>NC_086445.1:207964954-208291025 GCF_028390025.1 Pseudophryne corroboree | reverse complement strand
CATAACATATTTCATATGTTTGCCCAATTTCCCTTCTGCACCTTATTGAAATGTGTATATTTAGATACAATATTTGATGGACCACTCTAGAGCACAGGTTCTCAAGCTCGGTCCTTAGGACCCCACACAGTGCATGTTTTGCAGGTCTCCTCGCAGAATCGCAAGTGAAATAATTAGCTCCACCTGTGGACCTTTTAAAATGTGTCAGTGACTAATTAATACACCTGTGCACCTGCTGGGTTACCTGCAAAACATGCACTGTGTGGGGTCCTGAGGACTGAGTTTGAGAACCTATGCTCTAGAGCAGTGGTTCTCAAACTCGGTCCTCAGGACCCCACACAGTGCATGTTTTGCAGGTAACCCAGCAGGTGCACAGGTGTATTAATTAACAACTGACACATTTTTAAAGGTCCACAGGTGAAGTTAATTATGTAACTTGTGATTTTGTGAGGAGACCTGCAAAACATGCACCGTGTGGGGTCCTGAGGACCGAGTTTGAGAACCTGTGATCTAGAGAGATAATGACTTTAAATATCTTGGCGTCAAATAACCAGGATAGTTATAAATATGTTTATCATACTATCCCTTTAAACCAACACTCATGAATTACACAGGTTCTGTGGCTTGCTTAATTCAAGCCTGCATTTCACCTGGTTTTAATCAGCCATAGTACCTGTGTAATTCATGAGTGTCCCGGTTTAAAGGGATAGTATGGTAAGTGTAGTTATCATAGTTAATCTGTATATAGCTCAAGCTTTTCTCTTATGCTTTTTACACTCCAGAAAAATTGAGTAGTGTGATGGAAAGACAACTTTCCAAAAGACTTGGATCACTTAGGAGTGAAAGAATGGAGAGAGAGACAGGGAAGGCAAACTCCATCCCTAAGTACTTTTGGTATCACTGGCTTCGCAGCCAGACAGCAGGCTAATTAGCAGCTACACCTGTAAGTCCCATTTCTCTGACGTCCTAAGTGGATGCTGGGGACTCCGTCAGGACCATGGGGAATAGCGGCTCCGCAGGAGACAGGGCACAAAATTAAAAGTTTGACCACTAGGTGGTGTGCACTGGCTCCTCCCCCCATGACCCTCCTCCAAGCCTCAGTTAGGTTTTTGTGCCCGGCCGAGAAGGGTGCAATCTAGGTGGCTCTCCTAAAGAGCTGCTTAGAATAAAAGTTTGTTAGGTTTTTTATTTTCAGTGAGTCCTGCTGGCAACAGGCTCACTGCAACGCGGGACTAAGGGGAGAAGAAGCGAACTCACCTGCGTGCAGGATGGATTGGCTTCTTAGGCTACTGGACACTAGCTCCAGAGGGACGATCACAGGTACAGCATGGATGGGTCACCGGAGCCGCGCCGCCGGCCCCCTTACAGATGCTGAAGAGAGAAGAGGTCCAGAAATCGGCGGCTGAAGACGTCCCAGTCTTCTTAAGGTAGCGCACAGCACTGCAGCTGTGCGCCATTGCTCTCAGCACACTTCACACCGCGGTCACTGAGGGTGCAGGGCGCTGGGGGGGGGCGCCCTGGGCAGCAATGTAATTACCTTTACTGGCTAAAAATACATCACATATAGCCCCTGGGCTATATGGATGTATTTAACCCCCGCCAGGATTACAGAAAAAAACGGGAGAAGAGCCCGCCGTGAAGGGGGCGGGGCCTATCTCCTCAGCACACAGCGCCATTTTTCCCACACAGATCCGCTGGTGGGAAGGCTCCCAGGCTCTCCCCTGCACTGCACTACAGAAACAGGGTTAAAACAGAGAGGGGGGGCATATTTTGGCGATATTAATATATATTAAGCTGCTATAAGGGAAAACACTTACTATAAGGTTGTCCCTGTATAATTATAGCGCCTTGGTGTGTGCTGGCAAACTCTCCCTCTGTCTCCCCAAAGGGCTAGTGGGGTCCTGTCCTCTATCAGAGCATTCCCTGTGTGTGTGCTGTGTGTCGGTACGTGTGTGTCGACAGGTATGAGGACGATGTTAGTGGAGGCGGAGCAAATTGCCTGTAATGGGATGTCACCCCCTAGGGAGTCGACACCGGAATGGATGGCTTTATTTATGGAATTACGTGATAGTGTCAACACGCTACAAGGTCGGTTGACGATATGAGACGGCCGGCAAACCAATTAGTACCTGTCCAGGCGTCTCAAACACCGTCAGGGGCTTTAAAACGCCCATTACCTCAGTCGGTCGACATAGACACAGACACGGACACTGACTCCAGTGTCGACGGTGAAGAAACAAACGTATTTTCCAGTAGGGTCACACGTTACATAATCACGGCAATGAAGGAGGCGTTACATATTTCTGATACTACAAGTACCACAAAAATGGGTATTATGTGGGGTGTGAAAAAAACTACCTGTAGTTTTTCCTGAATCAGATAAATTGATTGAAGTGTGTGATGAAGCGTGGGTTACCCCCGATAGGAAGTTGCTAATTTCAAAGAAGTTATTGGCATTATACCCTTTCCCGCCAGAGGTTAGG
Organism: Pseudophryne corroboree; assembly: GCF_028390025.1. Taxonomy (NCBI): domain Eukaryota; kingdom Metazoa; phylum Chordata; class Amphibia; order Anura; family Myobatrachidae; genus Pseudophryne; species Pseudophryne corroboree. The sequence continues at coordinate 208,288,542 of NC_086445.1, read as the reverse complement.
GCGCGCTGGGAAACACCCCCTAGGGTAGATAAGGCGCTCACACGCTTATCAAAACAAGTGGCGTTACCGTCTCCTGATACGGCCGCCCTCAAAGATCCAGCTGATAGGAGGCTGGAAAATACTCTAAAAAGTATATACACACATACTGATGTTATACTGCGACCAGCAATCGCCCCAGCATGGATGTGCAGTGCTGGGGGGGTTTGGTCGGAATCTCTGACTGGAAATATTGATACCCTGAATAGCGACAATATTTTATTGACTATAGAGCATTTAAAGGATGCATTTTCTTTATATGCGAGATGCACAGAGGGATATTGCACTCTGGCATCAAGGGTAAGTGCGCTGTCCATTTCTGCCAGAAGAAGTTTATGGACGCGACAGTGGTCAGGTGATGCGGATTCCAAGCGGCATATGGAAGTTTGCCGTATAAAGGGGAGGAATTATTTGGGGTCGGTCTATCGGACTTGGTGGCCACGGCAACAGCGGGAAAATCCACCTTTTTTACCTCAGGTCACCTCCCAACAGAAAAAGACACCGTCTTTTCAGCCTCAGTCCTTTCGTTCTCATAAGAACAAGCGGGCAAAAGGCCATTCATATCTGCCCGAGGCAAAGGAAAGGGTAAGAGACTGCAGCAAGCAGCTCCTTCCCAGGAGCAGAAGCCTTCCCCCGCTTCTGGAAAGTCCTCAGCATGTCGCTGGGGCCCTACAAGCGGACTCAGGTCCGGTGGGGGGGTCGTCTCAAGAATTTCAGCGCGCAGTGGGCTCACTCGCAAGTCGACCCCTGGATCCTGCAGGTAGTATCACAGGGGTACAGATTGGAATTCGAGACGTCTCTTCCTCACAGATTCCTGAAGTCTGCTTTACCAACATCTCCCTCCGACAGGGAGACGGTGTTGGAAGCTATTCACAAGCTGTATTCCCAGCAAGTAATAGTCAAGGTACCCCTACTACAACAAGGAAAGGGGTATTATTCCACGCTGTTTGTGGTACCGAAGCCGGACGGCTCGGTGAGACCTATTCTAAGTCTGAAATCTTTTGAACACTTACATACAAAGGTTCAAGTTCAAGATGAAATCACTCAGAGCAGTGATAGCGAATCTGGAAGAAGGGGACTTTATGGTGTCCTGGGACATCAAGGATGCTTACCTCCATGTCCCAATTTGCCCTTCACACCAAGGGTACCTCAGGTTCGTGGTACAAAACTGTCACTATCAGTTTCAGACGTTGCCGTTTGGATTGTCCACGGCACCCCGGGTCTTTACCAAGGTAAAGGCTGAAATGATGATTCTACTTCAAAGGAAAGGCGTATTAATTATCCCTTACCTGATCCAGAGAACAGTTAGAGGTCGCAGTAGCACTATACCAAGTAGTGCTACAACAGCACGGGTGGATTCTAAATATTCCAAAATCCCAGCTGATCCCGACAACACGTCTGCTGTTCCTAGGGATGATTCTGGACACAGTTCAGAAAAAGGTTTTTCTCCCGGAGGAGAAAGCCAGGGAGTTATCCGAGCTAGTCAGGAACCTCCTAAAACCAAGAAAAGTGTCAGTGCATCAATGCACAAGAGTCCTGGGTAAATGATGGCTTCTTACGAAGCGATTCCATTCGGCAGATTCCACGCAAGAACCTTTCAGTGGGATCTGCTGGACAAATCGTCCGGATCGCATCTTCAGATGCATCAGCGGATAGCCCCGTCTCCAAGGACAAGGGGGTCTCTTCTGTGGTGGTTGCAGAGTGCTCACCTTTTTGGAGGGCCGCAGATTCGGCATTCAGGACTGGGTCCTGGTGACCACGAATGCCAGCCTGAGAGGCTGGGGAGCAGTCACACAGGGAAGAAATTTCCAGGGAGTGTGGTCAAGCCTGGAGACTTCACTTCACATAAATATACTGGAGCTAAGGGCAATTTACAATGCTCTAAGCCTGGCAAGACTTCAGGGTCAGCCGGTGTTGATCCAGTAGGACAACACCACGGCAGTCGCCCACGTAAACAGACAGGGCGACACAAGAAGCAGGAGGGCAATGGCAGAAGCTGCAAGGATTTTTCGCTGGGCAGAAAATCATGTGATAGCACTGTCAGCAGTGTTCATTCCGGGAGTGGACAACTGGGAAGCAGACTTCCTCAGCAGACACGATCACCACCCGGGAGAGTGGGGACTTCACCCAGAAGTCTTCCACATGATTGTGAACCGTTGGGAAAAACCAAAGGTGGACATGATGGCGTCCCGCCTCAACAAAAAACTGGACAGGTATTGCGCCGGGTCAAGAGACCCTCAGGCAATAGCTGGGGACGCATTGGTAACACCATGGGTGTACCAGTCAATGTATGTGTTCCCCCCTCTGCCTCTCATACCCAAGGTACTGAGAATTATAAGGCGAAGGGGAGTAAGAACGATACTCGTGGCTCCGGATTGGCCAAGAAGGACTTGGTACCCGGAACTTCAAGAGATGCGCACGGAGGATCCGTGCACTCTACCTCTAGACTTACCGCGGCTGCGTTTGACGGCATGGCGGTTGAACGCCGGATCCTGAAGGAGAGGGCTCCAACGGAGGAATTTCAACTGGGTCGATTCCTACATTTCCTGCAAACAGGATTGTCTATGGGCCTCAAATTGGGGTCCATTTAGGTTCAAATTTCGGCCCTGTCGATTTTCTTCCAGAAAGAATTGGCTTCAGTTCCTGAAGTCCAAGCTTTTGTCAAAGGAGTACTACATATACAGCCCGGTTGTGCCTCCAGTGGCACCGTGGGATCTCAATGTAGTTTTGGGATTTCTCAAATCCCATTGGTTTGAGCCACTCAAATCGGTGGATTTGAAATATCTTACATGGAAAGTGACCATGCTACTGGCCCTGGCTTCGGCCAGGAGAGTGTAAGAATTGGCGGCTTTATCGTACAAAAGCCCATATCTGATTTTCCATTGGGACAGGGCAGAACTGCGGACGCGTCCTCAGTTTCTCCCTAAGGTGGTATCAGCGTTTCACCTGAACCAACCTATTGTGGTGCCTGCGGCTTCTAGCGACTTGGAGGACTCCAAGTTGTTCGACGTTGTCAGAGCCTTAAAAATATATATATATATATTTAAAGGACGGCTGGAGTCAGAAAGGCTGACTCGCTGTTTATACTGTATGCACCCAACAAGCTGGGTGTTCCTGCGTCTAAGCAGACGATTGCTCGTTGGATTTGTAGCACAATTCAACTTGCGCATTCTGTGGCAGGCCTGCCACAGCCAAAATCTGTAAATGCCCACTCCACAAGGAAGGTGGGCTCACCTTGGGCGGCTCAACGCATTACAACGCTGCCGAGCAGCTAAGTGGTCAGGGGAGAACACGTTTGTAAAATTCTACAAATTTGATACCCTGGCTAAGGAGGACCTGGAGTTCTCTCATTCGGTGCTGCAGAGTCATCCGCACTCTCCCGCCCGTTTGGGAGCTTTGGTATAATCCCCATGGTCCTGACGGAGTCCCCAGCATCCACTTAGGACGTCAGAGAAAATAAGAATTTACTTACCGATAATTCTATTTCTCGTAGTCCGTAGTGGATGCTGGGCGCCCATCCCAAGTGCGGATTGTCTGCAATACTTGTACATAGTTATTGTTACAAAAATCGGGTTATTATTGTTGGAAGCCATCTTTTCAGAGGCTCCTCTGTTATCATGCTGTTAACTGGGTTCAGATCTCAAGTTGTACAATGTGATTGGTGTGGCTGGTATGAGTCTTACCCGGGATTCAAAATCCTTCCTTATTGTGTACGCTCGTCCGGGCACAGTATCCTGAGGCTTGGAGGAGGGTCATGGGGGGAGGAGCCAGTGCACACCACCTAGTGGTCAAACTTTTAATTTTGTGCCCTGTCTCCTGCGGAGCCGCTATTCCCCATGGTCCTGACGGAGTCCCCAGCATCCACTACGGACTACGAGAAATAGAATTATCGGTAAGTAAATTCTTATTATAAAAGGCTGTGTCAGTCTGCTTTGTGTCTCTTACTAGGAATGCCCATCTTGGGTTAACATCCCTGCTGTGGGGAAAGGCAGGTGGCAGACCAATCACGGAAGAGGTCAGGACTTAGTGGGCCATGCGGGGGCTAAGCTCTGTACCCCTGCGCCAAAAAAACATAAAAACCCCATTGATGCCTCTCAGTCATTAATGGTTGAGTATAAAAACCATCAGATCACTGTGGTCGATGACAAAACCATTGCCCATTGTTGGTAAACCACTGATGGTCGATGGCCAATCTTATTTCTCTTACGTCCTAGAGGATATTGGGGATCCATTTAATACCATGGGGTATAGACGGGTCCACTAGGAGCCATGGGCACTTTAAGAATTTGATAGTGTGGGCTGGCTCCTCCCTCTATGCCCCTCCTACCAGACTCAGTTTAGAAAATGTTCCCGGAGGAGCCGGTCACGCTTATGGACAACCTCTTGAAGGGTTAATGGTCCCATTGCCCGCTGACAGGACACTAGCTCCTGAGGGAACTATTCGCAAGCCCCACCACGGCGAGCGTACATTCCCGCAGCACGCCGTCACCCCTAACAGACCCAGAAGAGTGAAGAGTGGTGAGTACTAAGCCGGCTTCCCAGTTAGCGGGTCGCCTGCCATTATGGCGGCATGAGGGTACGGAGACGCACGGCTTCTAACCGGGGTGGACTGCATCTCCAGACTCAGTACACAGGGCAGACGCACAGTTTCTGGGGAAGGGGGGGGCGACTGAGTCTCAGTACACTGTACACAGTACCCACACTGGCAAACACAGACTTAAAACGTTTAGGACTGCATTTTAAGCACTAAATTACCTCAGCCAGTATAAAAAAAGCGGGAAGACCGCACACCATTGAAGGGGTGGGGCTTCACTATGAGGGGATCCAGAAGCTCACCAGCGCCATTTTCCCTCTGCAGTGGACACAGACGCTGACTGACAGGAACGCGCAGCTCCTCCGGAGTGACTCCAGATTACCTCAGCGGTACCAGGGGGTCATAGCAGGAGGGGAGTGATTATTAGTGTACTAAGTCCCCAATCTGGGTACTTAGTCTGCGACCCGGCTAAGCTGGGCATTAGCGATAAGGGCGCGGTGTGCTGGCTCCATAATACCTCTGTGTCTCCCTAGAAGGTCTCTTTGTGGGTTAATTGTGCTCCTAACCTTTTCCTGTATGTGTGTGCTATCACATTTACAAAATGTCATGCAAAGAGTGTGTTACTTTCATGTACGGCAGAGTGTTCCTCTTCCCCAGGGGGCTCACTACTGTGTACTCAATGTAGTGCACCTTCCCAGGCTAGCGGGGCTGAACCAGCATGGCTGGATTTTATTATAGGAATGATCTCCCATATTTCTACTAAATTGTCCCGCAATGAGAAAGAGACACAATACTTAAGACAATCTGTGGATGAGTTTATGAACAGAGACTCAGTCCCCAAAACAGCGTCTCAGACCCCTACCATTTGTCTGCAAAAATGTACTCTGTCCCATATCCTACAGTCTGACTCGGATGATCAAGGGTCAGACATGGAGAAGGGGGAGGTGGACTCAGAGAGGGGGGGGGGGGGGGAAATGCTGCTCTCTCACAGGGAATAGAGGCTCTTATAGAAGGTATCAGAGACGTTCTGCAAATTCCTGATAAGGTGACAGAGGAGTGTGAGGAATCTTATTTTAATGCAAAAAAGAAGTCCTCAGTCACGTTTCCTGTATCAAAGGAACTGAATACCCTGTTTGAAGATCCGTGGGTTAATCCAGATAGGAAATTTCAGATCCCTAAAAGGTTACTCTCATCCTTTCCTTTTCCTCCTGAGGATAGGAAAAAATGGGAAAATCCACCGATAGTGGATGCATCAGTATCCAGGCTGTCACAGAAAATAGTGTTGCCTGTCCCTGGTGCAGCCTCCCTGAAAGACACGGCTGATCGTAAAATGGAGACCACACTCAAATCCTTGTATACGACTGCTGGGGTGGCCCAGAGACCAACTACAGCATGTGCTTGGATTACTAAAGCCATTGCTAAATGGTCAGGTAACCTAATTGAGGGGTTGGATTCCTTATCTAGGGGGGAGATTGTTTTACTCCTGCAACATATACAGGACTCTGCAAACTTTATGGTGGAAGCCATAAAAGAAGTAGGTTTGCTTAATGCATGCACCACGGCTGTGGCAGTGTCAGCACGCCGGGGATTATGGCTACGCCAGTGGACTGCGAACGCGGCATCCAGGATAGGTGTGGAAGGCCTACCCTTCACAGGTGAGGCCTTATTTGGATATGAACTAGACAAATGGATCTCCAAAGCTACTGCGGGTAAGTCCACGTATCTTCCTTCTGCAGGTCCCAAAGCCAGGAAGGCCTACTCAGGACCTAATCTACAGTCCTTTCAGACTGCCAAGTTTAAGAGCAAAAACAGAGGTTCTTCTACAGCCACCAGAGGCGCTAGAGGTAAGCCACGTAAACCAGCAGCTGCCAGTTCTCAGGAATAGAGCTCTAGCTCTGCTTCCTCAAAGCCTTCAGCATGATGTGGACCACGATGTCTGGAAGACTGTGTTAGGCGCGGCGGCTCTCGCCAGCACCCGACCGTTGCTAAGCAACGGTCCCGGCGCATCACGTCCGCCGTGCCTCCTCCTGCTGTGAGCTCCCGGTTCCTTGGCAACGGGGGGCCTCAGGCGTACCGCGTTCCCCGTTGCCATACAATTAATCAACCACCTGTCAGTGCTGGGTCGTGCAGCAGGGCAACTGCACAACATCACCAATTTAGGGTCTCTTCAGCCATTGGTGCAGGTCCCTTTTATATTCTCCACCAGTGCCTCATACAGTCGCCGATGATAGCTTCCTGTGAGCTGTTCCTGCTCTGGAGAATTCCTAGTTCAGCGTGCTGTTGTCTGGTCTACTCTGTTCCCAGTGGTCCTGAGTCCTGGTGTTCAGAAGCCGGTCGGGGGAATCTTTCCAGCCCTCCAGTCGATTGAAAAATGTGCCTATCATCTCGGGGTTCTCGTTCACTTGTGGTTACTCTCCCAGTGTTGTGAGTAGCGGCTTCTGGCGCATCTTGCTGCCTAGGCCGCAATATTCTTTGGTTAAACTTGTTGCTGGTGTTTTTGCGGAGGTTTCCGCCCAAGCTGTCCTCCCCGGTACACGACGGTGCCATGTAGGGTGTGGACAGTAGTACCTTTGTTGTCCTTTTCCTTTGGCGGCGTGCCGCACATACGTTTAGTTTTTAGTTTTGTAGTAGCCCCTAGCTCTGAGTTTTGTTTAGTTAGAGGTCCCCTTGTTATCATCCCGTCTCAGTTTATGCCTTGTCTCATATTAAGACCGGGGGGCATCGGAGTTGGGCAGACCTAATCCGCCCTTCAAACGCGGCTGCCGTGGGCTCAAGAACACATAGTCTCGCAGGCGTAGACTGACCACGCGGGGGAAACAACGGAGGTAGGGTCCTAGGGGTTACTGCTTTACTTTGTCCTGTATATAAGCATCACGTTCCTGTGCTCGGGACTTACCCACTCTATATCTTACGTTCGGAGCACAGAGAACGTAACATTATCACCGGCCGGGAAAAAAAAAATCTATTATTTTTTCCAGGGTGGCCTTGAAATTTGGTTCTCATGAATCCGGCAGTGCTAGGACAAAATCCCAGCCAGCTTTTGGCCAATCAGATTCAGGAACTCACTCAGATGGTTCAGGATCTTACCCTTCGGGTGAGCCGCAGGAAGATCTTTTACGAGCCTCCCCGGGTATGATTCCTGAACCGAAGATGCACCTTCCTGACCGCTTTTCGGGTAACCGAAAAGATTTTTTTAATTTTAAGGAGCCCTGTAAACTTTATTTTCGTTTAAGGCCCCGGTCCTCAGGTACTGAGCTCAGCGGGTGGGCATTGTGATGTCTTTGCTTCAAGGCGATCCACAAACCTGGGCTTTTGGGTTGAAACTAGTGATGTGCACCGGAAATTTTTCGGGTTTTGTGTTTTGGTTTATGATTTGGTTCCGCGGCCGTGTTTTGGATTCGGACGCGTTTTGGCAAAACCTCCCTGAAAATTTTTTGTCGGATTCGGGTGTGTTTTGGATTCGGGTGTTTTTTTACAAAAAACCCTCAAAAACCGCTTAAATCATAGAATTTGGGGGTCATTTTGATCCCATAGTATTATTAACCTCAATAACCATAATTTCCACTAATTTCCAGTCTATTCTGAACACCTCACACCTCACAATATTATTTTTACTCCTAAAATTTGCACCGAGGTCGCTGGATGACTAAGCTAAGCGACCCAAGTGGCCGACACAAACACCTGGCCCATCTAGGAGTGGCACTGCAGTGTCAGACAGGATGGCAGATTTAAAAAATAGTCCCCAAACAGCACATGATGCAAAGAAAAAAAGAGGTGCACCAAGGTCGCTGGATGGCTAAGCTAAGCGACCCAAGTGGCCAACACAAACACCTGGCCCATCTAGGAGTGGCACTGCAGTGTCAGACAGGATGGCAGATTTAAAAAATAGCCCCCTAACAGCACATGATGCAAAGAAAAAAAGAGGTGCACCAAGGTCGCTGGATGGCTAAGCTAAGCGACCCAAGTGGCCGACACAAACACCTGGCCCATCTAGGAGTGGCACTGCAGTGTCAGACAGGATGGCAGATTTAAAAAATAGCCCCCTAACAGCACATGATGCAAAGAAAAAAAGAGGTGCACCAAGGTCGCTGGATGGCTAAGCTAAGCGACCCAAGTGGCCGACACAAACACCTGGCCCATCTAGGAGTGGCACTGCAGTGTCAGACAGGATGGCAGATTTAAAAAATAGCCCCCTAACAGCACATGATGCAAAGAAAAAAAGAGGTGCACCAAGGTCGCTGGATGGCTAAGCTAAGCGACCCAAGTGGCCGACACAAACACCTGGCCCATCTAGGAGTGGCACTGCAGTGTCAGACAGGATGGCAGATTTAAAAAATAGTCCCCAAACAGCACATGATGCAAAGAAAAAAAGAGGTGCACCAAGGTCGCTGGATGGCTAACCTAAGCGACCCAAGTGGCCAACACAAACACCTGACCCATCTAGGAGTGGCACTGCAGTGTCAGACAGGATGGCAGATTTAAAAAATAGCCCCCTAACAGCACATGATGCAAAGAAAAAAAGAGGTGCACCAAGGTCGCTGGATGGCTAAGCTAAGCGACCCAAGTGGCCGACACAAACACCTGGCCCATCTAGGAGTGGCACTGCAGTGTCAGACAGGATGGCAGATTTAAAAAATAGTCCCCAAACAGCACATGATGCAAAGAAAAAAAGAGGTGCACCAAGGTCGCTGGATGGCTAAGCTAAGCGACCCAAGTGGCCGACACAAACACCTGGCCCATCTAGGAGTGGCACTGCAGTGTCAGACAGGATGGCAGATTTAAAAATTAGTCCCCAAACAGCACATGATGCAAAGAAAAAAAGAGGTGCACCAAGGTCGCTGGATGGCTAAGCTAAGCGACCCAAGTGACCGACACAAACACCTGGCCCATCTAGGAGTGGCACTGCAGTGTCAGACAGGATGGCAGATTTAAAAAATAGTCCCCAAACAGCACATGCAGCACACATATGGATAGTATACTTGACGACACAGAGGTAGAGCAATGGACTACTGTACCATACTGCTATATATATACTGGTGGTCAGCAAAATTCTGCACTGTCCTCCTACTATATACTGCGCACAACTAAAATGCAGCACAGGTATGGATGGATAGTATACTTGACGACACAGAGGTAGAGCAATGGACTACTGTACCGTACTGCTATATATATATACTGGTGGTCAGCAAAATTCTGCACTGTCCTCCTACTATATACTGTGCACAACTAAAATGCAGCACAGGTATGGATGGATAGTATACTTGACGACACAGAGGTAGAGCAATGGACTACTGTACCGTACTGCTATATATATACTGGTGGTCAGCAAAATTCTGCACTGTCCTACTACTATATACTGCGCACAACTAAAATGCAGCACAGGTATGGATGGATAGTATACTTGACGACACAGAGGTAGAGCAATGGACTACTGTACCGTACTGCTATATATATACTGGTGGTCAGAAAAATTCTGCACTGTCCTCCTACTATATACTGCGCACAACTAAAATGCAGCACAGGTATGGATGGATAGTATACTTGACGACACAGAGGTAGAGCAATGGACTACTGTACCGTACTGTTATATATATACTGGTGGTCAGCAAAATTCTGCACTGTCCTCCTACTATATACTGTGCACAACTAAAATGCAGCACAGGTATGGATGGATAGTATACTTGACGACACAGAGGTAGAGCAATAGACTGCTGTACCGTACTGCTATATATATACTGGTGGTCAGCAAAATTCTGCACTGTCCTCCTACTATATACTGCGCTAGTATACTTGACGACACAGAGGTAGAGCAATGGACTACTGTACCGTACTGCTATATATATACTGGTGGTCAACAAAATTCTGCACTGTCCTCCTACTATATACTGCGCACAACTACAATGCAGCACAGGTATGGATGGATAGTATACTTGATGACACAGAGGTAGAGCAATGGACTACTGTACCGTACTGCTATATATATACTGGTGGTCAGCAAAATTCTGCACTGTCCTCCTACTATATACTGCGCACAACTAAAATGCAGCACAGGTATGGATGGATAGTATACTTGACAACACAGAGGTAGAGCAATGGACTACTGTACCGTACTGTTATATATATATATATACTGGTGGTCAGCAAAATGCTGCACTGTCCTCCTACAATATACTGCGCACAACTAAAATGCAGCAAAGGTATGGATGGATAGTATACTTGACAACACAGAGGTAGAGCAATGGAGTACTGTACCGTACTGTTATATATATATATACTGGTGGTCAGCAAAATTCTGCACTGTCCTCCTACTATATACTGTGCACAACTAAAATGCAGCACAGGTATGGATGGATAGTATACTTGACGACACAGAGGTAGAGCAATGGACTACTGTACCGTACTGCTATATATATACTGGTGGTCAGCAAAATTCTGCACTGTCCTCCTACTATATACTGCGTACAACTAAAATGCAGCACAGGTATGGATGGATAGTATACTTGATGACACAGAGGTAGGGCAATGGACTACTGTACCGTACTGCTATATATATACTGGTGGTCAGCAAAATTCTGCACTGTCCTCCTACTATATACTGCGCACAACTAAAATGCAGCACAGGTATGGATGGACAGTATACTTGACGACACAGAGGTAGAGCAATGGACTACTGTCAGTGATCGCGCTGAGCCCCAAAAAAAGTGGGTCCCAGGGACCCCTCACTTTTAAAAATTGGGGTCCTACCGGTCCTTTTCTGGGTCCCATCGGAATGAAGGTTTTTATTCATCTTAATCTTGTTTGGACACTACAAAAGTGTTGGGCTGTGTAACATGCAGGACACCCTGCACCAGAGCTGTGTAACTAGACATTTTGGTGCCCTTTGACAGAAAGTGAATTGGAGCTCCACCTCCCAGACTCAAAACTACAGGCGGTGCGCGCCGAAGGCGCGCTGCAAAAATTTAGGGGCATGGCTTCATGGGGAAGGGGCGTGGCCACATAATAGTGGCAATTCATATTACACCACACAGTAGTGTCGCTTATACACATTGCACCAGGTAGAACCTCCTATGCACACTGTGCCAGGTAGAGCACATTATACACATTGCACCAGGTACAGCGCATTATACACATTGCACCAGGTAGAGCACGTTATACACAATGCGGCAGGTAGAGCGCATTATACACATTGCACCAGGTAGAGCACGTTATACACATTGCGCCAGGCAGAGCGCGGTATACACATTGCGCCAGGCAGAGCATGTTATACACATTGCTCCAGGTAGAGTGCGTTATACACATTGCTCCAGGTAGAGTGCGTTATACACATTGCTCCAGGTAGAGTGCGTTATACACATTGCGCCAGGTAGAGCGCATTATACACATTGCAACCACCACCTCAGATCCCCCCAGACACAGTGATCGCGGGTGTCAGCGGGGGAAGGGGGTGCCCACAGTCATCGCAGGTGTCAGTAGAGGGGGTGCCATGTGTTACACTGCATGGAGCTAAAAATTGTCCCTCTTGAACAGACTTCTGTGGCTCTGTTGTGGAACTACATGTCACACAACACCCTGAGGCGTGTAATTCTAGAATATCTAGAAAACCACAGAGCAGTGATAGAACAGAGATCACTGTGGTTGGAGTTGGTATCTTTACATTGTACATCTCACTAGGGGTGTACTACATAGTGGCTGCACTACTGTAATCGTAGGCGTGCGCAGACGCTGACATACGGGTGCCGCTCCGGACTTCCCCCCCTCCCCTCCGCCAGGTAACTGACTACGTCCTCCACCCCTTCCACTGGGACATAAGACTGCTCACCTGGGCCGCCCAGGTAAGCAGTCTATATCCAGGACAGGGGAGGTGAGAGTAAACTATAATGCCGCGGAGGGGGAGAAGTCCGGAGCTGCACCTGTATGTCGGCGTCTGCGCACGCTTATGACTGTAATGTTTCTGGATGCCAGATGGCAATTAAAGTGTGAGCTTTGGGGGTGATATTGGATCTGACGCATCCAGACACCTCACCCACAGGAAAACTATGCACACAGACTCCCCACCCCCTGACATAGCGCTGAGCATCCAGACAGGGACGGATCAAGCCCTCAGCGGGCCCATGGCATCAAAGACAGGAGAGCCCCCGCCGACTATCAGTCCGTCCCCCCTCCCAGTCCCCCCGCTGCATATCTCCCGCAATGACAGGCAATGGGAGCCGTGCTGCAGAAGGGGGAGAAGATTAGACACCAGGCTGCCGAGGCATCCAGGGGGTAGGAGTTCGGCTGTGCATGCGGCTTCCTCCCCCTCCTCTCGGGCAGCACGGCCGGGGACTGAGTCCAGCGTCTGCCGCCAGCAGCATCTCTCCTGGCAGCAGCGAAGGCTGGAGATTGCTTGACCGTGCTGCCCAAGAGGAGGGGGGAGGAAGCCGCATGCACAGCCGCACTCCTACCGCGGCAGCGCGGATCCCTCCTGCCCCGGAGTTGCAGAGCTCTGGCCGGGGTGCCCCCCCCCCCCCCCCTTCAAGCCACCGGAACGCCGACCCCCCCCCCCTTCCACCCGCAGGAAAACTATGTACACAGCCCCCCCCCCCCGGAGCACTGAGCATCTGGACTCCTCCCAGTCACAGTGACACGGACCACACAGACTCCTGCCGCTGAGTAAGCTCCCTGCTGCGGGAGCACTTGGTCCCCGCCACCGCCACACAAAGTTCTGCCGGCGCTCCATTAACAGTCAGCGCACACACTCACCCCTGCTGCCACGCCTGGACATAACCAGAGAGCATCCGATTGGCTGTAGCAGAGCGCGTCCTCAGGGACCCGCCCACTTTTAAAATGTGAGTCCCTGATCATCAAAACAGGGTAAAATACGCGCTATAGCGCGTTTTTGCGAACACTGACTGTACCATACTGCTATATATATATACTGGTGGTCAGCAAAATTCTGCACTGTCCTCCTACTATATACTGCGCACAACTAAAATGCAGCACAGGTATGGATGGATAGTATTCTTGACGACACAGAGGTAGGCAATGGACTACTGTACCGTACTGCTATATATATACTGGTGGTCAGCAAAATTCTGCACTGTCCTCCTACTATATACTGCGCACAACTAAAATGCAGCACAGGTATGGATGGACAGTATACTTGACGACACAGATGTAGAGCAATGGACTTCTGTACCGTACTGCTATATATATACTGGTGGTCAGCAAAATTCTTCACTGTCCTCCTACTATATACTGCGCACAACTAAAATGCAGCACAGGTATGGATGAATAGTATACTTGATGACACAGAGGTAGAGCAATTGACTACTGTACCATACTGCTATATATATACTGGTGATCAGCAAAATTCTGCACTGTCCTCCTACTATATACTACAATTCAGCACAGATATGGAGCATTTTTCAGGCAGAGAACGTAGATATTTTCAGCACACTGAGCACAGATATTTTCAGCACACTGAGCACAGATATTTGCAGCACACTGAACACAGAAACTGAGAGAACGCAGCCACGTCCTCTCGCTATCATCTCCAAAGCACGAGTGAAAATGGCGGCGACGCGTGGCTCCTTATATAGAATACGAATCTCGCGAGAATCCGACAGCGGGATGATGACGTTCGGGCGCGCTCGGGTTAACCGAGCAAGGCGGGAGGATCTGAGGCTGCCTTGGAACCGTAAAAATGGGTGAAGTTCGGGGGGGTTCGGATCCCGAGGAACTGAACCCGCTCATCTCTAGTTGTAACCCGACGATGCAGCCTTTCAAACAGTAGATGCCTTCTTTAAGTAATTAGGCCTTTTGTATGATGATCCAGACAGGGAAGCATCGGCTGAGAGTCACCTACGTGCACTTAAGCAGGGTAAAAATCCCGCGGAAGCATATTGTACTGGATTTCGCCGTTGGTCGAACGACTGTGGCTGGAATGATCCGGCCCTGCGCAGTCAGTTTCGCCACGGTCTGTCTGAAGTAATTAAGGATAGCCTCCTTCAGTATCCAGCTCTGGAGACTTTAGATAAGCTCATGGAGCTTGCTATCAAAATTGATCGTCGTCTCTGAGAGCAGAGGGCTGAAAGAGGGGCTAATTTCAGGTCTAGTCCATGTGTGTATGCTCTCCCTGAGGACGTTGAGGAGCCCATGCAAGTGGGTCTCTCCCGGCTGTCCCCGGAAGAAAGAGCCAGAAGGCTAAATTCAGGGCTCTGCTTATATTGTGGTGGCAAGGGACATGTCACGCGTAACTGCCCAAATAAACAGGGAAACGCTCTGACCAAGTGAATTGTGAGGGGGGTCACTTGGGTCTGCAGTTAATCTCCTCAAATGATTCCTTGTTAGTTCCTGTAAAAATTTATTTTGGAAGTCTCAGTTCATTTGTTTCAGCCTTCATTGATAGCGGAGCTGCCAGGAACTTTATGGATCTTGCTTGGGCTCAGGCTTTGGGAGTTCCACAGCTTCAATTAGATAGACCTATCACTATGCACGGACTAGACGGTGGTCCCCTCTCTAATGGGGTAATTACTCATCGGACCCCTCCAGTACAACTGACAGTGGGGTCCTTACATTCCGAAAAGATTGAGTTTTATCTCACCCATTGTCTGGCTGTGCCTGTCGTCTTCGCTCACCCCTGGCTTGTCCTTCATAATCCCACCATAGATTGGCAATCTGGGGAAATTTCCCGGTGGGGTTCCTTCTGTCTCAAGGGATGTATTTCTCGTCCAGTCCGAGTCGCGGCTGTCACTCCGGAACTCATACGTTCGGTATATCAGGATTTTGCTGATGTTTTCTCTAAGGGTAACGCTGATATCCTGCCACCCCACCGGTCATATGACTGCACCATTGACCTTGTCCCTGGTGCCACTCTGCCAAAAGGGAGACTTTATGCACTATCTGGCCCAGACACCAAGGCCATGGATGATTATGTGCAGGAAAGCCTGAAGAAGGGGTTTATTAGGCCCTCGAAATCCCCGCTAAGTGCAGGGGTTTGTTTTGTTGAAAAAAAAAGACGGATCTCTAAGGCCGTTCATAGATTATTGGGCCTTGAATAAGATTTCTATTAAAAACACCTACCCCTTGCCGTTGATTTCGGTGTTGTTTGATCAGCTCCGCACTGCGGTTATTTTCTCCAGAATCGATCTCAGAGGAGCTTACAACCTGCGGTCTTTCAGGATCTTATTAACGACATCCTCCGCAACTTTTTAGGGAAGTTCGTGGTCGTTTATTTGGACGACATTTTGATTTACTCAGAGTGTCCGGAACAGCATGTTGTCCATGTGCGGCAAGTGCTTCAAAGGTTACGGGAGAACCATTTGTACGCTAAATTGGAGAAATGTGATTTCCACATCACTGAGGTGTCCTTTTTGGGGTATATTATTTCTCCTAAGGGATTTTATATGGAACCTAAGAAACTCCAGGCCATCCTAAGTTGGGCGCAACCCACTAACTTGAAGGCTATCCAGCGGTTTTTGGGTTTTACAAATTATTATAGGTGCTTTATTCATGCCTTTTCAGATTTAGGGGGTCATTCCGAGTTGTTCGCTCGTTGCCGATTTTTTCAACGGAGCGATTTAGGCAAAAATGCGCATGCGCATGGTACGCAGTGCGCATGCGCTAAATATTTTAGCACAAAACTTAGTAGATTTACTCACGGCCGAACGAAGAATTTTCATCGTTGAAGTGATCGGAGTGTGATTGACAGGAAGTGGGTGTTTCTGGGCGGAAACTGACCGTTTTCTGGGAGTGTGCGGAAAAACGCAGGCGTGCCAGGATAAAACATGGGAATGTCTGGAGAAACGGGGGAGTGGCTGGCCGAACGCAGGGCGTGTTTGTGACATCAAACCAGGAATGAAACGGGCTGAGCTGATCGCAGTGTAGGAGTAAGTCTCGCGCTACTCAGAAACTGCTAAGAATTTTCTATTCGCAATTCTGCTAATCTTTCGTTCGCAATTCTGCTATGCTAAGATACACTCCCAGAGGGCGGCGGCCTAGCGTGTGCAATGCTGCTAAAATCTGCTAGCGAGTGAACAACTCGGAATGGCCCCCTTAGTTGCTCCTATTGTGGCGTTAACAAGAAAAGGAGCTGATCCTTTCAACTGGTCGCCTCAAGCCGAGTCTGCGTTCCGGGCCCTAAAACAGGCCTTTGTCTCAGCTCCAGTTCTCAGATACCCCAACCCTGATCTTCCCTTTATTGTCGAGGTAGACGCCTCAAAGGTTGGAGTGGGAGCCATTTTTTCTCAGGAAGACCCCATATCTCTGGTGTTACACCCTTGTGCCTTCATGTCCAGGAAATTCTCCTCTGCTGAATCCAACTATGATGTTGGTAATCGAGAATTGCTGGCAGTCAAATGGACATATTAGGAATGGAGGCACTGGCTTGAAGGAGCTAAGCATACCATTACGGTATTCACTGACCACAAGAATCTACAGTATATTGAAACAGCTATACGGCTAAATGCTCGACAGGCGCGCTGGGCGCTGTTTTTCACACGATTCAAGTTCATCATCACCTACAGGCCCGGTTCTAAGAACACCAAGGCCAATGCCCTGTCACGTTGTTTTCTTCCGGCTCACAATAACCACTCTTCCCATTGTTTCATCATCCGTCATCCGGGCCGGCCTCACACAGGATTTGTTCACACAGCTTGTCCAGGGTCAGCAGCAGGCTCCCAGTAGTGTTGGTCGTCTCTTCATTCCCGAGTTCTTGAAGGGCAGTGTCCTCGCAGAGTTTCATGAGAGCAAGGTGGCTGGCCATCCTGGCATTGCTAAGACCTTGGACTTAATCTCTTGCTCGGTGTGGTGGCCTAATCTTTCTAAGGATGTTAGAGAATTTGTCCTTTCTTGTCAAGATTGTGCTAAGCACAAAGTGTCCCGATCCTTGCCGGTCGGACAACTCATGCCTCTCGCAATTCCACTCAGGCCATGGTCACACACATTTCCATGAATTTTGTGGTGGATCTCCCTCTTTCATCCGGGTTCCAGGTGATTTGGGTAGCTGTGAACCGTTTTAGCAAAATGGCCCACTTCATTGCTTTACCCCGATTACCCTCCGCTCAAGTTTTGGCAGTTCTGTTCCTCCACCATGTCTTCAGGCTTCATGATTTACCCATGGATATAGTCTCAGATCGGGGACCACAGTTTATTGCCCGTTTTTGGAAGCGTTTTTGTGCCTCGTTAAACATGAAACTCTGTTTAACATCTGGATATCACCCACAGTCTAACAGGCAGACTGAACGTGTTAATCAGTCACTAAAACAATAATTACGGGTTTATACTGCCAAAGTTCAGAACGATTGGTCAAATTTTCTTCCTCTGGCCGAGTTCGCCTACAATAATGCTTGCCATTCATCCACCAAGGAGTCTCCGTTCTTTTCGGTCCTGGGCTTTCACCCTAGAGCCAATTCCTTTACTCCCCATTGTCCAGCTTCTTCTTTGACCTTAACCTCCCGTCTCAGAGTTATTTGGAGAAAAGTGCACCTTGCCCTTAAGAAGGCTGCTTTTCGGGAGAAATTTTTTCTGATAGATTCCGACGCCCATGCACATTTAAGTTAGGGGATAAGGTGTGGTTGTTATCCCGCAACATCAAGCTCCAACAACCCTCGGCTAGATTGGGACCCAGATTTATTGGTCCGTTCCTTATTGTCAAAAAAGTCAATCCAGTGGCTTTTCGGCTACGGTTGCCAAAGTCACTTAAGATCGGCAACACTTTCCATTGTTCTCTACTGAAGCCTTATGTCCTTTCCAGGAAATTTCCTCGGAAAATTGTCCAGTGTAGACCTTTGGTGGAGGTTCAGGGTCAACAAGAATTCCTAGTGGAGAAGGTCTTAGATTCTACATTTTCTCGTGATCGGCTATTTTTTGGTTCATTGGAAAGGGTACGGTCCAGAGGAAAGATCTTGGGTCCTGGACAAGGATTTGCATGCACCTAGACTTAAGAGGTTGTTCTTTCAGGAATTTCCTCATAAACCCAGATATAGGGGTTCCATAACCCCTCCTCAAGGGGTGGGGGGGGTACTGTTAGGCGCGGCAGCTCTCAGCAGCGCCCAAAGCAACGGTCCCGGTGCGTCACGTCCGCCGCGCCTCCTCCTGCTTCCCGCACAAGGCCTGGCAACGCCAGGATGCTGTGCGCTCTGAGCTCCCGGTTCCTTGGCAACGGGGACGCCTCAGGCGGACCACGTTCCCCGTTGCCATACAATTAATCAACAACCTGTCAGCACTGGGTCGTGCAGCACATCACCAATTTAGGGTCTCTTCAGCCATTGGTGCAGGTCTCTTTTATATTCTCCACCAGTGCCTCATACAGACGCCGGTGATAGCTTCCTGTGAGCTGTTCCTGCTCTGGAGAATTCCTAGTTCAGCGTGCTGTTGTCTGGTCTACTCTGTTCCCAGTGGTCCTGAGTCCTGGTGTTCGAAAGCCGGTCGGGGGAGTCTTTCCAGCCCTCCAGTTGATTGAAACCTGTGCCTATCATCTCGGGGTTCTCGTTCACTTGTGGTTACTCTCCCAGTGTTGTGAGTAGCGGCTTCTGCTGCGTCTTGCGGCCTAGGCCGCAGTATTCTTTGAATACACTTGTTGCTGGTGTTTTTGCGGAGGTTTCCGCCCAAGCTGTCCTCGGTAGGGTGTGGGCAGTAGTACCTTTGCCGTGTAGGATGTGGACAAAAGTACCTTTATTGTCCTTTTCCTTTGGCGGCATGCCGCACATACGTTTAGTTTTTAGTTTTGTAGTAGCCCCTAGCTCTGAGATTTGTTTAGTTAGAGGTCCCCTTGTTATCATCCCGTCTCAGTTTACGCCTTGTCTAATATTAAGACCGGGGGGCATCGGAGTTGGGCAGACCTAATCCACCCTTTAAACGCAGCTGCTGTGGGCCCAAGAACACATAGTCTCGCAGGCGTAGACTGACCACACGGGTGAAACAACAGAGGTAGGGTCCTAGGGGCTACTGCTTTACTTTGTCCTGTATATCAGCATCACGTTCCTGTGCTCGGGACTTACCCACTCTATATCTTACGTTCGGAGCACAGAGAATGTAACAGACTGGCAGGTGGGAGCCCGACTAAAGTTTTTCAGTCACATCTGGATAACATCATGCCAGGATCCCTGGGTCATAGATCTTATCACCCAGGGCTGGAGTTTCAGGAGCTCCCACCTCACATATTCTTCAAATCAGGCTTAGCAGTTTCACAAGAGGCAAGTATAACCTTATAGGATGCTGTTCAAAAACTGGTACAGACTCAGGTCATTGTTCCAGTTCCACCTCATCTCCAAAACAAGGGATAATGGTGGTCATTCCGAGTTGTTCGCTCGCTAGCAGTTTTTAGCAGCCGTGCAAACGCTATGCTGCCTCTCACTGGGAGTGTATTTTTGCTTATCAGAAGTGCGAACGAAAGGTTCATTGAGCAGCTACAAAGTTTTTTTGTGCAGTTTTAGAGTAGCTCAAAACCTACTCAGTGCTTGCGATCACTTCAGACCATTCAGTTCCTGTTTTGACGTCACAAACATGCCCTGCGTTCGCCCAGCCATGCCTGCGTTTTTTCTGGCACGCCTGCGTTTTTCCAAACACTCCCTGAAAACGGTCAGTTGCCACCCAAAAACGCCCACTTCATGTCAATCACTCTGCGGCAAGCAGTGCGACAGAAAAGCATCGCTAGACCCTGTGTGAAACTACATCGTTCGTTGTAATAGTACGCATGCGCAGAAGTGCCGTTTTTTTGCCTCATCGCTGAACAGCGAACTAATGCAGCTAGCGATCAACTCTGAATGACCACCAATATTCCAACTTGTTTGTAGTACCGAAACCGGACAGTTCGGTAAGGCCGATTTTAAATCTAAAATCGTTGAACCCGTACTTACGAGTGTTCAAATTCAAGATGGAGTCTCCGAGAGTGGTGATCTCAGGTCTGTAGGAGGGGGAATTCCTAGTGTCTCTGGATATCAAGGATGCATACCTTCACATTCCAATCTGGCCGCCTCACCAGGCTTATCTACGGTTTGCACTGCAGGACTGTCACTACCAGTTCCAGGCCCTGCCATTTGGTCTCTCCACGGCACCGAGGGTGTTCACCAAGGTGATGGCAGAGATGCTTCTCCTTCGCAAGCAGGGAGTGAACATAGGAGGTAATTCAGAGTTGATCGCAGCAGCAAATTTGTTAGAGTTAGATTTGGGTGGGTTATTTTGTTTCTGTGCAGGGTAAATACTGTCTGCTTTATTTTTACACTGCAATTTAGATTTCAGTTTGAACACACCCCATCCAAATCTAATTCTCTCTGTGTCAGAGACTGGGTGAATGTCAGAGACTTGGTGCAGAATCTGGAATTTGGGATCAATGTCAGGGACCGGTTGAATGTCAGAGACTTGGTGCAGAATCTGGAACGTGGGGTCAGGTACCAAGTAGTTGACGTTACCCAGAACAGAGGCGCGGAGTCTAACACGCCGGGAGGTTTTCACCAGGGAACCCCGCAAGGGGATATGGGCTTCGCGGCTCCCGACATGCAGGTCGCGGCCCCCTGTCTGGGTCACTTGATACCTGAACTGGACTAGAATTATGTCAGAGTTGTATGATAGTCCAGATGTATGTGACAAACCGCAGGGGTACGCAGGAACAAGCAGGAACTGGAGAAGGTGGCAGGGTGCACACAGCCAGATGGTATACTGGGGCCGTGTAGATGGGACAACAGCAGGAACTCTAGGAGAGACACAGGAGGTAGCGGTACACGGACGGACTGGGGTGCAGACACTTGGAGACAGGGTAACGGTAGTCGGCAGATTAAGTTAGTCAGCAAGATGGTGAAGCTGGAATTCAATGTGGAACAAGGCAAAACCCATTGGGCAGATAGCTGGAACCAGAGACATGAACCATGGAGCTGAACACAGGAAGCATGAGCTATAATTGGGAAATCATCTTGGGATTGAGAGGCTTAAAAGAACAAGCTGGACCAATTAGCTGAGAGCACCAGAGAGGCCCCCCAGTAATTGATATATCATGCAGCTGCAGTGCAGGCTGACAGACTGAATAGTAGGATTCAGGTAACCAGCTGTAATTACAGAATGCAGACACCTGTGGAGTCAGTTGCTGAATGCAGGAGAGAACTATGCAGGACCTAGCTGTGACCTGTAGTTCCACAAACTGAAGCAGAGGTAAATCATAAGAATAACCAGCAAAACATGAGTAATATTAGCTAATGAGTTACTCCACATAAGCTGTGCAGCTAGTATCCTAATTACCAGGAACAACCTGAAATACAAACAGACAGATTTGCTGATGCTGCACATGACACTCTGCAAATGTTATATCTGGCCCCCCTGCAGAGCACATAGTTTTGCCCAACTGCTAAAAAATTTGCTGCTGCGATCAACTCTGAATTACCCCATAATTCCGTACCTGGACGATCTTCTGATAAAGGCACCGTTAACGGAAAGGTTGTTGGACAGCATTGGTCTCACAACCAAACTACTCCTGGATCATGGGTGGATTCTAAATCTTCTGAAATCTCACTTAGAGCCAACTCGGTGGCTCCCATTTCTGGGAATGATACTGGACACAGAGTCGCAGAAAGTTTTTCTTCCGTTGGAAAAGGCATTGGTAATCCAGTCGATGGTTCGGGATGTCCTGAAGCCAAACCAGATCTCGGTGCATCTATGCATTCGCCTTCTGGGGAAAATGGTGGCCTCTTACGAGGCACTTCAGTATGGAAGGTTTCATGCAAGACCCTTACAGTTTGATCTGTTGGACAAATGGTCCGGATCACATCTTCACATGCACCAGAGGATCAGGCCAGGATCTCCCTTCTGTGGTGGCTACAGACTTCTCACCTAATCGAGGGCCGACGGTTCACAATTGGATTCTGCTAACCACAGATGCAATCCTCAGAGTTTGGGGAGCAGTCACCAAGGAAGATGGTCAAGACAGGAAGTCGTCCTTCCAATCAACATTCTGGAACTCAGGGCTATATTCAATGCCCTTCTGTGGGCATCATATCTTCTGTGACGTACATAAACTGACAGGGCGGAACAAAAATCAGAGCAGCAATGTCAGATGTATCAATAATTCTCCTCTGGGCAGAAAAACACGCTGTGGCATTGTCGGTGGTCTTCATTCCGGGAGTAGACAACTGGGAAGCAGACTTCCTCAGCAGACATGACCTGCACCCGGGGGAGTGAGGCCTTCACCCGGAGGTGATCAGGTGCTTGAAACATCGATGGGGATGTCCACATGATGGCCTCTCATCTCAACAAGAAGCTCAAGTGGTATTGTTCCAGGTCGAGAGACCCACAGGCAGTGGCAGTGGACGACCTGATGACTCCATGGGTCTATCGGATGGTGTACGTGTTCCCTCCACTTACGCTGATCCCAAGAATTCTGAAAAGAATAAAAAGGGAAAATGTTCAAGCAATTCTCATTGCTCCGGACTGGCCAGGAAGGGTCTGGTACACGGACCTTCTGGAGTTGCTCCTGGAAGAACCGTGGCCTCTACCTCTTCTCGAGGATCTTCTGCAACAGGGCCCGTTCATCTATCAAGACTTAACATGGCAATGTTTGACAGCTTGGAAGTTGTATGGCTGATTCTAGCCAGGAGAGGCATCCCTGACAAGGTCATCCAGACTATGATCCAAGTCAGGAACGGGGTAACGTATAAACATTACCACCGCATTTGGAAGAAATACGTCTCTTGGTGTGAGAGCAGAAAATATTATGCGGTAGAATTTCATCTGGGACGTTTCCTGCTTTTTCTGAAGTCGGGTGTGGATGTGGGCCTACGTCTGGACTCCATAAAATTCCAGATTTCGGCCTTGTCCATCTTCTTTCAGAAACACTTGGCTTCTCTACCTGAGGTCCAGACATTCTTGAAAGGGGATTCGAACATCCAGCCTCCCTTTGTGCCTCCCACGGCACCTTAGGATCTCAATTTGGTCCTGCAGTTCCTCCAATCAGACTGGTTTGAACCGTTACAGGAGGTAGACGTAAAATATCTTACGTGGAAGACCGTCACACTGTTGGCCTTGGCTTCAGCAACACGTGTGTCGGAGCTGGGGGCGTTGTCTCACAAGAGCCCCTATTTAATTTTCCATGAGGACAGAGCTGAACTCAGGACTCATCAGCAATTTCTTCCTAAGGTTGTGTCTGCGTTTCACATCAACCAACCCATTGTGGTTCCGGTTGTTACTGACACCTCTATTACTTCAAAGTCTGTGGATGTTGTGAGGGCTTTGAAGGTGTATGTGAAGAGAACAGCTCGTCACAGGAAATCGGACTCGCTGTTTGTTCTTTACGATCCCAATAAGATTGGATGTCCTGCTTCAAAGCAGTCCATTACGCGCTGGATCAGGCTTACTATCTAGCGTGCTTATTCCACGGCAGGATTGCCGGTTCCTAAATCTGTACTGGTCCACTCGACTAGGTCGGTGGGTTCTTCTTGGGCGGCTGCCTGGGGTGTCTCAGCCTTACAGCTCTGCCGAGCAACTACTTGGTCAGGTTCGAACACGTTTGCAAAGTTCTACAAGTTCAATACTTTCTGCAGGAACCTCAGCATCCTCCCACCCGGTTTGGGAGCTTTGGTACTTCCCCATTGTACTGAATTGATCCCCAGTATCCTCTAGGACGTAAGAGAAAATAGGATTTTAATTACCTACCGGTAAATCCTTTTCTCGTACTTCGTAGAAGATACTGGGCACCCGCCCAGTGCTTTGTTCTTCCTGCACTGTTACTTGGTTAAGTATTCTGGTTTGTTCAGCTGTTGCTGTTCCTGTTTCAAGTTTGGTAAGCATCGCTTTCCTCTTGTTTGTGTGTGCTGGTTCGGAATCTCACCACTATCCTTTTATCCTTCTCTCAAAGTATGTCCGTCTCCTCGGGCACAGTTTCCTAGACTGAGTCTGGTAGGAGGGCCATAGAGGGAGGAGCCAGCCCACACTATCAAATTCTTAAAGTGCCCATGGCTCCTTGTGGACCCGTCTATACCCCATGGTACTAAATGGATCCCCAGTATCCTCTATGGGCTACGAGAAAAGAATTTGCCAGTAGGTAATTAAAATCCTATTTTCTCAATACCAGATGAAGGATGAGAAGAGAGACCACCTGCTTTCTGGTGAGATGTATTTCCTTATAACTATTATGGGGTATATGCAATTCACGGCGAATCGCGGCAATTTTTCGCCGTTTTTTAATTCGACTTAATTCGACAGGTGAATTCCGGAAGGTGGCTGCCGGAATTCACCATATTCAATGAAAAACGGATTCGCCAGAACCGCGGGCGAAAATCGGCCGATTTGGCGGATTTTGCCGCGATTTTAAAAAACTGGAAAAAACGGGAAAAACCCGGAAAAAAAAATGGCGTGGGGTCCCCCCTCCAAAGCATAACCAGCCTCGGGCTCTTCGAGCTGGTCCTGGTTCTAAAAATGCAGGGGGAAAATTGGGCAGGGATACCCCGTATTTTTAAAACCAGCACCGGGCTCTGCGCCTGGTGCTGGTGCCAAAAATACGGGGGACAAAAAGAGTAGGGGTCCCCCGTATTTTTAACACCAGCATCGGGCTCCACTAGCTGGACAGATAATGCCACAGCCGGGGGTCACTTTTATGCCGTGCCCTGCGGCCGTGGCATTAAATATCCAACTAGTCACCCCTGGCCGGGGTACCCTGGGGGAGTGGGGACCCCTACAATCAAGGGGTCCCCCCCCCCCAGCCACCCAAGGGCCAGGGGTGAAGCCCGAGGCTGTCCCCCCCCATCCAATGGGCTGCGGATGGGGGGGCTGATAGCCTTTTGTGATAATAAAAAGATATTGTTTTTCCCAGTAGTACTACAAGTCCCAGCAAGCCTCCCCCGCAAGCTGGTACTTGGAGAACCACAAGTACCAGCATGCGGGAGAAAAACGGGCCCGCTGGTACCTGTAGTACTACTGGAAAAAAAATACCCAAATAAAAACAGTACACACACACCTTGATAGTAAAACTTTATTACACACTACCGACACACACATACTTACCTATGTTGACACGCCGACTGCCACGGTCTCCGACGATCCGAGGTACCTGTGAAAAAATTATACTCACCTTCCAGCGTCCAGAGGTAAATCCAGGTCCAGAGATAATCCACGTACTTGGCAAAAAAAAAAAACGAACACCGATCCACCGGACTAAGAAAGGGGTCCCATGCTTTCACATCAGACCCCTTTCTCCCGAATGCCGGGACATCACGTGACTCCTGTCACTGAAGTCCCTTCAGCCAATCAGGAAGCGCTACTTCCGTGGTGCTCACCTGATTGGCTGTGCGCTGTCTGTGCTGTGACAGCGTATCGCAAAGCCGCTCCATTACTTTCAATGGTGGGAACTTTGCGGGTAGCGGGGGGGTTAACCCGCGGTCAGCGGCTGACCGGCGGGTGACCTCACCGCTAGCCGCTAAGTTCCCACCATTGAATATAATGGACGGAGCTGTGCGATGCGCTGTCTGAGTTCAGACAGCGCACAGCCAATCAGGTGAGCGCAACGAAGTTGCGCTTCCTGATTGGCTTTAGAGACCTTTATGTGACAGCTGTCACTGACAGGTCTCATTCGTGGAAAGGGGTCTCATGTGTCAGCATGGGACCCCTTTCAGTCCGGCATGGAGCGGGTGTTCGCTTTGTTTTTTTGCCAAGTTCGTGGATGTATCTCTGGACCATGGCTGAGGTGAGTATATTGAACTTTTCTTTTCAGGTATCCGTGGATTCTACATGGAGAAGAGGACCGATGTCGGCGTGTGAACATAGGTAAGTATGTGTGTGTCGACGTATGAAATAAAGTTTTACTGTCGACGGTGTGTGTGTCCTGTTTTTATTTGGGTATTTTTTTCCCAGTAGTACTACAGGTACCAGCGGGCCCGTTTTTCTCCCGCATGCTGGTACTTGTGGTTCTCCAAGTACCAGCTTGCGGGGGAGGCTTGCTGGGACTTGTAGTACTGCTGGAAAAAACAATATTCTTTTTATTATCACAAAAGGCTATCAGCCCCCCCATCCGCAGCCCATTGGATGGGGGGGACAGCCTCGGGCTTCACCCCTGGCCCTTGGGTGGCTGGGGGGGGACGACCCCTTGATTAAAGGGGTCCCCACTCCCCCAGGGTACCCCGGCCAGGGGTGACTAGTTGGATATTTAATGCCACGGCCGCAGGGCACGGCATAAAAGTGACCCCCGGCTGTGGCATTATCTGTCCAGCTAGTGGAGCCCGATGCTGGTGTTAAAAATACGGGGGACCCCTGCTCGTTTTGTCCCCCGTATTTTTGGCACCAGCACCAGGCGCAGAGCCCGGTGCTGGTTTTAAAAATACGGGGGATCCCCTGTCAATTTTTTCCCCGCATTTTTAGAACCAGGACCAGCTCGAAGAGCCCGAGGCTGGTTATGCTTTGGAGGGGGGACCCCACGCCATTTTTTTTAAGGATTTCCGTTCCAGCAATAAAAAATAAAAAAATATTTAAAAAAATATATAAATAATATTTGTGCCTCCCCCCAAAAAAAAAAAAGTACCTAATCCCTTCTAATATAAATAGATATGCTATTCCTAAAAAAAAAAACACCAAAAAAAACATGTTTAAATTTTTTTTTATTGTTTTCACCCTCCAAAGTGTGGCGGATTGAAAAAGACGAATTTGCTGTCTAAAAGCACTGCTGTCGAATTTCCAAACTTGAATTGAATATGCTTTGGTCGAATTGCAGCACTTGTATCATTGCAGAAAAGTCGAATTTGCAAAAATTCGAATTTCAAAAAGTCGAATTTTGAAAGTCCGTTTTTTGGTCGGAAAGCACTGAATTGCATAGGCGAATTTTTTTTTGGGTCGAAAATGACCCGAAATTCGACAATTTCGAGAATTCGACCGCAATTGCATATACCCCTATGACTCTAGAGTTAGATGCTAGGAACTAAGGGGGTCATTCCGACCCAATCGCACGCTGCGCTTTGTCGCAGCCGTGCGATCGGGATGGAACTGCACATGTGCTGCGGACGCATTGCCGCAGGCGCGTCATTGCCCGGCAACGGCCATCGCCGGGCAGCAACGCCGCTAGTGAAGAAAGCGGTCGCAGCGGCAACCGCAAGAAGATTGACAGGAGCAAGGCGTTCCGGGGCATCAACTGGCCGTTTTCTGGGAGTGGTGCGGTGAACGCAGACGTGTGCAGGCGTTTGGAGGGCGGATGTCTGACATCAATTCCGCGACCTTCAACGTTGGATTCATCATAACTCATACCCTGGTCTTGGTCTGCACAAAACTTTTTTTTGCATAGCAGGGCTGCACAAGCGATCGCAGCCTTGCTATGCAAAAAAACACTCCCCCAAAGGGCTGTAACACACTGGCCGGTTTCTCCCGGATGGCAAAAAGCCGGACGAACTTTGTATGGCTTTTTGCCATCCGGGAGAAACCGGCAGAGTCTGTCACACAGGATGGCTTTGAGCCGTGTGTGACACGGTTTACTGGCTGCAAAGACGGCCCGGCAGCCGGACCTTCCAGTGGTGAGACCCGGCTGCAACCCGGCAGCCGGGCCGGGACCGTGCCGTGTGTAAGGACACATTGCGCTGCATGTGTCTTTACATCACGGCAGCGGTTTAAAGCCGGCCGGGTGTTTGCCGAGCGGCGCCAGCCGCCTCGTGTGTTTTGGCACAAAGGCGGCGTCTAGTTGATCACACGGGCTGCAAAAAGTTGCAGCATGCGATCAACTCGGAATGGCCCCCTAAATGTACTAAAGTGTGGTTTTGCAAAAGTAGCAATTTACATGAGATTTGGTAAAGGCTAAAACACATATAAAATTCCATATTCCACTAAGCTACAAGGTGTAATTTTTTAAAACAATGACAAGTAAATAAACTATGTAATATAAGAATATGCTTTTTTCGTTTTGTTACTGACGTAGAAACATAGAATTTGACGGCAGATAAGAACCACTTGGCCCATCTAGTCTACCCCTTTTTTTTTTATCCTTTAGGTAATCTCAACCCTTTTTGAACCTTAATTCTTTGTAAGGATATTCATATGCCTATCCCAAGCATGTTTAAATTGCTCTACAGTCTTAGCCTCTACCACCTCTGATGGGAGGCTATTCCACTTATCCACTACCCTTTCTGTGAAATAATTTTTCCTTAAATTTCCCCTGAACCTGCCTCCCTCCAGTTTCAGTGTATGTCCTCGAGTTCTAATACTTCTCTTCCTTTGAAAAATGTTTCCCTCCTGAACTTTGTTAAAATCTTTGGTATATTTGAAAGTTTCTATCATGTCTCCCCTTTCCCTTCTCTCCTCCATACTATACATGTTAAGATATTTTAGCCTTTCCGGGTAAGTTTTGTGATGTAGGCCATGCACCATTTTAGTTGCCCTTCTTTGTACACTCTCTAATGTATTTATATCCTTCTGGAGATATGGTCTCCAGAACTGGACACAGTATTCCAGATGAGGCCGCACCAATGACCTATACAGTGGCATTATTACTTCTCTTTTCCTGCTACTGATTCCTCTCCCTATGCAACCAAGCATCTGACTTGCCTTTCTCATTGCTTTGTTGCATTGCTTTCCTGTCTTTAAGTCACGTGAAATAGTGACTCCTAAATCCCTTTCCTCCTCAGTAGTTTCCATTATAGTACCCTTGATACTATATTTAGCCTTTGGGTTTTTGAGACCCAAGTGCATGTTTTTCAGCATTAAACTGTAGTTGCTGTGTTCTTGACCATTTTTCAAGCCTAGCTAGGTCATCAATCATTTGTTTTACCCCTCCTGGTGTGTCTACCCTGTTGCATATCTTTGTATCATCTGCAAAAAGGCATACTTTGCCTTCAATACCATTTGCAATGTCACCAACAAAGATATTAAAGAGAACTGGTCCGAGTACAGATCCCTGGGGTACTCCACTGGTAACATTCCCTCCATAGATTGCACTCCATTTACTACAACTGTCTGTTTCCTATCCTGCAACCAGGTTCTTATCCATTTAACTATTCTATAATCCACCCCCACACTTTCAAGTTTATTTAGCAGTCTGCGAAGTGGGACAGTGTCAAATGCCTTACTAAAGTCTAGATATGCTACATCTACAGTTCCCCCTTGATCTATTATTTTCATCACAGAGTCAAAAAAGTCAATAAGATTTGTTTGGCATGATCTCCCACCAGTAAATCCATGCTGTTTTGTATCCTGTAAGTTGTTTGATTTAAGATATTTCACAACTCTTTCTTTTAGTAGTTTTTCCATTACTTTCCCTACTACTGATATAAGGCTTACTGGTCTGTAGTTACTTGCTTCTTCCTTGCTTCCACTTTTGTACAATGGAACTACATTTGCTCTTTTCCAGTCCTCTGGAATGGCACCTGTATTTAGTGACTGGCCCCATTGATTTATCCACTTTTAGTTTTGAAAGTTCAGTTAGGACCTTCTCCTCTGTAAATGTACTTTCATCTACCTTATTTTTATGAATGTCCTTGCAACATAACTGTGGCCCCTTCCCTTTTCCTTCTGTAGTAAATACTGAGCAAAAATAATTATTTAGGTGATCTGCTATTGCCTTGTCTCCCTCCACCAAATACTCACTCTCTGTCTTAAGTCTTATTATTCCTCCATTTCATTTTCTCCTTTCATTTATATACTTAAAAAAAGTTTTTCCCCCTTTATCTACCGACTGGGCCATTGTCTCCTCAGCTTCTGCCTTTGCACGTCTGATCACGCAGCGCGCACCGGCTCATCGGAGCTAATTAGCTAGCCCCACAGCGATACATTAAACCCGACAGCATGTCCGGGTAATTGAATATCCCCCTAACACTTTTAGTAACAATCTATTATTTTCATAAATGTTTGGATGTGTTGTAATGGAGGTGGCATTGACTACCGCTTCTGTAGGGGATTCCCAAAACTATATTTACCATCCTGCACCTAGAGGTATATTTACTAAAGGTAGATTTTCATCAATTTTTATTGCTTCAGTACCATCAAAAATTTATTTAAATTGATGTTGAGTTTCAGGGCCTTTAAGATATGTGTACTAACAGGTGACTTTTTTTAAATTCATTTTTAAATGTTAGTACTTGCATGTTTTAGCTCCAGAAACCCTACCCAGACCTGCTCTCCTCACTCGTATTTCCAAGTAGCTCTCTGCTATCTCTCTTCTTGGATGTCCCAGCGCTTTCTTAAACTTAACATGTCTAAGACTGAGCTGATCACCTTCCCACCCTCTGCACAGCCTCACCTCCCACATTTTCATTATCTATTGATGGCACAACTATCTCCTCTAGTACCTAAGTGCGCTGTCTTGGAGTATTCCTTGACTGCTCCTTCTCCTTCAAACCACACATTCAGCACCTCTCACAAACCTGCCATTTTCATCTCACCTCTCCTACAAGCCCTTCACTGGCTGTTGTTCCCTTTCAGAATCCAATTCAAGCTTCTCACACTCGCCTTCAAAGCCCTCACCCACTCCTCTCCCATTTCAATCTCTGACCTTGTCTCCCTTTACACTCCCGCCCACCCTCTTTGCTCTAGAAATAAATACCTCCTTTCCAGCCAATTGATTGCTTCCTCCCACTCCTACCTCCAAATTTTTTTATGTGCTGCTCCTTTTCTTTGGAATTCTCTCCCTCTCTCCCTCAGACTCTCCACCTCTCTATAAACTTCAAACAGGCTCTCAAGACCCACTTCTTCCCAAACCCACACAAATCTCATCCTAACCAGTGTCGGGCTGGGGCATGAAGGGCCCACCGGGGAAATGTAGTTGTAGGGGCCCATACTTAGGTGTGTGGTCAGCCACCCCAGAGATTTTGGCTAGCCATTAGAGAGTGTATGGGCTCCTTGATGAATATATATACCCATGTGGGCCAGTCCAACCCTGATCCTAACCCTCTGTTCCACGATCACTTTCTACCCCACCTGTCACCCTTTTCTGTCTGCCCCTTCTCTTTAGAATGTAAGCTCTCACAAGTAGGTCCTTCTTCCCTCATGTGCTTATCCTTTTCTTACTTCAATAATCTTCGACTGCACCCAATCACATGGTTTTCTGCCACCTGATACTTATTTCTGTGTCATCTGCTGATGTAGCTATGTTTATTTACCTTGTACTTGTCTTATATTGTCTTCAACTGTAAGTCACTATTTTCCTGTTTTGATTATTTGTTTTTGTACTCTATAGTTGGGCACTGCGGATCCCTTGCGGTACCATATAATTAAGGGATTATATATATATATATATATATATATATATATATTACAAAAAATCCTGCACTCGCATATATAATGAACAACGGTGGGGTGCTCCTAGTGAAGATCTGCATCACCAGGCAGGTTCACAATATAAACTGAATCCAATGGTGTGGAGGTGCACTCATCCAATAAGGCGGTCTTCAACAGCTTCAATTTCACAATAACTTTATTTCAGTCGAAGTCAGGCTTATTGTTGTTGACGTTTCGATCCACTATTAGGGATCTTTATCAAGACAAGCTTCCGTGTACAAAAGATCATTTCAAAACATCATATACTGATCATGAGATAATACAGTATGTCATATTCAGACAATATGGTGGCCGTGTAGTATCCATTCATAGCACATATAACAGATTTAGAGCGTAATAGATCCACTCTCAGCAAAAAAGGTCAACCAGACACATGGACACCAAACATCACACTTGATGTCACATCGGGGTCACAATACTGCTACAGCCACAGCCAACATACTACTAAGGTCCTTGCACCTTACAAATTACACCCTTTTTATTATACTGCAGATACACATTTAGTCATACCCAGGATTAGAAACCATGACCTATTACACTGGAAGCCGACACCAAACTGATGAAGTTATTTGCTCCTGTATAGGAAATATGAGAATTGTAACTATATGAAGTTACTTCTCTGACAATTACATGTAACTTCATATAGATAGAATTCTCATGCTTCCTGTACAGGAACAAATAGCTCCATCATTAAAGTGTCTGCTGTCAGTGTAACAGGTCATGGGTTCTAATCCTGGGTATGACTGCTAAGAAATGTGTGATTTAAAATAAAAGACAATGAAATGTATATATACAGAACTTACGCCACTGAGTCCGCCTCCTCACATTTGTTTTGTTTTGTACTATGTTTGTACTACATCTTATTAAGGGGGTAATTCAGAGTTGATCGCATCAGCAAATTTGTTAGAAGTTGGGCAACACCATGTGCACTGCAGGTGGGGCAGATATAACACTTGCAGAGAGAGTTATATTTGTGTGGGTAATTTTGATTCTATGCAGGGTAAATACTGCCTTCTTTATTTTTACACTGCAATTTAGAATACAGTTTGAACACACCCCACCCAAATCTAACTCTCTCTTCACATGCTATATCTGCCCCACCTGCAGTGCACATGGTTTTGCCCAACTGCTAACAAATTTGCTGCTGCAATCAACTCTGAATTAAGCCCATAGAGAGAGGATGATTATAGGTAAGCATTTATTAATATCACATTAAATACCTAAATAAAATATTTAGGAAAATAATAGGGTCAAAATAATCAGTAAATAGATTTTCAAAAGGGGCACACTGATTTACAAATTCATCAAAGTGGGCACATTTATTTATGAATTCATCAAGGGGGCACACGTGTTTATGAATTCACAAAATCAGACACAATGTTTATGAATTCATCAATATTTATTTAGGACTTCATCAAGGGGCACACTTGTTTATAAATTCACCAAAGCGGACACATTTATTTCTGAATAATTATTTATGGCTTCATCAGGGGGCACACATATTTTGGAATTCATCAAAGTGGACCAAAGCATAATGTAGGCACTGTAGTATATTACCTGATCACAAAGGGTCCCAGGGTTCAGACCACTGATTCTCTGGTATCTATGGGGAGGGGGTTGCTTGATGTCATAAAAGTATGGCTGGATATAACATTCAAACAATGCAATACATTCACGTATCACAAGGAAGCTCATTAATTGAAAGCACTGTTAATGAGGGAATGAGAGAAAAAGGGGAAGGAAGTGAATAGGAGGCACCTGTCTAAACTAGGTGTAGGGGTGCATTGTGCGGTCCCCACATTCCCCACTGTGTTCATCCTGAACACACAGGAGAGGAAACTAACAGGACTGTTTTTAGGATTTCCTGATGCCATTTAATTTCCTGTCCTCACTATAAAGGAAAAGATATGAAGCTGCTATCAGACAAGAGCAGAAAGAGACCCAGCAGGAGGAAAGTTATAAATAGTCTGGCTCTGTATTGTACACTAGTCACAGAGTCTGTATTATATACCGGTGAAAGGAATTATTTCTATCACATTATTAATCTATTTTGCAGGATCATCCCTTTGTGATGGGGCTACTGCTAGGTTTATTGTGCAGGAGTACCTATATGCATACTGTGGGGGCACATCTTTTTGCATGGTAAATGGACGTGCAGGGAGAGTCATCTGTAGGCCAATCTCCTATTTAATAGCCCAGATCTGTGACTCTGTGCCTGTGTGCCTAATGCTGGGCGTGGCTAGGAGCTCTCATTGGGTTAGTGGCAGGTCTATCACACCCAGTCCACAGCTGATTGGGTGAGAAACGTCCTCCTACACAGGTTACATCCAATGGGAGGCTCTGCCCTTTCCCTGCTGTGTGTTCCCAGAGCAGGAATAACAATGGGGCTGAGGAAGCTGCAGCTCCAGGTCCACACCCCGAACTAGGCCCACTGCATCTGCAGCAACATACCCTCCAACAATTTACACATAAAAATCGGGTAAAGTGGTGTGGCCATGGCCCTTTTCCTATACTTTCAATGGAAGTTTGGAGAGCCAAAGATCGGTACAGACCATAAAAAAAGGTACTGTACCTGCCAAAAAGGTACAGTTGGAGGGTATGCCCCTGCATCTGCAGCAAGTCTCTGTGCTGTAGATAGGGGGAAAAAAATCCTTTTACTGCAGCGTCATATGTCCTGCTGGCAGTCCGCCTGCCCCCTCCGCCATCAACAATCCTCACTCCCTAGCCACGCCGCAGGTGGAACAAAAGCTGCTGCGGCCACCGGCATAGATGTGTATGAAAGCATCGCAGCGGAAGGCTTTCATAGCCCTCCCTGCACCGCATACTCTCTGAGCCCCGGAGCCTCTTCTGCGCATGATGTCACAGAAGTGCCTCCCCGCAACAGCCGTGCCCAGATACCCAGAGGCCCTGACTCCGCAACACAGCACCTGGGCTGCCAGCCTGGAAGCCCCGAGATGGCTAATGTAACGGATAGAGTGGGTGATATCGCAGAGGGTAATGTCTGGACGCTGAATCAATGTAAAAGGTGACAGTGCTGTGCAGTGGGTGTGCAAGGTCACTGACACTGCACAGTACTCTCACCTTTTACATTGATTCAGCTAGTCAGTCAGTTCTGCCAGTCACTATTGTTAGTGCCGGTGTCCTAAAGCGCCGCATTACAGGGAAGTAGACAACCTAAATAAACTACAGCTCCCAGCAGCCCTTAGCGCCGAAGCATTCCGACGCTAAGGGTTGCTGTGAGCTGTAGTTTATTGAGTGCACCACCGGGATCCAGAGCGGCGGTCACATGACCGCGTCCCTTTTAGAAGCACCAGCCCTGCTATACTTATTCCATTCCCCCTTGTTCCAAGCATCAGCTGTATTGTCTGGCGTTTTGCACCACAGGTATGAGTGAACTGCATCTAATTTGATGTGGTGTAATGTAATGTTAAACTATCAGTAAATACATACCTCCCAACTGTTCTGATTTTTGCGGGACAGTCCTGCTGCTGTCGCTGAGCAGTGGTGAATAGATGTTGTGCACACAGCATCTATTCATGGGAGACGGGGCCTGGGGGCATGGCATCAGTTCATAGGAGCCAGGGCCGGCTCCAGGCACATTCCAATAGAGCGGCCGAACAGGGCACCACACTTAATGGGCACTGCTAGCTCTCGCCGCTATATTGGTGCCTGGAGCCAGTCCCTACAGCAGCAGCATCCATCCCGTGGCCCGCCTCCTAGCTGTGGCTGTGTGATGACGAGAGGGAGTGCTGTGTGGCGCACATAGTTTATCTTTGACTTGCCCACAGCACTCCCCCTCGTCAACACAGCCACTGCTAGAACTCATGACAGAGGCTTGGAGGCGGGCCACGGAACGGACGCTGCTGCAGTGCTGCTGTCCCTTCCCGCGCACGCCAAACAGTGTCACAACCGGACTCACCAGACCAGTCCAGACCAGTTCTGCTGGCTGCGTGTGCGTCACACGCCAGGGCGCAGTCGGCAAACAGCAGGGTGCGGTGCATCCAGACTAGATCCTCTTATCCTGAGCAGTGTGAGCACTGAATGCCCACTCGAAGTAAGCGCTGCCTTTATTTTCTCATATGGTGCACTGTGACTGTTCTAGCAGTTTAAACTTCTCACCATTGCATAGAAAGCCACACCTGCCCCTCCTACATCTCCAACCTCATTTCTATCATCACCCCTTCATGCCCTCTCTTCCATTGATCACTGCCAGTGCATCACCTCCACCCTAGTTACCGCTTCTCCTTCTCCAAGACTTTTTCTGCTCTACTGCCTTCTGAAACTCCCTCACCAAGTCAGACTATCTACCAGTCTCGCCCTCTTTAAATGTACACTGAAAACATACCTTTTCATTAAAACTAACCAGCCTTCCTCATAAATCTCCACTTTCCTCCCCTTATCCCCAGTATATCCTCATATAATGTGTATCTCACAATGTGGGGACATATAATGTGTATCTGACAATGTGGGGGCATATAGTATGTATCTGACAATGTGAGGGCATATTGGGGGTCATACCGAGTTGTTCGCTCGTTGCCGATTTTCGCTATGCTGCTTTTTTTTGCAAACTGCGCATGCGCAAGACACGCAGGGCGCATGCGCTTAGTTATTTATCTCAAAACTTAGCAGATTTGCTGTGGATTCTGCTGCGCTTTTCAGTCGCACTGCTGTTCGGTAAATGATTGACAGGAAAGGGGCGTTTCTGGGTGGTAACTCAGCGTTTTCCCAGCGTTTGCAAAAAAACCGCAGGCGTGTCAGGGAAAAACGCGGGAGTGTCTGGCCGAATGCAGGGCGTGTTTGTGACGTCAAACCAGGAACTGAACGGACTGAGCTGATCACAATCTGTGAGTAGGTCTGGAGCTACTCAGAAACTGCAAAGAATTATTTATTAGCAGTTCTGCTAATCTTTCGTTCGCTATTCTGCTAAGCTAAGATACACTCCCAGTGGGCGGCGGCCTAGTGTGTGCAATGCTGCTAAAAGTAGCTAGCGAGCGAACAACTCGGAATGAGGGCCATAATGTGTATCTGGCACTACTGGGGGCATATAATGTGTACCTGGCACTGCTGGGGGCATATGTGTATCTGGCACTGCACTACTGGGGCATATGTGTATCTGGCACTGTGGGGGCATGTAATGTGTATTTGGCACTACTGGGGGCGTATATGTATCTGGCACTGCACTACTGGGGTCATTATGTGTCTGACACTATACTGGAGACATTATGTGTAAGGAACACTACTGTGGACGTTATGTGTAAGGCTGCTAATTGTGTGTGTAGAGGGGGTATGAAAATATATTTATTTATAGTTTGATTTTATAAAGTTGCAAGGCCACACTCACTTTTCCGGGAGCGCGCGCGCCCTCGGCGCGCACATGATGGGGGAACGTATCAGGCCAGCCCTGATAGGAGCGCTGGGCATGCCCCCACAATAATGATAATGGGAGCCGTGGTGCGCGATCAAGGTATTCCTGTAAAACCACCCCTCTTTTGATGAGACCACACCCCCTTTTCAGGTGCAGGAGTCCTAGACATACTCAATATTGGGAGTTATGCAAATATGGCAAAATGAGGATTTATAAAACAAAGATAATGTGTCTGGGTATGCACAGTGACACAGTGCTGAGGTCTCTGGTTCAATTCCAAGTACGCCATTCTCTGTATTACATGTCTATGCTATTCCCATGTTCGCATAGGTAGTTGAAATGTGACTTAATAAAGCTAAGCAATAGTTTGTGGGCATGTTTGCGCCTGTGGTCTGGAACTACTGTAGCTTAGTAGGGAAGCAGTACATGATGAAATAAATATTCTCTTATACTGTAGTAAAGAGGTGTTAGTGGCATTTAAATAAATAATAATGTTAATTTTACTGATGTGTTTGTAGGTGCATTGGTTGTTGCACAAATAGAATTACTTCACTGTATGATATAATAATTTGTTTTGAATTGAAAAATGTGTAGAAATCATTTAGAGACCTTTACTACAAAATTCACCTTTCCTGGAATTAGTACTCCTGAGGCGCAGTAGCGACCTTGTAGCATGAATATTAGCTATTATTACCCTAAACGTATGAAATGTTATACTTTTAAAAGTGTGTTATGTGTATATATCTGATTTTATACTAGAAATGTAGTAATGCCCGATGGTTTAATATACCTATATGTATGTATATATGAGGGATGAGTTAGGAGTATAGGCAGGGCTGCAAAATGAATTGGAGATGTAAGATATTTGTAATTCAATGAATTGTACAGTTTAATGTGAGAAAGGGTGAATGTGCTTATTCATATTGTTATTTATGATAGAGCAGTGTGAGGAGACTGGGGAGGCTGTGTGGGTGCAGCTGTGGCTGTCACGGCTGTCAGTGATAGGTATGGCACACACTGACCACACTGACAGAGCACCCCATGAGCGCTACAGCAGCCGCTGACAGGGGGTATAGCGCGCGGCCTCGGCGGGAAGGGAGCAGCACGAGCTGGGAGTCTGGGGGAGTATAAATAGAGCTCCCCACCGGCCACCAGTCAGACTGCTGATCCCCCTGCTAGTGAGCGCACTTAGATCTCCATCGCCGCTATAGGAGCTGTAAACATGCAGCGTCGACTGGAGACTAGGTAGCGCTGCCAATGCAGGGCTTAGCCGAGGACAGTGATAGCAGGATAGTGAGCGGAGATCCCCTTTACTGCGGCTACATCCCGAGTACCTGCTGTGGGCCCCGGCGGAGTGGTGGATCGGCGGTGGAAGCGGAGTGAAAGACGCCGCTGTGGTGTTAAACTTGATGAGAAAGTCAGCGGGCCGCTGCAATAGACGCTCCGGTTTGCCGTTGTCAGTCAAAAATATTACATACACAGCACATGTAAACTCCACACTGATGAGTCGCTATGCTTGCGAATAAATGCAGCGAGCACAGCAATATATGGTAACATACGCATTTACACAGACATGCCACAAAGATATATTCAACACATATTTTATACAGCACATAAATTAAACCTATCAAGCACTAGACATTATAAGGTTTTAAATTATATAATGGAGTATAAAGTCATGTATGTGTATTGTTGGAGCGGAGCAAGATGGACATGTCGTGCTTGGTGTCAAAGTAATTAGATTAATGTGTGGATTCATTTGATGCCTGTGGTTAGATTGTAGCACATTGTAATGAGTAGTTATGATTAAATGTAGGAATATAAAGCCACAATTCTAATGACAAAGAACATTCCAAGAGAAAGCAGATGGACAGGAAACCAGAGGCCAGCCCCTTTGATGTCTTCTTCAAGGCTTGCATATGAACTGACCAATGACTCATTATGAATGAAAAAGTTCCCTCCCCTGGACCAATAGCGGAAGACATGTTATCCCCCAACATACACAGTGTATAGCTGATCCCGGACACAAGAAGTTCTGTTGTTTTTGCTGGGTGCTGTTCGAGATGCTGTCTGTCCAGTTGCTGTTTGTTTTTGCTGAGAGAGAGAGAGAGAGATATGGAGCCTCCATGCATTGAGCAAATATGGTTATGTATTGCTTGCTGTAATGGATTAGTTTGTAACAACTGCTTCCTGTGTAAATTGTAACCATGTAACTATATATATATATATATATATATATATATATATATAGTACATGTGATATATTGTATACATATCCTTTTAATATCAAATATATACATCAATGAGCTTTGGAACTCAGACAAATGTGTGCGTGTACTTGTTTTCTCTTAAGGGATGTAGTGTTTGCGATGTACAGCGCACTTTTATCGTAGATGGTAATAAGATGCGCCTGGCATCCGCTGCATATATTAACGCTGGCATTTTAGATAATTAAGAGAAATAGATCTGACTTTTTCACCGTGCAGAAAGCAGCCGGAGGAGCGGAAGAAGGGAGGAGATTGAGCGGAGCGCCGCCATAGCAACAGAAAGGAAGCTAAGCCCAGCAGCTTCCTGATTCGCTACCTATAGGGCCGGGGCCTGCCCAGCAGTGACTGTTATTCCTGGGGAGGAGTCGGGGGAGTGAGCGCTCCAGAAACATCAATCGAGTTACCGAAGACGTGTAAGTGAATCTATACAGAGCATTACACACTTACACCTCACTTACTACTTATAATTTAAAATACCTATTAATCTGGAGGATAAGGTGGCTGGAGTAGATCTTATGTCCAACAGTGTCAGCCATTGCATTAAAGACAGTCAAAGTACATTTACGGACTGTTTATTATATATATATATATATATATATATATATATATATATCCCACCAATCATATTTTGGGACAGGGTAGCAGTAATAGACACTGTACACAGCTGCACCCACTGCTGCAACTGCTGCATGAAAGGAAGCAATTAATATATATAGAATGTCTAGTGCATTGTGAGACGGGATGAGAAAACTAGAGAGCTAAATATCAGCAGACTTATTTATGTGAAGTTGATCCAGTGTTCTTTGCTGTAGGAACTATATCAGGAAAGGAGTATACAGCAACAAAGGTACATTATAGAATAGACAGTTTGAACAATGTATTTATATACTGCTAAACAGTGCTATCTACGTAGGAAAGAACCGTTATATTCTGATATTACTGTGTTGGAAATATGCAGCAGGCGAAAGTTTGGATATTATAAATTACTCTCTCCCATATAGTTATCCAAACTTTATAGACGTTCAAAGGAGGTGAGGTTTGACGGAATTTACACTGTGTCAATTAATCGATACATTTCAGTAGTTGAGACTGAAACATTCACAGCGCACTAGTTGCTAGGATAACTAATCTGACAGCAGGAAAAGATACAAATGTAGCAGAGTACGGAATGTCTGATACAGAATAACGGATGAGGGACACTACTACTAAAATGAGCTGCTATACTTTAATGTGGGAACTTGAATCCAGTAAAGGAGGATCACAATATTGCAGGAACAGCTTGTCAACGATTATATATGAGGAACAAGCTGATATAGTAAGGCACCTAGTGATAACAATAACTACACATGTAAATTCTGTTTATTACTAAAAGGAGAACTAACTTCAACAGGAAGCTTGGCGCTCATTTAAAGTTGGATACTATACAAATTGCCTGCCAGTGTACACTATTTTTTGTGCCCAGACTGTGCATTTCAATTTTCAGAGTACACTCACTTAATAAGACAACTACTTTTTTGTGTATTGCATGCAGAATGATTTGTATAGGCCTTTGAGGGGGATAGTGGAACAGTAAATGTATTATATTTCTATATGCTTATCAGAATGTTTACTGTTGAATCTGAAATTGAATTTGTGATATTAAAGTCTACATACTTACCATCCGGAGATCCTAGAGGATTTAAAGAAGAACAGGTACAACATTATATTGTAAACGCACGATTAAATAGAGTTATTACAATTATACTCAATTAGAGAAAGACTTACCCAGGCAAGTCTAGATAACCAATTAGTTTGGGTGGAGGCACGTTAAACATACTCATAGTAACCTATCTATATTATTTATAGGTAGTGTAAAGGAAGGATAGGAATTAAAGTAAGGGTTACAACCTGATCGCTGCGCTGCGAAAAACGGCAGCTTGTGATCAGGTCGGAATGACCCCCAATGTACATAAACATGGAGCTGAATAAGAAAACAGTGACTTACTGTACATTGCAAGACAATGCAGGTCAAGTATATGGTTTGTTAACATTGCTGCATCAGTGGTCGTAACACTGAAATAAACAACAGGGTGGCAAAAAAAAAAGTATTATCTGCTGTTGTATGGAGTAGATAATGGTGTAAGTAAGGGAAGTAAAAGCACATGAGCGGAGAGGGCCCTGCTGGTGAGAGTTTACATTCTAAAAAGGGAGGGGCTGACAGACAGGGGTGACACAGATGGGATACAGGGATAGACAGTGAACATGAGAGGTTTAGGATGAGAGATAGATGGTTTTGATGAAGAAGCTGCTCTTTATAGCCTGTTTTAAGTTTTATAGAGAGGTGAAGAGTTTGATAGGGAGAGGTAGAAAATCCCAGTGGTAGGAAATCAGCATGTGCAAATCTTTGAGATGGGAGTGGGAGGAAGTAATCAGTTGGCAGAAGAGGTGGCATTCATCTGTGGAGGGAAGAGGGTGGGTGGGAGTGTGAAAGGAAATAAATCAGATGAAAGTGGGAGAGGAATGGGTGAGGACTTTGTGAGTGTGAGAAGCTTGAATTGGATTCTGAAGGTGAAGAGGAGCCAGTGTATGGCTTGTAGGAGAGCAGAGACAGATGTAGTATGTTTGGAGAGAAAGATGAGCCTGACAACAGAATTGACAGATTGGAGTGGAGAGAGGTGGTAATCGGGGAGGCCAAATAAAAGGAGGTTACGGTAGTCCAATCTGGAGATGACCAGTGAGTGGATGAGGATATTTG
The DNA here is from genome assembly GCF_028390025.1 of Pseudophryne corroboree. Classification (NCBI taxonomy): domain Eukaryota; kingdom Metazoa; phylum Chordata; class Amphibia; order Anura; family Myobatrachidae; genus Pseudophryne; species Pseudophryne corroboree. The sequence continues at coordinate 208,246,405 of NC_086445.1, read as the reverse complement.
TAGTATTCAGGGTGAAAAATGGTCTGATCCTGGAAATATTTTTGAGATGGCAAGACTGAGAAAGGTACTGAATGTATGGTTTAAAGGAGGGGGCGGAATCAAGATTAACTCCAAGACAGTGAATTTGGGTGCTAGAGAAGATGGTTGTGCCATAAATAATAGATAATGAAATTGTGGGAAGTGAGGTTATGCAGGAGGGGGGAAGAGGGTAAGCACAGTCTTAGACACGTTAACTTTAAGAAAGTGCTGGGACATCCAGGAAGAGATAGCAAAGAGCCACTTGGAGATTTGAGGAGGGGGGGGGGGGGGTAGATCTGGATGCCATTAACATAGAGATGATATTGGAGGTCAAAACAGCTAATGAGCTCACCTAAAAAGGACATATAGAAGGAGAATAGGAGTGGTCCTAGAACAGTAACTTCAGGGACCCATACCATTAGCTGAAGAGGGAGGAAGTGGAGTCATGAGAAAAGACAGAGAAGACATGGTCAAATAGGTAGGAGGGCAGTGTCACATAGACCAAGGTAATGAAGGAACAAGTTATTGAAGGACTTGCATGAGGAGAGGGTGGTCCACAGTGTTAAAAGTAGCATATTGATTGAGGAGAATGAGCAAATAGTAATGGCCCTTAGATTTGGCAGCAAAGAGGTCATTGCTAACTTTCATGAGGGCAGTTTCAGTGGAGTGCAGAGGATGGAAGCCATACTGAAATGGGTCAAGCAGGAAGTGGGAGGAAAGAAAGGTAGTAAGGAGGTTGTAAACCATATGTTCAAGGAGTTTGGTGACAAACGGGAGGAGAGAGATGGGTTGGTAGAGAGTGTTAGGATCAAGGGTACATTTTTTAAGAATGGGGGAGACAAGGGCATTCTTGAATACGGAGGGGACAGTGCCTTATGAGAGGGAGAGATTAAGGAGATGGGCATAATGGGAACAAACAGAAGAAGAGAGGTAGCGCAGGAGGCGGGAGGGTATAGGGTAAAGGGGGGAGGTGGAAGGTGGGGGGGGGGACCAGATAATGGCCATGACTTCATCTCCAGATACGGGGGGAAAAGTCAGACGCCTCCTGCTGCAGTAGTAATCCAAGCTGCATCCTAGGATTCAGGTACTGGATCACTGCAACACCATCAAGCTACTTGTGGCACTCATGGGGTCACGCAGGCTGCCCATTGCAGATGCTTGTAAGTGGTCAGGAAATCTGTGTCCAATGATGGATATCCTAGCCTCGTCCCTCCCCCTAAATGTCAATCACTGTGACAGTTTGATTCTGGACTGCTTCCGAAATCACAGAACCGGAGGGCTTATGCACATAAGGGGTTCTGCACATGTGCAAAGTACTGATAATCGTCACTTTTTGAGGAAAGCAGAACTCCGTCCACTGGGGGTATAAGTTGGTAGGAGCACCTGGAAGATAGAAAGACCCTAACACCACCACCATGGCGATCTCCGGAGTAGTGTCAGAGGGGAAAATTCAGGTTTCAGTAATGGCAAAGAGATTAAAAAAACTAACCACATAAGTGTTAAACAGACCAACAACATGAGGTGCCATTGATGTATTAGTTTCTGTTCCAAAATTATGGAAAGACTATATCATATGCTAGATATTTGTTAAAAAATAAGTTTTTATCCATTTTCTATCCCTCCCTTTACCTTTGCTGGTAGTAATGACTTTCAGAAAATATTATGGAATATTACAATGCAATAAACTATTTTATATTACTATATATCTAAGGTTGTATTTTTCTAAATTGAATAATACAAACTAAGGGAGTTATTCAGGTTGGGTGGGTTATATTGTTTCTGTGCATGGTAAATACTGCCTGCTTTATTTTTACACTGCAATTTAGATTTAAGTTTTAACACACCCCACCCAAATATAAACCTAGAAATACGTAGGTTGAGTATTGAATGTGGCGCTACCCAATTGCTGACATAGGATATTGTAGTCAAATATGTAAACAAATACACACTTTAATAACCTAAACACCATACAACTAATAAAATACAACTAATAAAATATCACACCAGGCATAATGTGATAATAGGGAAGGAGTCCTACCAAGGATATATGTAGGGGAGCTGCAGGTGACAGTTTATGCAGGGAAGTCCGGACTTGCCCTGCATTTGCTCCCAGATCTTAAAGTCCTCACTCCGGCAGGTATCACTCCTCTGGTCCAGGACCTGCCTTGAGAAAGGAACCTCGTGTGTTCCGAAACGCGTTGGAAACATCCACCAGTTGGACGGACTTACAATCTTCTGGACCAGAGGAGTGATACCTGCCGGAGTGAGGACTTTTTTAAGACCACCTCTCCGTCTTAGGGTGTCAAAGTCCCACCCAAACAAGATAAACACCCTACCCAATTATCAGCTTTGAGTGCACCATTTGACCCGGCCTATGCTTCTAGTTCACAGCCGCTAGCTCAGGGTAATGACGCCCCTCTGACAATAGGATCGATGAAACAGCTACTGGCTTCATTCAAGGCGGATATAGCCGCGGAATTTACATCCGCCTTACATACCTGTCAACAGATGATAAAAAGAGGTTGGCCATCATACTGATCACATGGAAACCAAAATGGAGGAAATCGTTAAGTCACATAATGACCTCATCTCACTACATGAAGACCTCCAGGCGCAGGTAACATCCTTGCAACGTAAAGTCAGTGATTTAGAGGACAGGTCGCGATGCAATAACATTAAAATTCGGGGAATTCCAGAATCAATCACTAATTCGGAGCTCAAGGAATATGTGACTGACTTATTCATGAAACTGATGTAGAGAGCTCCGATTAGGAACTTTCTGTTGGATCGCATTCACCGTATTCCAAAGGCTAGGAATGCACCTCAGAGCATCCCTAGAGATACATTAATGCGCCTCCATTATTTTCATGTTAAAGAAGCGATTCTCGAAGCTACCAGATCGTCTGACTTCTCCACATCTACATCGGATGACCTACAGATATTCGGTGACCTATGAGCAGCTACTTTGGACCTCTGCAGATCCTTTTACCTAGTCACTACTGCTCTCCGGAAAGCGGATATCCTCTACAGATGGGGCTTTCCCACCAACCTAGTGATTCGGAAAAATGGCTCCACTCACGTTGCATCTACGCAGGCGGAAGGTGTGAAACTTCTGGTTTCCTGGAACTTTGGAGACGTAAAATAATCAAAAGTTCCAGAGACATTGCGTATCCCACAAGAATGGTCCACGACGAGCAAATCTACTTGACTCTCAATACCCTCTTCAGGCACTCGTGTTCACTTATTGAGACCCTTTTCTCTTCAGGTATTTCACTACAGTTTGCTGTGATGTTTGAGTCCCGGCTCACCCAATCACTACAGGGCATGACCTTACTGTGAATTACTTACATGTTTTGGTTGTGCCGGGCCAATCCGTTACATCAGTTACATGTGTTCAGTTTGCTGAGGTCCCTTAGGATCCGTTAGGTCCCAGTGAAATGATACGGTTTGATTTTGGTATTGTTCATTACCAATAATTCTGCTTGGTTATAGTTACAGTATATAATGGTTAACTCAGATATTAGGCCTCTGGCTTCCCTGGGGGCCATATAGTTTATATCACATTTGTTCTTCCAGTTCCCTTAAGAGTGGTACTAGCTTCCCCCCCATGACCCCAATGTGCCACTTTTGGAAGTGGCCTACTGTAGCCCCTTTATGGTTTTATTTTTTTTCTTCCCTGTGTCTCTTTTGTCCCTTTATATGTTATTGTTTATCCCTCCTGGTTTTTTCCTCTCTCTTCCTTACTCCCAACTTAGGAAACGGTGTCCCACTGCTCCTACTTATTACTTTGATTTTTGCCTTCACTGGTCGCACACATCCATATGTTTATGATACAGCATCTGTCTATTTAGTGGTAACGCAACTTACTCATCTTTTTCAATGGTTAAGTTATTGTCCTTAAATGTCAAAGGTTTAAACTCGCCTAATAAGAGGCGATTGGTGCTGCGTCACTTTAACAAACTTGGAGTGCACATTGTAGCCCTACAGGAAACACACTTAATTCAGTCGTCCCCTCCTAAGTTTTCAAATCCCAACTTCCCTCATTGCTACCTATCTAATGGCCCACACAAAAAAGCAGGGGTGGCTATCCTCATCTCTAATACTTGCAACTTTATACTTGAACGACAGGTGACGGATCAGGAAGGGCGTTACCTCATTCTTATAGGGAAATTGGATGATAAACAGGTGACTCTTGCTGTGTTTTATGCCCCTAATACTAAGCAGATCCCCTTTGTGAGGAAATTCTGTACCTCCCTCCAAGCTTCCGGGAAAGGGAAGATTTTGATTCTATGAGATTTTAATATGGTTCTCGACCCATTTCTTGATAAATATTTACGTGACATTAGATTAAGTACACGACCTACTCATGACTATTCCTCTGCTTTCAAATGGATCTTATGTGAATATGATTTGCACAACGTCTGGAGAGCAAAAAACCCATCGACAGATAAATGGGCTTTACAGCAGATTTCAAAGGCTTCCATTCTGCCAGTTGCGTGGTCTGACCACGTAGCACTATGCTTGTATTGGGACGTCACCTCGGTTAGGGTTTCCCCCAGTCCTTGGCGCCTTGGCGATCATCTACTACTTGATCTGGAGGCTAAGCAGACCATTACGCAAGCCCTTAATCTTTACCTGGAGACAAACAAACCAGAAGACACTTCCCAATTTACCTTTTGGTGCTCCCTAAAAGCGGTAATTAGAGGTTCTGCCATACAGACGGCGGCCAGGCTATGTAAAAAATCGGCCGCTTATCAGGCAGACATTGAAGCCCGCATGGCAAACAGGCCCCTTCTAACCATAAACTGTATCGCAAACTACTAAAGGTTCGTGAGGAATGGAATGTTTTAATGTTAAAGGAGGTACATAAATCTCTTTCCATTCTGAAACAGAAATTTTATGTACAGGGAGATAGGGCGTGAAGACTTTTGGCGAGGAAATGAAGAGGGAAACAAGCAAAGGACCGTATAAGATTAATCACCAATATGCAAGGCACTAAAGTTTCAGACCCATCAGACATTGCAGATGCTTTTGACACATTTTATTCCAAACTGTATAATTTGTCCGATGACCCCACCACCCCACAGCCTTCAACGACGGAGATCGACAAATTCCTGGCTGCAGTAAAGTTGCCCTCTATTGATTCAGATTCTCTTCACTCCCTTGAGTGCCCTTGGTCTCAGAAGGAAATAGAAACTGTTATGCATTCCCTCCCTTCCAACAAAGCCCCAGGTCCGGATGGCTATACCAACAAATTCTACTCCTTTTTCAAAGATATCCTTACCCCTATATTGACCCAGGTGTTTAATGAAGCCTCGACCTGTGGTGTCTTCCAAAAAGAAATGCTGGAAGCTAGAATAGTCGCATTCCCCAAACCTGGAAAGAATCCCACTATTTTGGCCAACTATCACCCTATTGCATTGCTAAATACGGACGTCAAAATGTATGCTAGGCTGCTTGCAAACCGAATCAATACTCTTCTCCCTATGCTCATTCACCAAGATCAGGTGGGTTTCATTCATGGTAGACAATCTCCAGATAATACCAGAAGAATTATTAATATTGTTGAGGCCTTCTCTGTGACCCAAGATCCCTTGTTGTTACTATCACTGGATGCAGAGAAGGCCTTTGATAGACTTCACTGGGGTTACCTTCATGTGGTACTCCGAAAATATGGATTTGATGGGCGTGTCTTGACATTAATAGTAGCTTTGAACTCTGCTCCATCAGCTAGGGTATTTGTGAATGGTCTGCTGTCCTCTCCCTTCCTAATTACAAATGTAACTCGCCAAGGCTGCCCCCTATCCCCATTCATCTTCGCACTAGCTATTGAGCCATTGGCCAAAGCAATTCGAACAGCAGACACGGTAAGGAGCCCAACTATCTCTGGCAAGATGTATAAAATTTGCCTATTTGCAGACGACGTTCTGTTGACTATTGTAGACCCAGAAACGTTGTTGCCCAATTTACGTAGCATCCTCGATGACTATTCTGCAGTCTCCTTGTATAGATTGAATGGGTCCAAAACTGAAGTACTCCCTATTAATTTCAACCCCGATCTCCTTGGGATTATACGCTCTGATTACTCATACAACTGGCAGGATGGAAGCCTCAAATATCTCGTTATCCAGATTACCTCTAAACTAGAAAACTTAATATCAGGTAATTATAATCCTCTCCTTCACAAATTGTCCTTGATGTCATCAGACTGGATGATGTTGAATGTTTTGTGGCTGGGTCGAATCGCGGCTTTGAAAATGATGCTACTACCCAAAATCTTATACCTATTCCGAACTAAACCCCTATTGGTTCCCAAATCTCTCCTAAATAAATTCCATACCGCCTTTATAAAGTATATCTGGAAAGGGAAAAAACCCAGACTAGCTAGGAAAACTATTTCCTTTCTAAGCATGAAGGGGGAGTTGCGTACCCAGATCTGCATAACTACCAGATAGCTAGCATTCTCTCACCGGTGGGGGCTTGGTTCGCCCCTGACGTTCCCAAGGTGTGGGTGACCCTAGAACGTGATTTGGTCTCTCTCTTTCCTGTGACTGACTGCTTATGGCTTCCCCCATCAGTAGACCTACGCCCCTTAATTCGAGTTACGTCGGTTTTAAACACACGCAAGGCATGGTTGGAGTTTGATAACTCCAGCCCTGACATCCCCCTTCCCTGCACACACCTCTCTCTTGAAGGAGTGGCCTCTTTAATCCCGAATCTTTCTTTTGAATCCTGGATTTCCCAGGGTATTCCCTCCCTAGTTGAGGCCACCTCTTCGGGAGTTTTACTCCCTTATACCCAGATTCAAACTCAATACTCCCTTCCCCATGGGGACTTTTTCAAATATACCTCAGCTCAGACATTGGTTGTATAGTATCACCTTGACCCCACATATGATCTCCTCATTCCCTAAATATATCTATGATAGATTGAAACGGGTAGATAGTAAAGGTGGAATTTCCTGGTGGTATTCCCATTTGATAGAGCCTCAAGAATTTATTAAGTTTCCTTATCTATTGAAATGGGAGTTTGACTTTACTGAATCATTGACAGAGGATGATTGGCATTCAATATTCAAGACGTGTTTTCAATTATCCAAATGTATTTCCCATTCTGAACAATTTTTTTAATTATTACATCGTTTGTACCTTACGCCAGTACTGCTCCATAAATTTTTCTCATCTCACTCGAACCTTTTTTGGCGTAACTGTGGTAATGTCGGTTCAATCTTGCATATTTTTTGGGAGTGCCCCGCCCTATATACACTGTGGGCTTCAGTTTTTGCTCTCATTTCTAAAGTTTACCCCGAACCCGATGTTAGCATTACTTCATCTGTATCGCGGTGACCTCTCCAATAATGATAAATATATAATGGGTCATATCTTAATCACTACTAAATCTCTGATTGCACAAAATTGGCATTCTCCATACGTCCCAACTATTGCCCAAGTTGAACAAAATGTTCATGCTCATTATCAAAATGAAACAGTGGGTAGCTCCTCTGCCACCAACCCCTTGATCAGATGGTTTCCATGGAATGAATACTGGACTTCTAGATTATAGAATTAGTTTATCATTTTCTTATTACCATTTACCATTTCTCTATTACTATGTTGCTGTGAGGCTGACATTGAGACTTTCTCTTTCAGTACTGATGGCAGCGTTTGTTGCCCACTATCTCTATCGGTGCCTTCAATTTTGTAAAAAAATGTAATTATTGATTTTTTTATTTTTTTTTAGACAGATGCTGTAGCTATGTGCAGTTGCTATGTACTATGTACTGCAAGATGTTTATTGCAACGCTGTGTCTGCTTTATTTTGCTTCCTCATGAGTGTTGTATTTTTTGATGTGTGCCCCCCTCCTGTTTCCCTGCCTATCTTTTTCTGTATCCCTTCCCCTAACTCTCGTTTTTCAAAATTCAATGAAAACTTAATATAAAAAAAAAAAAAGAAAGTCTGTGCAGGCAGGTCAATTTTGACTAGAAAGTGTACAATCTAGTTTCTAGCATAGTCAAAATTATACATAGCCAAAATTGCACCATGTATAGTCAATATCGGTGGTTCTGTGCTCTGGAGAGTTCAAGGGAAATCGCAAAGTCAAAATCGGCCTTTAGGCAGATCGCACCATGTGTATGCACCTTAAGTGGGTCCAGCCAAATCTTTTATGGGTGGCTCGCAGGTGCTTAAAGTAATCATAAAAAAATAAGGATAACTACAGTGGTGGACGAAATTGCGGACACTTTTTGAAATTTGAATGTTTTTCAACTTCGAAATGCTTATAAAAACTGTTACACTTCACGCAATGCACTGATTTATACATCAAATGAAAGGAAATGTAATGCTGAATTCAACACAATAAACAAGGGTCAAATATTTGCATTACAAGGGAAGCTATGCAGTGAAAAGAACACTTTGGGTGAAAATCCCTGTGTACTTATGTCACTGCCCTATCAGTATTTCTTTGGGTATCCTTTATTTTTCAAGACAGCAGCACAGTGACGTGGCATTGAGCCAACCAATGTTTGGAGCTCTTCCTTCTTTATATATCTGGTGCCATGATACAATTATAGCCTCAATTAATTCTCTTTTATTGGATGGACGCCTCAGATGTACCAGTTTTTTCAAACGGAACCACAAATGTTCTATGGGGTTCAGGTCTGGGCTGTCTCCTGGCCATCGCAGCACCTGTATGTCATTCTCCGTGAATCACTGTTTGCATATCCGTCATCTGCGGCCATTAGCAGTGAACTGAGTGCAACTGGTGTTTCTGTCAATGCAAGAACGGTACGGAGAAGACCAACAGAGGTTGGCCTAAAAGGTAGGATTCCCCGAAAAAAGCCATTCCTGAATAAAAAGCAGCGGCAGAAACGAATACAGTGGGCAAAAGAACACACTGCATGGACAGAAGAAACAAGTGGTATGGAGTGACGAAACTAAATATCGATATTTGGTAGTGATGGGAGAAAATATGTGTGACATCGCATCAGGGAAGAGGTACATCCAGATTGCATGCAAGCGACAACAAATAATTCTACAAGTGTTATTATCTGGGCATGTATGACAGCAGATGCAGTAGGCCTCCTTCATGTCATAGATGGCACGCCAAGCAGCAGAAAGTACATTGACACCATCCAACAACTAAAACTTCTACCTTCTATCAGGGATCTTTTTCCAGATAATGCCCCATTTTTTTCCCAGCAGGATTCAGCTCCCTGCCACACTGCATGGATATGCAAACAGTGGTTCGCGGAGAATGACATACAGGTGCGGGGATGGCCAGGAAACAGCCCAGACCTGAACCCCATAGAACATTTGTGGTTCCGTTTGAAAAAACTGGTACATCTGAGGCGTCCATCCAATAAAAGAGAATTAATTGAGCCTATAATTGTCTCATGGCACCAGATATATAAAGAAGGAAGAGCTCCAAACATTGGTTGGCTCAATGCTGCGTTGCTGTGCTGCTGTCTTGAAAAATAAAGGATACCCAACGAAATACTGATAGGACAGTGACATCATAAGTACACATGGATTTTCACCCTAAATGTTATTTTCACTGTATAACTTCCCTTGTAATGCAAATATTTGACCTTTGTTTATTGTGTTGAATTCAGCATTACATTTCCTTTCATTTGATATATGAATCATTGCACTGCCTGAAGTGTAACCGTTTTTATAAGCATTCGAAGTTGAAAAACATTAAAATTTCAAAAAGTGTCCACAATTTTGCCCACCACTGTACATACAACTTTAATATTTAAATGCACCAATTAGAGATGAGCGGGTTCGGTTCCTCGGAATCCGAACCCCCCCGAACTTCAGCCTTTTTACACGGGTCCGAGGCAGACTCGGATCTTCCCGCCTTGCTCGGCTAACCCGAGCGCGCCCGAACGTCATCATCCCGCTGTCGGATTCTCGCGAGGCTCATATTCTATCGCGAGACTCGGATTCTATATAAGGAGCCGCGCGTCGCCGCCATTTTCACACGTGCATTGAGATTGATTGGGAGAGGACGTGGCTGGCGTCCTCTCCGTTTAGATAGAGAGTGAGACACTTGATTTAGTAATTTAATTTTAGTAATTTTGGGGAGCATTAGGAGTACTCAGAGAGTGCAGAGTTTTGCTGATAGTTATACTAGTGACCACCAGTTTTATTTATTATTTAAAATCCGTTCTCTGCCTGAAAAAAAACGATACACAGTCACATACCATATCTGTGCTCAGCCTCAGTGTGCTGCATGATAATATCATCTATGTATATCTGACTGTGCTGAGTGCTCACTGCTCACACAGCTTAATTGTGGGGGAGACTGGGGACGGGGAGCAGTTATAGCAGGAGTACATAACAGTGCACACTTTTGCTGCCAGTGTGACTGACCAGTGACCACCAGTATATAAATACTGGCTGCTTTTGCATGTAGCCCACAAATGCTGGACAGCTTTGTTTTACACTGCAATTTAGATTTCAGTTTGGGAATGCCCCTCTCATATTATCTACATCTCTCTGCACATTTTACATCTGCCCCACCTGCAGTGCAGCATGGTTTATCCTGGTGCTTTGCTACTATTGTATGCCTGAAAAAGTTAAACACTCGTGTGGTGTTTTTTTTTTTTATTCTATAAACGCATTCTGCTGACAGACAGTGTCCAGCAGGTCCGTCATTCATTATATTATAATATATACCTTCAGTAGTGATATATATATATTTTTTATATCATTATCATCCAGTCTATACTAGCAGACGCAGTACGGTAGTCCACGGCTGTAGCTACCTCTGTGTCGGCAGTGCTCGTCCATAATTGTATACCTACCTGTGGTGGTTTTTTTTTTTTCTATCTTCTTCATACTAGTAGTTTAGGAGTCTGCTGCTGACAGTGTCCAGCAGGTCCGTCATTATATAATATATACCTGTCCTGCAGTAGTGATATATATATATTTTTTATATCATTATCATCCAGTCTATACTAGCAGACGCAGTACGGTAGTCCACGGCTGTAGCTACCTCTGTGTCGGCAGTGCTCGTCCATAATTGTATACCTACCTGTGGTGGGTTTTATTTTTTCGATCTTCTTCATACTAGTAGTTTAGGAGTCTGCTGCTGACAGTGTCCAGCAGGTCCGTCATTATATAATATATACCTGTCCTGCAGTAGTGATATATATATATTTTTTATATCATTATCATCCAGTCTATACTAGCAGACGCAGTACGGTAGTCCACGGCTGTAGCTACCTCTGTGTCGGCAGTGCTCGTCCATAATTGTATACCTACCTGTGGTGGGTTTTTTTTTTCCGATCTTCTTCATACTAGTAGTTTAGGAGTCTGCTGCTGACAGTGTCCAGCAGGTCCGTCATTATATAATATATACCTGTCCTGCAGTAGTGATATATATATATTTTTTATATCATTATCATCCAGTCTATACTAGCAGACGCAGTACGGTAGTCCACGGCTGTAGCTACCTCTGTGTCGGCAGTGCTCGTCCATAATTGTATACCTACCTGTGGTGGGTTTTTTTTTTTTCGATCTTCTTCATACTAGTAGTTTAGGAGTCTGCTGCTGACAGTGTCCAGCAGGTCCGTCATTATATAATATATACCTGTCCTGCAGTAGTGATATATATATATATATATTTTATATCATTATCATCCAGTCTATACTAGCAGACGCAGTACGGTAGTCCACGGCTGTAGCTACCTCTGTGTCGGCAGTGCTCGTCCATAATTGTGTACCTACCTGTGGTGGGTTTTTTTTTTCCGATCTTCTTCATACTAGTAGTTTAGGAGTCTGCTGCTGACAGTGTCCAGCAGGTCCGTCATTATATAATATATACCTGTCCTGCAGTAGTGATATATATATTTTTATATCATTATCATCCAGTCTATACTAGCAGACGCAGTACGGTAGTCCACGGCTGTAGCTACCTCTGTGTCGGCAGTGCTCATCCATAATTGTATACCTACCTGTGGTGGGTTTTTTTTTCTATCTTCCTCATACTAGTAGTTTAGGAGTCTGCTGCTGACAGTGTCCAGCAGGTCCGTCATTATATAATATATACCTGTCCTGCAGTAGTGATATATATATATTTTTTATATCATTATCATCCAGTCTATACTAGCAGACGCAGTACAGTAGTCCACGGCTGTAGCTACCTCTGTGTCGGCAGTGCTCGTCCATAATTGTAAACCTACCTGTGGTGGGTTTTTTTTTTCGATCTTCTTCATACTAGTAGTTTAGGAGTCTGCTGCTGACAGTGTCCAGCAGGTCCGTCATTATATAATATATACCTGTCCTGCAGTAGTGATATATATATATTTTTTATATCATTATCATCCAGTCTATACTAGCAGATGCAGTACGGTAGTCCACGGCTGTAGCTACCTCTGTGTCGGCAGTCACTCGTCATCCATAAGTATACTAGTATCCATCCATCTCCATTGTTTACCTGAGGTGCCTTTTAGTTGTGCCTATTAAAATATGGAGAACAAAAATGTTGAGGTTTCAAAAATAGGGAAAGATCAAGATCGACTTCCACCTCGTGCTGAAGCTGCTGCCACTAGTCATGGCCGAGACGATGAAATGCCATCAACGTCGTCTGCCAAGGCCGATGCCCAATGTCATAGTACAGAGCATGTCAAATCCAAAACACCAAATATCAGTAAAAAAAGGACTCAAAAATCTAAAATAAAATCGTCGGAGGAGAAGCGTAAACTTGCCAATATGCCATTTACCACACGGAGTGGCAAGGAACGGCTGAGGCCCTGGCCTATGTTCATGGCTAGTGGTTCAGCTTCACATGAGGATGGAAGCACTCAGCCTCTCGCTAGAAAAATGAAAAGACTTAAGCTGGCAAAAGCACAGCAAAGAACTGTGCGTTCTTCGAAATCACAAATCCACAAGGAGAGTCCAATTGTGTCGGTTGCGATGCCTGACCTTCCCAACACTGGACGTGAAGAGCATGCGCCTTCCACCATTTGCACGCCCCCTGCAAGTGCTGGAAGGAGCACCCGCAGTCCAGTTCCTGATAGTCAGATTGAAGATGTCAGTGTTGAAGTACACCAGGATGAGGAGGATATGGGTGTTGCTGGCGCTGGGGAGGAAATTGACCAGGAGGATTCTGATGGTAAGGTGGTTTGTTTAAGTCAGGCACCCGGGGAGACACCTGTTGTCCGTGGGAGGAATAGGGCCATTGACATGCCTGGTGAAAATACCAAAAAAATCAGCTCTTCGGTGTGGAAGTATTTCAACAGAAATGCGGACAACGTTTGTCAAGCCGTGTGTTGCCTTTGTCAAGCTGTAATAAGTAGGGGTAAGGACGTTAACCACCTCGGAACATCCTCCCTTATACGTCACCTGCAGCGCATTCATCATAAGTCAGTGACAAGTTCAAAAACTTTGGGCGACAGCGGAAGCAGTCCACTGACCAGTAAATCCCTTCCTCTTGTAACCAAGCTCACGCAAACCACCCCACCAACTCCCTCAGTGTCAATTTCCTCCTTCCCCAGGAATGCCAATAGTCCTGCAGGCCATGTCACTGGCAATTCTGACGAGTCCTCTCCTGCCTGGGATTCCTCCGATGCATCCTTGCGTGTAACGCCTACTGCTGCTGGCGCTGCTGTTGTTGCTGCTGGGAGTCGATGGTCATCCCAGAGGGGAAGTCGTAAGACCACTTTTACTACTTCCACCAAGCAATTGACTGTCCAACAGTCCTTTGCGAGGAAGATGAAATATCACAGCAGTCATCCTGCTGCAAAGCGGATAACTGAGGCCTTGGCATCCTGGGCGGTGAGAAACGTGGTTCCGGTATCCATCATTACTGCAGAGCCAACTATAGACTTGTTTGAGATACTGTGTCCCCGGTACCAAATACCATCTAGGTTCCATTTCTCTAGGCAGGCGATACCGAAAATGTACACAGACCTCAGAAAAAGACTCACCAGTGTCCTAAAAAATGCAGTTGTACCCAATGTCCACTTAACCACGGACATGTGGACAAGTGGAGCAGGGCAGACTCAGGACTATATGACTGTGACAGCCCACTGGGTAGATGTATGGACTCCCGCCGCAAGAAGAATTGCGGGACACTTTCGGCGTACAGGCACCACGTACAGAAGACTGGAGCAACACCAAAAACGCCTGAACCTGCCCTGCCATCATCTGAAGCAAGAAGCGGTAACGAGGTGGAATTCAACCCTCTATATGCTTCAGAGGTTGGAGGAGCAGCAAAAGGCCATTCAAGCCTATACAACTGAGCACGATATAGCAGGTGGAATGCACCTGTCTCAAGCGCAGTGGAAAATGATTTCAACGTTGTGCAAGGTTCTGCAACCTTTTGAACTTGCCACACGTGAAGTCAGTTCAGACACTGCCAGCCTGAGTCAGGTCATTCCTCTCATCAGGCTTTTGCAGAAGAAGCTGGAGACATTGAAGGAGGAGCTAACACAGAGCGATTCCGCTAGGCATGTGGGACTTGTGGATGGAGCCCTTAATTCGCTTAACAAGGATTCACGGGTGGTCAATCTGTTGAAATCAGAGCACTACATTTTGGCCACCGTGCTCGATCCTAGATTTAAAACCTACCTTGGATCTCTCTTTCCGGCAGACACAAGTCTGCAGGGGTTCAAAGAACTGCTGGTGAGAAAATTGTCAAGTCAAGCGGAACGCGACCTGTCAACATCTCCTCCTTCACATTCTCCCGCAACTGGGGGTGCGAGGAAAAGGCTCAGAATTCCGAGCCCACCCGCTGGCGGTGATGCAGGGCAGTCTGGAGCGACTGCTGATGCTGACATCTGGTCCGGACTGGAGGACCTGCCAACGATTACTGACATGTCGTCTACTGTCACTGCATATGATTCTCTCCCCATTGAAAGAATGGTGGAGGATTATATGAGTGACCGCATCCAAGTAGGCACGTCAGACAGTCCGTACGTATACTGGCAGGAAAAAGAGGCAATTTGGAGGCCCTTGCACAAACTGGCTTTATTCTACCTAAGTTGCCCTCCCACAAGTGTGTACTCCGAAAGAGTGTTTAGTGCCGCCGCTCACCTTGTCAGCAATCGGCGTACGAGGTTACTTCCAGGAAATGTGGAGAAGATGATGTTCATTAAAATGAATTATAATCAATTCCTCCATGGAGACATTCACCAGCAGCAATTGCCTCCACAAAGTACACAGGGAGCTGTGATGGTGGATTCCAGTGGGGACGAACTGATAATCTGTGAGGAGGGGGATGTACACGGTGATGAATCGGAGGATGATGATGAGGTGGACATCTTGCCTCTGTAGAGCCAGTTTGTGCAAGGAGAGATTAATTGCTTTTTTTTTGGTGGGGGTCCAAACCAACCCGTCATTTCAGTCACAGTCGTGTGGCAGACCCTGTCACTGAAATGATGGGTTGGTTAAAGTTTGCATGTCCTGTTTATACAACATAAGGGTGGGTGGGAGGGCCCAAGGACAATTCCATCTTGCACCTCTTTTTTCTTTCATTTTTCTTTGCGTCATGTGCTGTTTGGGGAGTGTTTTTTGGAAGGGCCAGCCTGCGTGACACTGCAGTGCCACTCCTAGATGGGCCAGGTGTTTGTGTCGGCCACTAGGTTCGCTTAGCTTACTCACACAGCTACCTCATTGCGCCTCTTTTTTTCTTTGCGTCATGTGCTGTTTGGGGAGTGTTTTTTGGAAGGGCCAGCCTGCGTGACACTGCAGTGCCACTCCTAGATGGGCCAGGTGTTTGTGTCGGCCACTAGGGTCGCTGAGCTTACTCACACAGCTACCTCATTGCGCCTCTTTTTTTCTTTGCGTCATGTGCTGTTTGGGGAGTGTTTTTTGGAAGGGCCATCCTGCCTGACACTGCAGTGTCACTCCTAGATGGGCCAGGTGTTTGTGTCGGCCACTAGGGTCGCTGAGCTTACTCACACAGCTACCTCATTGCGCCTCTTTTTTTCTTTGCGTCATGTGCTGTTTGGGGAGTGTTTTTTGGAAGGGCCATCCTGCCTGACACTGCAGTGCCACTCCTAGATGGGCCAGGTGTTTGTGTCGGCCACTAGGGTCGCTGAGCTTAGTCACACAGCTACCTCATTGCGCCTCTTTTTTTTCTTCTTTGCGTCATGTGCTGTTTGGGCAGTATTTTTTGGAAGGGCCATCCTGCCTGACACTGCAGTGCCACTCCTAGATGGGCCAGGTGTTTTTGTCGGCCACTTGGGTCGCTGAGCTTAGTCACACAGCTACCTCATTGCGCCTGTTTTTTTCTTTGCGTCATGTGCTGTTTGGGGAGTGTTTTTTGGAAGGGCCATCCTGCCTGACACTGGGGTTCACTACGGCTGGCCGGCGGTCGGGCTCCCGGCGACCAGCATCCCGGCGCCGGGAGCCCGACCGCCGGCTTACCGACAGCTTGGCGAGCGCAAATGAGCCCCTTGCGGGCTCGCTGCGCTCGCCACGCTACGGGCACGGTGGCGCGCTACGCGCGCCACACTATTTTATTCTCCCTCTATGGGGGTCGTGGACCCCCACGAGGGAAAATAATTGTCGGTATGCCGGCTGTCGGGCTCCCGGCGCCGGTATACTGAGCGCCGGGAGCCCGACCGCCGGCAAACAGAAGACCACCCCTGACACTGCAGTGCCACTCCTAGATGGGCCAGGTGTTTGTGTCGGCCACTAGGGTCGCTGAGCTTAGTCACACAGCTACCTCATTGCGCCTCTTTTTTTTCTTCTTTGCGTCATGTGCTGTTTGGGGAGTATTTTTTGGAAGGGCCATCCTGCCTGACACTGCAGTGCCACTCCTAGATGGGCCAGGTGTTTGTGTCGGCCACTTGGGTCGCTGAGCTTAGTCACACAGCTACCTCATTGCGCCTCTTTTTTTCTTTGCGTCATGTGCTGTTTGGGGAGTGTTTTTTGGAAGGGCCATCCTGCGTGACACTGCAGTGCCACTCCTAGATGGGCCAGGTGTTTGTGTCGGCCACTTGGGTCGCTGAGCTTAGTCATCCAGCGACCTCGGTGCAAATTTTAGGACTAAAAATAATATTGTGAGGTGTGAGGTGTTCAGAATAGACTGAAAATGAGTGGAAATTATGGTTATTGAGGTTAATAATACTTTGGGATCAAAATGACCCCCAAATTCTATGATTTAAGCTGTTTTTTAGGGTTTTTTGAAAAAAACACCCGAATCCAAAACACACCCGAATCCGACAAAAAAAATTCGGTGAGGTTTTGCCAAAACGCGTTCGAACCCAAAACACGGCCGCGGAACCGAACACAAAACCAAAACACAAAACCCGAAAAATTTCCGGTGCACATCTCTAGCACCAATATGGTTATATTGTATATGACAGGTCCACTTGAATTTGTGTGCATTATTTCCTGCAGTCCGACCCGGTTGACTACAGTAAATGTATCACTATAATTAAAGTGAGAAAAAGAGGCGGCACATCCATAATCTGAAAATGTCAATACTGACGTATGACAAATTTGTGATCATAAATCTGGTGTGCTCTCACACTTATTTATAGAGAACATTTGCAACCAAGGGCCTGGATGTGTTCTTCATCCTCTATTGCCAAGCACTTTTATTATTTTGGATTTTATTTTACCATATAGAAACTAGAAAGTGAACATTCATGTGCATCTTATATAAGAACTAGTGATGAGCGGATTCGGTTTTACTCGGTTTTACTCGGTTCTCAAAACCGAATCTTATTGACTCACTGATGTCACGTGTTTTGGATAGCCAATAAGATTCGGTTTTGAGAACCGAGTAAAACCGAGTAAAACCGAATCCGCTCATCACTAATAAGAACCATTGGTAAACTATTTTATTAGTTCTGATTTATTCAGCAGAAACAGGCAAATGCACAGAACTACAGTACTAGATTAGGAGAGAACAATCTGTTAACCGGAATCAATTTTATACAATGGCACCTTATTTGCGTTTCCACCACCGTTAACAGGTGGTGGAAATGCTAAGACAGCAAGAGCTGATATTGTTTCAACACAAATGTGTGATTCAGATATTCCTCCACTGTAGGAGGTATTTTAATTTATAAGGAAAAATTTATTTTGTTAAGTGTGAACCCTTATATTATATTTATGCACAACACTGCACAATCTGTGTTGGAAGGTGTGTTTGTGAAACACCTGTCAAGACAGATCTTACGTGCTAAGTAACATACGAATATTAAATAATTGTTGTAAATAACTATTCAAAATAGTTTACAAATAATCTGCACACCGCACTCATTCCTCCTCCTACGTACGTGTGGCAGGAAATGTTTCAACCACTGCTGGTGCACCAAGAGACTTGAAAACAGAAATATTACACTGGTATTTTTTTGTCAATTGCCAGGTCACGGAAAAGTGGCAGTGGCAAACGCAGGATTTTTCCGTGGGGGGTTTAAAAAAAAAAATAAAGGTGGCACTTGGAGTCTAGTAAATAAATAAATTATTTATATATATATATATATATATATATAGTGGGAGCAACAAGCGTTCAGCAGCACTTTTTGAGACTTTTCAATATCAAAAAAGTGTATTAGAAATCACAGCATAATTTTCCAATGTTTCGGGACTGGCATGTCCCCTTGTGTGTGTATATATATATATATATATATGACAAGAATTACTCTCCCACTGCGCTATTTCAAATAAAACACTAAAATTAATTAATTATATGGCTGCCTGTATCCTCTAAGTTCCCTGTTAGGAGGAACTAAATGTGTGAAAATGTGAAACGAACTAGAGTAGATGGCGCCGAGGGAGTTACATTAACGCCCTACCTAAAAACGGACCCTTACAGTACTCTCCGGATAAATTACATCAGATAACAAATACTAACATAAAAATTTATTAAAACAACATATAAACCCGACACAAATGTTCATAAGTATACAGAGTTGATACATTTACATTTGTCGCACAATTTGAACAATCTGTTTGTAGTGATGAGGAAAAAGCGTAGATATATCACTACGATTTCCTCCTTCTCCTTATTGTAGATTCGGAGGTAACATCAGATAATAGATAGATAAATAACCCAACGCGTTTCGTCTTGTTCCAAGACTTCATCAGGGGTAAAATCTCTTCATTTCAGAACATATTGTCAGCACATAGAAGGTCATTCAAAGATGTATGAACAACATTTCAATATTTCAATGGGACTTGATTGATACAGTGAGGACCATACCTCATATATCATCAGCTTGAGTCTGACATTCAGATATTCGAATATGGGGAAGATTCATATGTGTATAGAATCTAACTGGTTCACAAGCATAAGGATCCTCATCGGTCAGCAGCTTGAACCTGACACTCAGAGACTCAGGAGTTAAGGCAATTCAAATGGGTATAATGTCTAACCAATTTAGAACACGTGGTAGACCCTCCAGTAGTGCAGTGCTGACAGCCAAGTCTCTGTATAACCTGATGAAGTCTTGGAACAAGACGAAACGCGTTGGGTTATTTATCTATCTATTATCTGATGTTACCTCCGAATCTACAATAAGGAGAAGGAGGAAATCGTAGTGATATATCTACGCTTTTTCCTCATCACTACAAACAGATTGTTCAAATTGTGCGACAAATGTAAATGTATCAACTCTGTATACTTATGAACATTTGTGTCGGGTTTATATGTTGTTTTAATACATTTTTATGTTAGTATTTGTTATCTGATGTAATTTATCCGGAGAGTACTGTAAGGGTCCGTTTTTAGGTAGGGCGTTGATATAACTCCCTTGGCGCCATCTCCTCTATTTCGTTTTATATATATATATATATATATATATATATAAAAGTTTGTGTAAAAATACACACACACAAACATACAAAACACACCACACACATACTGTACATTTAAACAAACATATAGGGTGCAGTGCACACATACCCAGGGTTGCAGAAGGAGGGACACTGCCAGTCACGGCACAGTGAGGACAGTGAGGACATCAGTATGGAGTTGCTTTTGCAGCTTGACCTTCTATGTAGGCAGAGAGCTTTGCCTGCAAGAGCTCCCTGCACTGCATCGGTAGCTGCGATCGCGATTGAGATTGCGTTCGCGGCTTTCCTTGAGACGGAGACACAGCTGTATCTGTCTCATAAAAAGGAATTAAGTCCATTGGGGGGGGGGTTCTGGGTACCAAGACTCCCCCCCCCCCCCCTGCGTGCGCTACTGAGTGGGTATGTGCCAAGAGGGGGGGGGGGAGTGCTGGGGGGAAAGGCAATGCTATGGCTGTGTCTAGCAGGCAGAAGCCAGTGAGAGCTGTGTCGGGTGGTTTTGGGCCATCCTCCAGCTCTCTACTGCACAGCTGTTACACACGTGACTTATGGCTTTATATAATAGATAAATTGTGTACATTATTGTTTATATTTTAAGTGCTACTATACCCTGTGCATCAGGGAACTATATTGTTTGGATTTCCACCCCAGCAAGCATTGTGAATACAAAAGCAGAATGCATCCCCCTCCCTCCGATTCACATACCCATGACAGTTGTGCGCAGTTACTACAGGTCACTGTGAACAAGAGATACTCCCAACATTCCCAGTAGTTGGAACAATAATCTTGCTGGGAATTGGGACTGTCCCATCTAACTTGGAATAGTCGGGAATATGAGAATGTACTGGTGTATTTGCAATGTATGACACAGTCACCCACAGCATATTATGCAGACAGAGGACTGTATGTATGTTTACTTCTTTTTGCGAATAATTGTCTATAATGAGGAGTATTCTGTAATGCTTTAATATGCATAAGGAGGTCTATTTTTCATGGACAAGTACTGCAGCTGTCCTTAGGATGGTGTTAGCAAGACGTGCCTAAAGGGAAAACTAAACAATTATTATTAAAATAAAGCATTTTTTCATTTTTTTTATATTTAATATTTCCTTTAATAAAAATATTATATTATTATTATTATTATTATTATTATTATTATACCTGTAACTGGAAAGCTGAGTTTGGCTTTCAGTTCCAGTGCGCACCCAGAAAAGAGGTACAGTAAGCCAACTCATGCATGTGCTCATTAACACCAAACTGGTCAGGCAAGCTTGGAAGCTATGCATTACTTAGCTGCCCCAGTGACTTTTTCTTATAAACTACAGCAAATACATCTTTTCTATCACTCCATTGAGCAGGGTTCTTAATAAATATACCCCTTGCACTGGTCATGTGTGGTGCCTACAGTACAATGTTACTGTCACTTACAGATATGAGATAACATTCTAATCAGTTATCTGGATGTCCTGTACTGAGGACATGATTCTGATTTGCAAGCAAAGCAAAACAGCAAGCTACTGGGCAAAATCATAAAAACCATGTTGCACTGCAGGTGGGGCAGATGTAACGTGCAGAAAGAAGATAGATTTGGGTAGGGTGTGTTCTAATTGAAATGTAAATTGTAGTGTAAAACTAAAACTGTCTAACATTTGTGGGCTACATGCAAAAGCAGCCAGTATTTACCCTGTACAGGAAAAATATAAATGTACTTCCTCCCCTTACATTGCAACATTGTTTGTTCCAGACAAAAAGTTTTTTTTTTTTTTTTTTTTTTTTGCTTTACTTACAAATCTGAACCAGGCCCTGTGCTGAGCAGCTGCTCTGCTCTCTAACCCCACTCCCCGTAGACTGTAAGCACCTTGGAGCAGGGCCTTTTTCCCTCCTGTTCGCACAGCCCTCTTCTCTTACACTTCAACTACAACTCTCTCCTTCTCAGTGTTTATACTCGCATCTCCTCTCTCATGTAGCCATTCATCTCTTCCATCGGCTGCCCCTAGTGGTACGCCGATTACGCCTTTGCATTCTTACATCTCAGCTGTAGTGTGTACTGAGAATTGTGGAGCTAATGTTACATGTGCTCTGTTTCAGTTTTTCTGTTACTGTAATGTAAAGTTCTGAGTACCCTGTATTGTTTTAATGTGTGCCGTATGTACGGCGCTGCGAAACACTTGTGGTGCCTTATAAATAAAATGTAATAATAATAACAACCAACATTTCTGATCCAAAGTACGTAGTCAGGAAGATCCAGCCAGAGTACCCATCAAAGATGTGCTGCAGCAGTCACACACAACACTGCTTTGAGAACCCGTAAAAGAGAACTGGTGGTGACAGTCAGGGCCGGTGCTAGGGTGTTCGGCGCCCTCCTGCAAACTGTAAATTTGCGCCCTCCCATACTTTACAAAGCAGTGACACGTATACACATAATGCTCCCTGTAGTAGTGCCACTTACACACGTAACGCCCTTGTACCAGTGATGCTTTCACACGTAACGCCCCCCTGTACCAGTGACGCTTACACACGTAACGCCCCCTGTACCAGTGATGCTTACACACGTAACGCCCCTATACCAGTGACGCTTACACACATAACGCCCCCTGTACCAGTGATGCTTACACACATAACGCCCACTTTACCAATGACGTAATGCCTACACACGTAACGTCCCCCTGTACCAGTGACGCATACACACGTAACGCCCCTGTACCAGTGACGCTTACACACGTAACACCCCCTGTACCAGTGACGCTTACACGCGTAAAGCGCCCTGTACCAGTGACGCTTACACACATAACGCCCCTTATAGTAGTGTTGCATAGACACGTAACATCCCAGTACCAGTAATGCTTACACACGTAACGCCCCCGGTATTAGTTACGCTTACACACGTAACACAGCATAGACATGTAACACCCCCTGTACCAGTGATGCTTACACACGTAATGCCCCCTGTACCAGTGATGCTTACACACGTAATGCCCCCTGTACCAGTGATGCTTACACACGTAATGCCCCCTGTACCAGTGATGCTTACACACGTAATGCCCCCTGTACCAGTGATGCTTACACGCGTAACACCCCCTGTACCAGTGACGCTTACACACATAATGCCCCCTGTAGCAGTAACACTTACACACGGAATGCCCCCTGTAGCATACCCTCCAACTGGACCTTTTTAATAGGTACAGTACCTTTTTTTCATGGTCTGTACCGATTTTTGGCTCTCCAAACTTCCATTGAAAGTATAGTAAAAGGGGCGTGACCACGCCCCCTATACCCACGGCCACGCCCCTTTTTCGGATTTGTACCGATTTTTCTGTGTAAAATGTTGGAGGGTATGC
Organism: Pseudophryne corroboree; assembly: GCF_028390025.1. Lineage (NCBI taxonomy): Eukaryota > Metazoa > Chordata > Amphibia > Anura > Myobatrachidae > Pseudophryne > Pseudophryne corroboree. The sequence continues at coordinate 208,223,291 of NC_086445.1, read as the reverse complement.
TGTAGCAGTGACGCTTACACACGCAACACCCCCTATAGCTGTGACGCTTACAAACACGCAACGCCCCCTTTACAAGTGACGCTTACACACGCAAGGCCCCCTGTAGCAGTGACGCTTACACACAATATGCCGCACAGTCACACACACACACACATACATACTGTACATACATTACACACATACACAGTCACACATATATTACACATACATACACACACACACACACACACACACACACACACACACACACACACACACACACTTTCACTCACTCACTCTCTTTCAATCCTCTTACCTAAGGAAGTCTGGCAGGCCAAAGCTGGAGTAGATCATCCTCCTGGTCAGCCTGGTCCCATGTAGCTCCGCCCCCTAGTTCTGTGTAGCTCCGCCCCCTTTTAGGTCAGCACACTACACTGAAACAGGGGAGGGGGAGAGGACGGAGGCTTCATGCTGCTGGCTGGCCCTGCTGCCTGTCATAGAGTGTGACAGGCGCAGCAGCAGCAGCAGCAGGGGGACATCAGCTCAGCACAGGAATGCAGAGCAGGGAGAGCGCGTCTCCATTCCTGGCGCCTCCCTGCACTGCATCCCTTTGCTGAGTGGTTTGCGCCGGCCCTGGTGACAGTGACTCTTCTCCCCCAACTTGGGTGCACAGCTGACTTACAGTCAGTGAGTGATTTGTTTGACCGAACGTCACCAGCATTGGGAATGGTCAGTAAGGGCAGGACAATGACTGTTCAGGGTTTTGCTTTCAGATCTGCAATTCCCAGAGTAGCTAAATAAGTCCAAAAAACCACAACAAATATCTAATAGTATTTTTCAAAGTACTGTATTCCTTGGTTAGCTATAAATTCCACGTTATGACATCACACTAATGTTTTTTGACATTCCAGCTGAGAATCACTACCATATAGCGCATGTACCCCAAGCACACAAACTGATCTGCAACAAGACCTGTCTGTTCCTTAGTTTCTCCTAGTAGTTCTACTTGCTGAAGTCCACCACAAAGCCCAGCAGTCAGCAGATAGCCCCAGAATTCAAGAAGATTTTTTTCCCTAAAAAGTTTTTGTAGCACATTTAAAAGAGAACAGCTTTCACTGTAATGTGCAGAGGTTTTCTCACATCTTCGAGAATACTACGCAAGTAAAAGTGATACAGAAAACACCCTGACAGAGCAAGGGAACCTGATGTTCACATGAGGTCATACAACACAGGCACTAGGTTTGGGAAAGGTTATTCCTATTTATATCACTATGTACTTGGCACACTAATAGAATTGCATAGTGAGTGAATATATCCTTTACAAAGTGCTGATAGGTGTGAAAAACATAAGGACATGCTCTGGATGGAAATTACTCTTGTGAGCTAGCAGATTTATGGGGGCAAACGCAGGATTTTTTGAGGGGGGTTTCCGTAATATATATATATATATATATATATATATATATACATGCAGGATGACTGCACTCAGTCTTTCAATGCTAAGAAAAATGTGCTTTTATTTTCAACGTTTTGGGCCCATGCCCGTCATCAGGATAGCATGGGCCCGAAACGTTGAAAATAAAAGCACATTTTTCACAGAAGTGAAATACTGAGTGTCGCCATCCTGCATGTATATTATGGGATAGCAATCCCCTGGAAGGCACCGGAGCGAGTTATTTTAAATACTTATTACCAGTATATATTTTGAAGAAGTCTGATGAGACGAAACGCGTTGGGTTTCCTGCACTAACCCCTTGCTGTTCTTGAGTTAAGTTAAACTCCTTATCCTTTTAAAATTTGGTCCTGACTTTTGTATGTTTTTATGCCTTTTATGCTTTTTGTAATAAGAACCTTTTTTTACTCTCATACATATTAAAAATTATTTTTATAAATTTTATATATGCATATATTTTTTGGCTTTTAAACTCACCATTTTTTAGCAACACTGAGCGCCGAACCCTATCTCTCCATTTTTCCATATATATATATATATATATTAGAGATGAGATCCGACCCCCCCCCCCCCCCTGAACTTCACCTATTTTACACGGTTCCGAGGCAGCCTCGGATCTTCCCGCCTTGCTTGGTTAACCCGAACGCGCCCGAACTTCATCATCCTGCTGTCGGATTCTTGCGAGATTCGTATTCTATATAAAGAGCCGCGCTTTGCCGCCATTTTCACTCGTGCATTGGAGATTGAACGGAGAGGACGTGGCTGCGTTCTCTCCCTGAAAAGCTCCGTAATCTGTGCTCAGTGTGCTGCAAATATCTGTGCTCAGTGTGCTGAAAATATCTACGTTCTCTGCCTGAAAACGCTCCATATCTGTGCTCAGTGTGCTGCAAATATCTGTGCTCAGTGTGCTGCATTGTGGGGACTGGGGACCACCAGTATATAATTATAGTAGTACAGTACAGTAGGCCATTGCTGTATCTTGCAGCTCTGTGTCAAGTATGCTATCTCTGTGCTGCATTATTGTGAGCAGTATATAGTAGGACAGTGCAGCATTTTGGTGACCAGCAGTATACATATATAGTACAGTACAGTAGGCCATTGCTGTATCTTGCAGCTCTGTATCAAGTATACTATCTCTGTGCTGCATTATTGTGAGCAGTATATAGTAGGACAGTGCAGCATTTTGGTGACCAGCAGTATACATATATAGTACAGTACAGTAGGCCATTGCTGTATCTTGCAGCTCTGTGTCAAGTATGCTATCTCTGTGCTGCATTATTGTGAGCAGTATATAGTAGGACAGTGCAGCATTTTGGTGACCAGCAGTATACATATATAGTACAGTACAGTAGGCCATTGCTGAATCTTGCAGCTCTGTGCCAAGTTTACTATCTCTGTGCTGCATTATTGTGAGCAGTATATAGTAGGACAGTGCAGCATGTTGGTGACCAGCAGTATACATATAGTACAGTACAGTAGGTCATTGCTGTATCTTGCAGCTCTGTATCAAGTATACTATCTCTGTGCTGCATTATTGTGAGCAGTATATAGTAGGACAGTGCAGCATTTTGGTGACCAGCAGTATACATATAGTACAGTACAGTAGGCCATTGCTGTATCTTGCAGCTCTGTGTCAAGTATACTATCTCTGTGCTGCATTATTGTGAGCAGTATATAGTTGGACAGTGCAGCATTTTGGTGACCAGCAGTATACATATATAGTACAGTACAGTAGGCCATTGCTGTATCTTGCAGCTCTGTGTCAAGTATACTATCTCTGTGCTGCATTATTGTGAGCAGTATATAGTAGGACAGTGCAGCATTTTGGTGACCAGCAGTATACATATAGTACAGTACAGTAGGCCATTGCTGTATCTTGCAGCTCTGTGTCAAGTATACTATCTCTCTGCTGCATTATTGTGAGCAGTATGTAGTAGGACAGTGCAGCATTTTGGTGACCAGCAGTATACATATATAGTACAGTACAGTAGGCCATTGCTGTATCTTGCAGCTCTGTGTCAAGTATACTATCTCTGTGCTGCAATATTGTGAGCAGTATATAGTAGGACACTGCAGCATTTTGGTGACCAGCAGTATACATATATAGTACAGTACAGTAGGCCATTTCTGTATCTTGCAGCTCTGTGTCAAGTATACTATCTCTGTGCTGCATTATTGTGAGCAGTATATAGTAGGACAGTGCAGCATTTTGGTGACCAGCAGTATACATATATAGTACAGTACAGAAGGCCATTGCTGTATCTTGCAGATCTGTGTCAAGTATACTATCTCTGTGCTGCATTATTGTGAGCAGTATATAGTAGGACAGTGCAGCATTTTGGTGACCAGCAGTATACATATTGTACAGTACAGTAGGCCATTGCTATTGATATATTACTAGCATATAATTCCACACATTAAAAAATGGAGAACAAAAATGTGGAGGGTAAAAATAAGATTTTACTTACCGATAAATCTATTTCTCGGAGTCCGTAGTGGATGCTGGGGTTCCTGAAAGGACCATGGGGAATAGCGGCTCCGCAGGAGACAGGGCACAAAAAGTAAAGCTTTTCCAGATCAGGTGGTGTGCACTGGCTCCTCCCCCTATGACCCTCCTCCAGACTCCAGTTAGGTACTGTGCCCGGACGAGCGTACACAATAAGGGAGGATTTTGAATCCCGGGTAAGACTCATACCAGCCACACCAATCACACCGTACAACTTGTGATCTAAACCCAGTTAACAGTATGATAACAGCGGAGCCTCTGAAAGATGGCTTCCTTCAACAATAACCCGAATTAGTTAACAATAACTATGTACAATTATTGCAGATAATCCGCACTTGGGATGGGCGCCCAGCATCCACTACGGACTCCGAGAAATAGATTTATCGGTAAGTAAAATCTTATTTTCTCTATCGTCCTAGTGGATGCTGGGGTTCCTGAAAGGACCATGGGGATTATACCAAAGCTCCCAAACGGGCGGGAGAGTGCGGATGACTCTGCAGCACCGAATGAGAGAACTCCAGGTCCTCCTTAGCCAGAGTATCAAATTTGTAAAATTTTACAAACGTGTTCTCCCCTGACCACGTAGCTGCTCGGCAAAGTTGTAATGCCGAGACCCCTCGGGCAGCCGCCCAAGATGAGCCCACCTTCCTTGTGGAGTGGGCCTTCACAGATTTAGGCTGTGGCAGGCCTGCCACAGAATGTGCAAGTTGGATTGTGCTACAGATCCAACGAGCAATCGTCTGCCTAGACGCAGGAGCACCCATCTTGTTGGGTGCATACAATATAAACAACGAGTCAGATTTTCTGACTCCAGCTGTCCTTGCAATATATATTTTTAATGCTCTGACAACGTCCAGTAACTTGGAGTCCTCCAAGTCACTTGTAGCCGCAGGCACTACAATAGGCTGGTTCAGATGAAATGCTGACACCACCTTAGGGAGAAAATGCGGACGAGTCCGCAGTTCTGCCCTGTCCGAATGGAAAATCAGATATGGGCTTTTGTAAGATAAAGCTGCCAGTTCTGACACTCTCCTGGCCGAAGCCAGGGCTAGAAGCATGGTCACTTTCCATGTGAGATATTTCAAATCCACCTTCTTTAGTGGTTCAAACCAATGAGATTTTAGAAAGTCCAAAACCACATTGAGATCCCACGGTGCCACTGGAGGCACCACAGGAGGCTGTATATGTAGCACTCCCTTAACAAAGGTCTGGACTTCAGGGACTGAAGCCAATTCTTTTTGAAAGAAAATCGACAGGGCCGAAATTTGAACCTTAATAGATCCCAATTTGAGACCCATAGACAATCCTGATTGCAGGAAATGTAGGAATCGACCCAGTTGAAATTCCTCCGTCGGAGCACTCCGATCTTCGCACCACGCAACATATTTTCGCCAATTCGGTGATAATGTTGCACGGTTACTTCCTTCCTTGCTTTAATCAAAGTAGGAATGACTTCTTCCGGCATGCCTTTTTCCTTTAGGATCCGGCGTTCAACCGCCATGCCGTCAAACGCAGCCGCGGTAAGTCTTGAAACAGACAGGGACCCTGCTGAAGCAAGTCCCTCCTTAGAGGTAGAGGCCACGGATCTTCCGTGATCATCTCTTGAAGTTCCGGGTACTAAGTCCTTCTTGGCCAATCCGGAACCACTAGTATCGTTCTTACGCCTCTTTGCCGTATAATTCTCAATACTTTTGGTATGAGAGGCAGAGGAGGAAACACATACACCGACTGGTACACCCAAGGCGTTACCAGCGCGTCCACAGCTATTGCCTGCGGATCTCTTGACCTGGCGCAATACCTGTCCAGTTTTTTGTTGAGGCGAGACGCCATCATGTCCACCATTGGTCTTTCCCAACGGGTTACCAGCATGTGGAAGACTTCTGGATGAAGTCCCCACTCTCCCGGGTGAAGATCGTGTCTGCTGAGGAAGTCTGCTTCCCAGTTGTCCACTCCCGGGATGAACACTGCTGACAGTGCTATCACATGATTCTCTGCCCAGCGAAGAATCCTTGCAGCTTCTGCCATTGCACTCCTGCTTCTTGTGCCGCCCTGTCTGTTCACATGGGCGACTGCCGTGATGTTGTCCGACTGGATCAACACCGGTTTTCCCTGAAGCAGAGGTTCTGCCTGGCTTAGAGCATTGTATATTGCTCTTAGTTCCAGAATGTTTATGTGAAGAGACGTTTCCAGGCTCGTCCATACTCCCTGGAAGTTTCTTCCTTGTGTGACTGCTCCCCAGCCTCTCAGGCTGGCGTCCGTGGTCACCAGGATCCAATCCTGTATGCCGAATCTGCGGCCCTCCAATAGATGAGCACTCTGCAACCACCACAGAAGAGACACCCTTGTCCTTGGAGACAGGGTTATCCGCAGGTGCATCTGAAGATGCGACCCTGACCATTTGTCCAACAGATCCCTTTGGAAAATTCTTGCGTGGAATCTGCCGAATGGAATTGCTTCGTAAGAAGCCACCATTTTTCCCAGGACTCTTGTGCATTGATGTACAGACACCTTTCCTGGTTTTAGGAGGTTCCTGACAAGCTCGGATAACTCCTTGGCTTTTTCCTCCGGGAGAAAAACCTTTTTCTGAACCGTGTCCAGAATCATCCCTAGGAACAGCAGACGAGTTGTCGGCATTAACTGGGATTTTGGAATATTCAGAATCCACCCGTGCTGTTTTAGCACTTCTTGAGACAGTGCTAATCCCATCTCTAGCTGTTCTCTGGACCTTGCCCTTATTAGGAGATCGTCCAAGTATGGGATAATTAATATGCCTTTTCTTCGAAGAAGAATCATCATCTCGGCCCTTACCTTTGTAAAGACCCGAGGTGCCGTGGACAATCCGAACGGCAGCGTCTGAAACTGATAGTGACAGTTTTGTACAACGAACCTGAGGTACCCCTGGTGTGAGGGGTAAATTGGAACGTGGAGATACGCATCCTTGATGTCCAAGGATACCATAAAGTCCCCCTCTTCCAGGTTCGCTATCACTGCTCTGAGTGACTCCATCTTGAACTTGAACTTCTTTATGTACAGGTTCAAAGACTTCAGATTTAGAATAGGCCTTACCGAGCCATCCGGCTTCGGTACCACAAAAAGAGTGGAATAATACCCCTTCCCTTGTTGTAGAAGAGGTACCTTGACTATCACCTGCTGAGAGTACAGCTTGTGAATGGCTTCCAAAACCGTCTCCCTTTCGGAGGGGGACGTTGGTAAAGCAGACTTCAGGAAACGGCGAGGTGGATCTGTCTCTAATTCCAACCTGTACCCCTGAGATATTATCTGCAGGATCCAGGGATCTACCTGCGAGTGAGCCCACTGCGCGCTGTAATTTTTGAGACGACCACCCACCGTCCCCGAGTCCGCTTGAGAAGCCCCAGCGTCATGCTGAGGCTTTTGTAGAAGCCGGGGAGGGCTTCTGTTCCTGGGAAGGAGCTGCCTGTTGCTGTCTCTTCCCTCGACCTCTGCCTCGTGGCAGATATGAATAGCCCTTTGCTCTCTTATTTTTAAAGGAACGAAAGGGCTGCGGTTGAAAAGTCGGTGCCTTTTTCTGTTGGGGAGTGACTTGAGGTAGAAAGGTGGATTTCCCGGCTGTAGCCGTGGCCACCAAATCTGATAGACCGACTCCAAATAACTCCTCCCCTTTATACGGCAAAACTTCCATATGCCGTTTTGAATCCGCATCGCCTGTCCACTGTCGCGTCCATAAAGCTCTTCTGGCCGAAATGGACATAGCACTTACCCGTGATGCCAGTGTGCAGATATCCCTCTGTGCATCACGCATATAAAGAAATGCATCCTTTATTTGTTCTAACGACAGTAAAATATTGTCCCTGTCCAGGGTATCAATATTTTCAATCAGGGACTCTGACCAAACTACCCCAGCACTGCACATCCAGGCAGTCGCTATAGCTGGTCGTAGTATAACACCTGCATGTGTGTATATACTTTTTTGGATATTTTCCATCCTCCTATCTGATGGATCTTTAAGTGCGGCCGTCTCAGGAGAGGGTAACGCCACTTGTTTAGATAAGCGTGTTAGCGCCTTGTCCACCCTAGGAGGTGTTTCCCAGCGCTCCCTAACCTCTGGCGGGAAAGGGTATAATGCCAATAATTTCTTTGAAATTATCAGCTTTTTATCAGGGGCAACCCACGCTTCATTACACACGTCATTTAATTCTTCTGATTCAGGAAAAACTATAGGTAGTTTTTTCACACCCCACATAATACCCTGTTTAGTGGTACCTGTAGTATCAGCTAAATGTAACGCCTCCTTCATTGCCAAAATCATATAACGTGTGGCCCTACTGGAAAATACGGTTGATTCGTCACCGTCACCACTGGAGTCAGTGCCTGTGTCTGGGTCTGTGTCGACCGACTGAGGCAAAGGGCGTTTCACAGCCCCTGACGGTGTTTGAGTCGCCTGGACAGGCACTAATTGATTGTCCGGCCGTCTCATGTCGTCAAACGACTGCTTTAGCGTGTTGACACTATCCCGTAGTTCCATAAATAAAGGCATCCATTCTGGTGTCGACTCCCTAGGGGGTGACATCCTCATATTTGGCAATTGCTCCGCCTCCACACCAATATCGTCCTCATACATGTCGACACACACGTACCGACACACAGCAGACACACAGGGAATGCTCCTAACGAAGACAGGACCCACTAGCCCTTTGGGGAGACAGAGGGAGAGTTTGCCAGCACACACCAAAAGCGCTATATATAACAGGGATAGCCTTATAATAAGTGCTCCCTTATAGCTGCTTTATATATATCAAAATATCGCCATAAATTTGCCCCCCCTCTCTGTTTTACCCTGTTTCTGTAGTGCAGTGCAGGGGAGAGACCTGGGAGCCGTCCTGACCAGCGGAGCTGTGAGAGGAAATGGCGCCGTGTGCTGAGGAGATAGGCCCCGCCCCTTTTTTGGCGGGCTCGTCTCCCGCTATTTAGTGAATCCAGGCAGGGGTTAAATATCTCCATATAGCCTCTGGGGGCTATATGTGAGGTATTTTTAGCCTTTATATAGGTTACATTTGCCTCCCAGGGCGCCCCCCCCCAGCGCCCTGCACCCTCAGTGACTGCGTGTGAAGTGTGCTGAGAGGAAAATGGCGCACAGCTGCAGTGCTGTGCGCTACCTTTAGAAGACTGCAGGAGTCTTCAGCCGCCGATTCTGGACCTCTTCTGACTTCAGCATCTGCAAGGGGGCCGGCGGCGCGGCTCCGGTGACCATCCAGGCTGTACCTGTGATCGTCCCTCTGGAGCTGATGTCCAGTAGCCAAGAAGCCAATCCATCCTGCACGCAGGTGAGTTCACTTCTTCTCCCCTCAGTCCCTCGTTGCAGTGATCCTGTTGCCAGCAGGACTCACTGTAAAATAAAAAACCTAAGCTAAACTTTTTCTAAGCAGCTCTTTAGGAGAGCCACCTAGATTGCACCCTTCTCGGCCGGGCACAAAAATCTAACTGGAGTCTGGAGGAGGGTCATAGGGGGAGGAGCCAGTGCACACCACCTGATCTGGAAAAGCTTTACTTTTTGTGCCCTGTCTCCTGCGGAGCCGCTATTCCCCATGGTCCTTTCAGGAACCCCAGCATCCACTAGGACGATAGAGAAATAGGGAAAGATCAAGATCCACTTCCACCTCGGGCTGAAGCTGCTGCCACTAGTCATGGCTGAGACGATGAAATGCCATCAACGTCGTCTGCCAACGCTGATGCCCAATGTCATAGTAGAGAGCATGTAAAATCCAAAAAACGAAAGTTCAGTAAAATGACCCAAAAATCTAAATTAAAAGCGTCTGAGGAGAAGCGTAAACTTGCCAATATGCCATTTACGACACGGAGTGGCAAGGAACGGCTGAGGCCCTGGCCTATGTTCATGGCTAGTGGTTCAGCTTCACATGAGGATGGAAGCACTCATCCTCCCGCTAGAAAACTGAAAAGAGTTAAGATGGCAAAAGCACAGCAAAGAACTGTGCGTTCTTCTAAATCAAAAATCCCCAAGGAGAGTCCAATTGTGTCGGTTGCGATGCCTGACCTTCCCAACACTAGACACAAGGGTGTCTCCATCTCTGAAAAAAAAACAATTGTCCATCAGGGGGGGTTTCTGGGTACTCAGAAACCCCCCCTGCATGAGCCACTGGGTCCATGTTTCAAAAAGAAAGTTTTTAATACAGTCGATAAGTAACAAAAACTGCATTCACAGATTACATGCTCCTGAATGATCACAGTTGTAAAAAAAAAAAAAAAAAAAAAAAGGGGCATGCTTGCCTGCTTTTGAAAACTAGTTTCAGGGAGATTCCAGGCGGCAGCAGAATGCACCGTTGAGGGGTGTGCGGTGAGCTAAATGGCTCTCGAGGCACTGGCTAGAGCCAGAGCCAGATTTATACTCAATATATGAGCCAAAGGGTACATGTGGGTGTTATACACAGGTACAGCAGTATAAACTCCTGGAAATTTGTTGAGTTTTGATCAGAGATGTGTGGAAAAGATAGCCAGTGCCTCACCTGCCATAGACTTTTTACTCCAGAGTTTTGGCTATAAAAATGATTAGAATAATTCAAAGAAGATATTTCAAACATATTCTTTGCATTTTTTCATATATTTTATACAGTAAAAACTCTGGCACAAATGTTAGTATGATAGGAAAGGCTCTGCCTCACCTGCCTCACCCAAACGCACGTCACTATATATATATATATATATATATATATATATATACACACACACTACACACATATATATTACACCTAGTACACACAGCACCATAATAAATTACATTATACATAGCCCTCTCCCAGGGCCAGTGCTAGGGTGTACGGCACCCCCCCCCCCCCCCGCAAACTATAAATGTGTGCCCTCCCATACTTTACAAAGGGACAGCGTGTGCCTTTGGTGCACACCGAAAAAGGAGTGTGGACTTACACGGAAGGGGCATGGCCACAATATAGTACCCCCATTTCAAATTACGCCACAGTAGCATAATCCCCCCTGTAGTAGTACCGCTTACACAAAATCCCCCAAGTAGTAGTGCCACTTACACAAAATTCCCCCTTAGTAGTGCCGTTTACACAAAATCCCCCCTGTAGTAGTACCGCTTACACAAAATCCCCCCTGTAGTAGTGCCGCTTACACAAAATTTCCCCTGTAATAGCGCCGCTTACACAAAATGTCCCCTGTAGTAGTGCCACTTACACAAAATCCCCACTGTAGTAGTGCCGCTTACACAAAATGTCCCCTGTAGTAGTGCCGCTTACACAAAATCCCCACTGTAGTAGTGCCGCTTACACAAAATGTCCCCTGTAGTATTGCGGCTTACACAAAATCCCTACTGTATTAGTGGTACTTACACAAAATGCCCCCTGTAGTAGTGCCACTTACACAAAATCCCCCCTGTAGTAGTGCCGCTTACACAAAATGTCCCCTGTAATAGCGCCGCTTACACAAAATATCCCCTGTAGTAGTGCCGCTTACACAAAATCCCCACTGTAGTAGTGCCGCTTACACAAAATCCCCACTGTAGTAGTGCCGTTTACACAAAATGCCCCCAGTAGTAGTGCCGCTTACACAAAATTCCTCCCTGTAGTAGTGCCGCTTACACAAAATGTCCCCTGTAGTACTGCGGCTTACACAAAATCCCCCCTGTAGTAGTGCCACTTACACAGATACACACACATACATACACACACATACAGAAACAGATACACACACACACACATACACTTTCTCAAGCTTGCTCACTCACTCTCTTTACATCTTCTTACCAAAAGGAAGTCTGGCTGGCCGTTGCTGTCCATCCTCCTGTTCCTCCTCATGATCAGCCTGGTCCCGTGTAGCTCCTCCGTTCCGTGTAGCTCCGCCCCCTTTTCGGTTCTTCCTCCACAGTGTGCTGTCAGACAGTCAGGGAGGGGGAGAGAGCCCCCCAATATTACACCCAGTACTACATTACATTATACACAGTGCCCCCATATTACACATGGCATACACAGCCCCCCTCCTCCATATTACACCCAGTACCACATTACATTATACACAGCGCCCCTCGTCCATATTACACCCAGTACTACATTACATTATACACAGCCCCCCCATATTACAGCTAGTAACACATTACATTATACACAGTCCCCCTATATTACACTCAGTACTACATTACATTATACACAGCGCTCCCATATTACAACCAGTGCTACATTACATTATACACAGCCCCCCAATATTACACCCAGTACTACATTACATTATACACAAGGCCCCATATTGCACCCAGTACTACATTACATTATACACCCCCCCTTTATTACACACAGTACTACATTACATTATACACAGTCCCCCCATATTACACCCAGTACTACATTACATTATACACAGTCCCCGTATTACATCCATTACTACACTACACACGGCATACATAGCCTCCCTACTCCATATTACACCCAGCACATAACAGTATATACAGCCCCACTCCTCCATATTACACCCAGCACATAACAGTATACACAGCCCACTCCCCCATATTACACCCAGTACCACATTACATTACACAGCCCCCCTCCCCCATGTTGCACCAAGTACCACATTATATTATACATAGTCCCCCTCCCTTATATTACATTACACACAGCCCCCTTACCCCATATTACACTCAGAACATACATTATACACAGTATACATAATCCCCCTCCCCCCCATATTACACCCAGTGCCACATTACAGGACACACATCCTCCATTCTAGGAATGGCCATCAGTGGGGTGTCCATTGATGGTTGCCATCGATGATATCATCGACAATAACCATCAATGGTACACAAACCATCGATGGTGAACCATCGATGGTTTGCACCACTCGATGGCCACCACTGAAAGGTGCAGGCAGGTCCACGGACCAATGAAAAACCAGGGGCGGGGCTTAGCGGTGCCGGGGGCAGGGCTATGCTCCGTGTCCCTACACCACATAAAATAAAAAAGTATTTGGTTATACCTTTCCATCGATGGAGGGAAAGTATTCTACATCGGCCATAATCAATCGATGATTTTGAATCATCGATGGTTGATGGCCATCCCTACTCCATTCCACACAGCACACACCTGGATATGTTGCTCCTTCCTTTAAGGACTGGGAGCTGACCCCAGGACAGGCCTCACAGTGCAGGCACACCTGGCGAGGAGCAGGAGGAGGAAAGCTGCTGATATACGCTGCCATCTCAGTGTATTGGGCGGAGCCAGCCACCAGGAGGAAAAGCCCAGCTTCAGACTGCCTCTTTGTGTACACAACAGGGTAGCCACTGCCAGTGTCGGACTGGGGCATGTAGGGCCCACCGGGGAAATGCAGTTGTAGGGGCCCATGTTTAGGGGTGTGGCTAGTCCGCAGAGGGGGTGTGGCCTGCCACATCATTGGTTTGACTAACCATTAGCGAGTGCAACATCTGGGCTCCTTCATAAATATATACCATAAATTCAGCTGCTGCATGCATGATAATGTACCAGATTAATAACCGCAATGCACTGTAGAAAATATACCATATTCCAGTATAAGGTAACATATGTATCATGTATAATTCAAGTGCACAGTCTGGAACCTAATCCTTAGAGCAAGAGGTGGGCCCCCAGGCAGTGGGGCCCACCAGTGGTTTCCCCTGTACCCCTGTGGGCCAGTCCAAGCCTGGCCACTGCTGCACACAACCCTGCAGTGGCCGGCTCTGAAGTCTCCCATGCAGATCCCCCCCACCCCAATCTCTGGATTTACGCATGCGCAGTCCAGATTTTCAACGAAGGACCCTTATATAGGGATGGCCATGGGTGTGTTCACCATCAGTGGTTGCCATCGATGGTGAAACTGAGAGTGGCTATCAATGGTCACTAACTATGCTATGGGAGACCATCGATGGTTTACTCATCGACGGCCATTCCTGTTATTTCTGTGAATGACCTCTGGGCCAATCACAGACCGGGGGTGGGGCTTTATGGGTGCTGGGGGGCGGAGCTATGCTCCGTGTCCCAGCATCTTTAACAAAAAAATAATAATAATATTTGTTTAGGCTAAGCCATCGATGGAGAGAAACCATCAGGATCACTCTCCCATCGATGGCAAAACTATTCGACATCAGCCTTAAACCATCAATGATTAGGAATCATCGATGGTCAGTGGCCATCCCTACCCTTAAAATCCAGTAGGGCTGTCTATGTGTGCGGGGCAGGGGGAGGCTCATTTAAAAATCGGGAGCCCTCCGCTGAATGCGGGATGGTAGGCCTGATTAAGGGATTCTATATACAAGTAGGTTAAAGAAGCTAAAACTGTAAACATATGAGCTGTTTGTTGTGATGGGATGCATTGAGTATCCTGGCGGTCGGGATGCGGTCATGCTGAAACACCGACAACCGACGTCCCGAAGGTGAGTATTAGGGTGCAGATTAGGGCGAGCGGAGGGCATATTTTGGCGCATTAATCCCTGTAGAAAAAGTCTGAAAGTCTGTCAGACCTTGTCTGCCTTTCTGGTTAAAAAGAACCTCCCACCTGACATGGTAGCCTGCTGTAGAGAAGCGAGGTTGACAATTATGAACATATTTAGTTAAGTATAAATGCTTCAGTTAAATCAGTTATGATATTCAAATGAGATAGGTTTTTAATAACATTCACACTGCAAATGTCTTGGGACAAGACCTCTCGTATTTAATTAAGATGTATTCAAGCACACAGTAGGGATGCCACTAAGGTAAGTAAGACTATAAATTGCCTGCAGTTGCTCACAGTTAAGCATGCTTGGCTTGGATGCATGTGCAGTATAAATAATCACGGGACTGATCCGTACAACAGACTTGCCTGCAACTCTGAAACAGGTCCTGTATGAGGTAAAAAATGGATCACCTGCACTAAATTGCTTGACCTTGGGTGGGGAACCTATCACAATATGTGTTTGGGGAGCTGCTGAAAGATTACTCAGAGATGTCCAGTTTCTCAAGGTCAATGTAATAATATTAGTAGGAGTTCCTAGGCTATACGCTTGGGTGTCTTCGCCGACTCAGTGGGCCCAAGTGTCAGTGAGAAAAAGAGTGCTGACAGACTAGTTGAACAACTGCAGGTATGATGTAGCAATATGAAGTGATCCTCTGGCCGGAGGGTGTTAGGTCTGCTGTACCCATAGCAATTCAGCACATTATCGGTTTACCAGTTAGATCTCTTCATTCGTATCTCATTGCAGAACATCGCACACCAGAGTAGTTCACCGAAAACTGACTTTAATTAGGTGTGTAAGATTATTATTAGCGTGTGCATGCAAACTCAAAAACATTCATCAGAGAGTTCATTCCAGAGAAGACTGTTCATGGAACTGCTGTAAGATATCAGCGCACATTACCACAACGAACACTTGAAAGCATAACCTGGTATCACAGAAATTTTATATTTTGCATTGTTGCCGTCTCTATCATTATATAACACATTAGAGCAAGTTATTTTGTTTATTGCAGCACATTTATGTAAATAATATCATATTGAAAAAATCAGGTAAGAAAGTGCTGACCAACAGTGGAATTTGATCAAATAAACCTTTAATTTTTTTATGATTATTGGCCCTCATTCCGAGTTGTTCGCTCGGAGTTTTTCATCGCATCGCAGTGAGAATTCTCTTAGTGCGCATGCGCAATGTTCGCACTGCGACTGCGCCAAGTAACTTTACTATGAAGAAAGTAAGTTTACTCACGGCTTTTTCATCGCTCCGACGTTCGCATTGTGATTGACAGGAAATGGGTGTTACTGGGCGGATGCACGGCGTTTTAGGGGCGTGTGGCTGGAAACGCTACCGTTTCCGGAAAAAACGCAGGAGTGGCCGGAGAAACGGCGGGAGTGCCTGGGCGAACGCTGGGTGTGTTTATGACGTCAGCCAGGAACGAAAAGCACTGAACTGATCGCACAGGCAGAGTAAGTCTGAAGCTACTCAGAAACTGCTATCTCGTTTGTAATCGCAATATTGCGCCTACGTCGGTCGCAATTTTAAGAAGCTAAGATTCACTCCCAGTAGGCGGCGGCTTAGCGTGTGTAACTCTGCTACATTCGCCTTGCGAGCGAACAACTCGGAATGAGGGCCATTATTTCAGATTTCACAAAATCTCTTAACGCATGATAAAATACATATAAAAATATATGTAACACCAGACGGTTTCAAATTCCCTTCACAAATTCAATATCACTTGTATTTAGACCATCAATTTCTAGAAGTTTTCTTTCGATCAATATATAATTTTATCCAAACCAAATTATATGTACTTTAAAATCTCAGCAGCAATAAGCAGAAAAGCACTGTTAAAAGAGCCTAAATTATATCTGTTCTAAAACAAACAGGTTTAGGGCTGAATTAAATTATCAAGGGTGGTCATTCCGAGTTGTTCGCTAGCTGTTTTCGGTCGCTGAGCAGCGATCAGGCAAAAAAGCGGCACTTCTGCGCATGCGTATGCGGCGCAATGCGCACACGCGACGTTCTTTCACAACGTCCGATGCAGTTTTACACAAGGTCTAGCGAAGCTTTTCAGTTGCACTGCTGGCCGCAGAGTGATTGACATGAAGTGGGCGTTTCTGGGTGCACTGGCAACTGACCGTTTTGAGGGAGTATTTGAAAAAACGCAGGCATGCCAGTAAAAACGCAGGCGTGGCTGGGCGACCGCAGGGCTTGTTCGTGATGTCAAAACAGGAACTGAATAGTCTGAAGTGATCGCAAGCGATGAGTAGGTCTGGAGCTCCTCTGAAACTGCACAATTTTATTTTGTAGCCGCTCTGCGATCCTTTCGTTTGCACTTCTGCTAAGCTAAAATACACTCCCAGTGGGCGGCGGCTTAGCGTTTGCACCAGAGCCGGCCCTAACCAATATGATGCCCTAGGCAAGATTTTGGCTGGTGCCCCCTAGCACAACCGCTGGTTCCGCCTCTGACCTTGCACCTCTTTCCCAGCACCATCACCCCTCACCCATAGCAGTCCTTATTTTGGTGTTTGTACCCCCTATATATTAAATAGGAACAGTTCGCACATTTCGCGCACAGCCCAAAAAGGGGTGTGTTTTTGCTGGCAAGGGGCATGGCCACACAATAGTAACCCCAATTCCAATTACGCCACACAGTACTGCAACTTTATTCACATTTGATCATGCAATAGTGTCCATAATTCATATTACATCCCACAGTAGTATCACTTTACCTTCTAAACGTTACTCCTCACATTAGAGCACCTTATTCACATTACATCACACTGAATTGCTCCTTATTCACATTACACCACACATTATTGCTCTTTATTCACATTAGATGACACAGTAATACCCTTTCTATATGCAACGCCACATAGTAGAGCACCTTTTACACATAATGCCACACATTAGTAATGCATTTATACACAATTCCACACAGTAATGCCCCTTACACATATGAGACACATTAATGTCCTTATAAACATGCTTCTTACACATATTCTGAACACTACTGCACAACCAACCCACCCGCACACAGCACTCACACAGCCACTAACACTGTGACCTCTGCCTCTGCTTGGATACAGATGTGTCCTCATAAATCTTGCCTCATTGCTAACATCGGGCACCTTTTTTAATGAAAATGCGTCTTATTTGCATTGCTATGTGTCCAGGATGCACAAGTAGCTTCTGCTGATTAAAATGATATGCAGCATGCCTATATACTGTGTGAGATTGTGGCTGTATCTGCAAATGAAATGCTACACACAGAATATAGGCATGCCGCATATCATTTTAATCAGCAGAAGCTGCTGATGCCCCTAGGCATATGAAATGCCCTAGGCAATTGCCTAGTTTGCCTATGCCTATTGCCGGCTCTGGTTTGCACGACTGCTACAAACTGCTAGCGAGCGAACAACTCGGAATGACCACCAAAAACCGCAAATTTACCGCAAATCTGAATCCCTGGGACACCCATCTGAATGACAATTTAGGCAATTAGAGGTTTATTTCTTTTCAAAAGTTTTTTATTGACAGGAGGAAACAATAACATACCAGTGACGTGCGGTGAGGTCAGGGGCTGGGGAGGCACTGCAGCTAAACACCCCCCCCCCCCGCCCGGAAAAAAAAAAGTGCAGTCCCCCCACACCGCTAAAACCAGCACCAGGCAGAACCAGCCAGGGGGGGTAATGCCATAGCAGGGGAGACACTCAGTGTGGGGTCCCCGTGCCATGCCATTAAACACCCCCCAAACCAGTCAGCCCAGGGCTGGAATTCCCCGGAAAGTGGGGCCCCCAAAAAATGAAAATGGGGTCCCCCCTCCTGAGCAATAACCATACAATGAACCCCGCACCCCTGGTGGCGGTGGGTGCGGGGTTCATTGTATGCTAATACTGTTCTTTACAGGTGGCCTACAGATCCCAGCATGCTGGCACTTGGAGAACCACAAGTGCCAGCATGCCCAGACATAAATGTCCCACTGGCACCTGTAGTCCACCTGTAAAGAATAGTAATATTGTTCTTTACAGGTGGCCTACAGGTCCCAGCAAGCCTGCCCAAGCATGCTGGCACTTGGAGAACCACAAGTGCCAGCATGCCCGAACATAAAGGGCCCGCTGGCACCTGTAGTCCACCTGTAAAGAAAATACAAAAAAAACACACTACACGTACTTTAAAAAAACCTTTATTAAACAGGGTCTTCACCTGGGGGCGGCGGCCTTTAAGCTCTTTTGCGTGGCCGCCGCCTTCCCAGGGCTTCTGGCGTCTTCATCTGGGGGGGGCGCCACCTCCCCAGGGCTTCTGGCGTCTTCCTCCGGCGTCTTCACCTGGGAGGCGGCGGCCTTTAAGCTCTTTTGCATGGCCACCACCTTCCCAGGGGTTCCAGCGTCTTCACCTGGTGGGCAGCGGCTGCTAAGCTCTTTTGCATAGCCGCCGCCCATCCAGGACTTCCACTGCGTCTTCGGTCTTCAGGAGCTCTTCTCAGCTCCTCCTCCGCTGTCGGACTGGCAGCCGCTGCCTCGCGCTGACTTATATAAGTCAGCAGAGGGGGCGGGGCGATGACGCGGCGAGCCATGATTGGCTCGTGGCGGCCATCTTGAATTTCAAAAATTACGCTGAGGCGCCATTTTTGAAATGGGTACCGCTTCCGCTGCCAAATTTTGCATAACTGTACATACTGCCGCGTCCCGCCGCCGCTGCCGCCGCCCGCATCTCCACCGCCAGCACCTCCGCCGCCCGGCCCACCGCATCCCGCACCTCTGCCGCCCGCACCTCCGCCGCCACCGACGCCCACACAGTGATTGACAGCGGATCCAGTGACGGATCCGCTGGCCAATCACTGTGGCCTCACTCACAGGGACGTGCTTTCATAGGTTGAAAGCACGTCCCTGTAGGAAAGCGGCACCTCTAATGGTGCCGCTTTCCCATGCAATTTCAATGGGCTTTTCCTGCCCATTGCTAGGCCCCGCCCGCGCCCGCCCCCTGCTCCCATATCTTTTCTCAATCACTACGGGAGGCACCACGATCGGTGCCTCCCAAACTAATTCTGCACACTTTAATGATGAGTAAAATAATAAAGAAGATACTTATGTGTCATAAGTATCTTCTTTGTATTATTTTACTCATTAATGACAGGGGAGGCACTGCCTCCCCTGACTGCACGTCCCTGTAACATACAGTATGTGTACACACTGTACATGTAAACATGGTGAAATAAATATATCAACAGCACTGTACAGTAGTCAAAGGAAGAGAGACAGATATTATCCATTAAGCCAGGTATTCATAGAGTGACATATCAAGGGAAGGTTTATGGAAATATATGTGTGAAACAATGGCGTATCCCTGATTAGAAGTGAGTCAGAAGGTAGCGCCAGAGTCAAGGATCTCTTAGGGTGTGTACACACGGTGAGATATTTTCTTTCGATTTTGACTATATAGTCAAAATCGCAAGAAAAGTTAGTGCAGATCGAAGGTGAAAGTCACCTTGCGATTCCGATTCGATCCCGATGCGCGGTCCCGCCAGGTCGGCATCGCAAGAAAAGATAGACTGTGCAGGCAAGTCAATCTTTGCTAGATCGGTGTACTATAGTTCATCTCACATGTCAATGACATCTCACATAAGCCAAAATCTCACATAAGCCAAAATCGTAAGCACATATAGTCCATGTCTCAAGAAAAGTTAGTCAAAATCGGTGGTGCTGGGCTCCACGGAGTTCAAGGGAAATCGCAAGTGAAAATTGGGCATAGCAAGAATCTCATCGTGTGTACACACCCTAAGTTATACCATTTGGTATCCTGAAAACATTTCCGTAGAGCTTTTTTAACCAATGGGGGAAGAGTATGAACATACGGTAACCAGATATTAAAATGCTTCCCCGTTAACTTTACTTTTTGTAACGTGGTATTAGTCCAATCTAAGTGAAAGAGATAGGAAATTCTGGGGTGAAGTAATGAAATAGGGACAGGGTCAGTAGAAATCCATTGGGAGAGGACTGTTATTTTAGCGGCAGCGGCTAGTTTGATTAATAAAATGCTATTTCCTTTAGATAATTTAGTGGGAGGAGATTTAGGATACATGCCCCAAAAGGCCCAGGTTTTATCCATGGGAAATGGTATTCTCAAATAATTTATAATATATGATTGAAGTGCATGCCATAGGACCTGCACTTTAGGACAGGACCACAAGCAATGAACAAGGTCGGCATCTGGTGAATCACATTTAAAACAAAGAGACGTAGGAGCAGCCCCAGTAAGATTTAGGTGTAACATACAGTATGCTCTATGTAGTATTTTCTGATGCATCTCCGTGTTTGTGATGGAACCTAATGTCTTGTCCAAATATATAATAGCGTCGAGAATGGCCTTCAATGTGAGGTCTGGAAACTCCAGTTTCCATTGCAACAAGCCCACATTGCCAGAGTCCAGATTAAGTAAGGATCGTATGTATAAAGGCTGTAGAGAAATGACCACTTGGGTCATAGCGTAGTGTTCCATCTAAACCGTTAGTTTTATCAGTACCAGTTAAGATGGACAGGACTCTCTGTACATAACTACTCCCCTGAAGATAGGGAAATAACGGAATTAATAAAGACGGGAAGCGCTCCATGATCTGGGAGTGTGTGAGCAGGACTAAGTTCTCTGTATTTAAAAAGTGGTGAACATATTTAAGGCCTCCTTTATACCAAGTATGAAAAATTTGTGAGGTGGTATGTGGTTCAAAGTTGGGATTACCCCAAAGAGGTAAAAATAAAGATACCTGTCGTGATAATTTAAGTTTAGAGCGAATCGACCTCCATGCTGCACACGTAGATGA
This sequence comes from Pseudophryne corroboree, assembly GCF_028390025.1. NCBI lineage: Eukaryota > Metazoa > Chordata > Amphibia > Anura > Myobatrachidae > Pseudophryne > Pseudophryne corroboree. The sequence continues at coordinate 208,202,086 of NC_086445.1, read as the reverse complement.
TAAAAGAACGTTATCTTTTATAAAGTCAAGCATGGAGTTCGGTGAAGCATGTAATAAAGATGTCAAGTTCCAGGTAGGTACAAAGGTTTGTTCTAAGTGTGAGTTAGCATATACATTGCATCCGTTGATCCAATCCAAAGCAACTCTGTAGTTAGCGGCCATTGCATAAGTATGCAGACATGGTAGATTAAGGCACCCAAGGAATCGTGGTTGGCGCAGTTTGAATAATGAAAATCGATGGCGTTTACCCGCCCAGATAAATTTGGTTAGTGCCCTATGGACAATTGTGCTCTTGGGTGGGATTAACGGAAGCATTTGCAACACATATAAGAAACGTGGGAAGCTGATCATTTTAAATAGGTGACAACGACCTGTGTACGTCAAAGGAAGATGAGCCCATCTAGAGAAGTCAGTATAAGTCCTAGCAAGTAGTGGGGAGAAATTGAGGGAATATAAATTGGAAGGGTGATTAGGGATTTTTATACCAAAATAGGTGATACAGTTATCTGTAGCCCAATGAAACGGAAAAGTGGCGCCCCATCCCGTTTTGGCCGAGGAAAAGAAGGCTAAAGCCTCTGTCTTTGAATAATTAATTTTGAAACTCAACACCAATTCAAAAGAGTCCAAAATGGTGAGAAAATGTGGTAAGGCCACTCGAGGATTACTAAAATAGAGCAGAATATCATCGGCGAATACTGAAAATTTAAGTCCCAAGTGGGCCAATTTGATGCCATGCCATCTATTTTCGTTTAGGAAGTGTCAAAAAAGGGGATCCAATGCTTAAATAAAAGTGGAGATAAGGGACAGCCCTGTCTAGTACCTCGATGCAGTGTAAAGGTTCGGGAGTTTTGGGCATTGATCATCAAGAAAGCCAGTGGGCTCTGATATAGAGTGTGGAACACATGTAAAAAGTCAAGGCCAAAGTTCTGGTGTTGAAGGATCCTACCAATATGAGCCCAGGAGAACCTATCAAAGGCTTTATCGGCATCACAACTTAAAACAATGTTTCCCGTTTCCATTGAGCTGTGGGTTTTATTCATAGCCTCCAACAAAGAGCGGACGTTATTCACTGAGTGTCTGTTACATAAGAAGCCTGTCTGAGCTGGATGTAACAATTTGGGTAAAACCAACTGGAGGCAGGAAGCAATAATCTTTGTAAAGATCTTGAAATCTTGGTTTAAAAGATAAATAGGCCTATAAGAGGAAACCAAAGTATGGTCCTTATTTGGTTTGGGTAGGACTATGACCCCAGCTGTGTTGAAGTCAAGTGGAGCTGGACAGCCTGTAAGAATGGAATTATAAAGTTTGCATAGGTGCTCTCGTATGTGTGGGGAAAGAAGTTTATAATATGCGGCTGACAGTCTGTTTGGGCCTGGGGATTTCCCTTTGTGAGGGATTTAATGATAGTTTCAAATTCCGCATCAGTAACGGGAGCAGTGAGAAGTTCCCTATTGTCGTCAGTAAGGCTAGGAAGGTCTGCTTGAAGTGAAAAGTCCATACCTTTAGTGGGTTGGTCAGGGGGTGCAGTGTATAAGTTTTAAAAAAAAATTAAGAAAAGTGTCGCTAATTTTGTCTAGGATTAATGACAAAGTACCCTGAGCAGTTCGGATTGAAGAGATATGTTTAGGGGCAGTGTAGGCTTTCACCAGGTTTGCCAACAATTTCCCGGGACGATTACCCCAACGAAAGTATTTGTTAGACTGAAACGAAAGAAATAACTTAGCCTTCTCATCACAGAGAGTATCATGGACGACTTAGCATCCTTATATAACAATCTATTCGTTTCCAAAGGGTCAGCTAATAATTGGGAGTATGAGGAAGCGACTGTACGGGTTGCATGAGTCATTCTCTCCTGAAATCGTTTTTCCTAGTGGCAACAAATGAAATTATGTGACCTCGAAGAACCGGTTTTGAAGCCTGCCAAAAACATTAATGTCATTAGAGTGTATGTCATTGTCATGGGCATAGTTAGAAAAAGAATGCGTCAAATGCAGCTTAAAATCTTCAGATGTGGCCAGGTATTCTGGAAAGCGCCAATTATGAGAGTACGTACGGGATGTCGCCAGGATAAGTGTCAGGGTAATAGGGGCATGATAAGATAAAAGAATATTAGCTATGGTAGACTCCTCAACTCTGTGAATTAATGAGTCAGGTATCAACCAATAATCTAATCAGGAAAATATTTTATGTGGGTGAGAGAAGAAGGAGTATTCTCTAGAATCAGGATATAAGAACCTCCAGGGATCTAAAATTCGTAAAGAATCTAGTAATAGTGACAGTGTGGATGGAGCGGATCTACTTAGACCCAACTGTCTGGGGCCACCTGATACGTCTAACAAAGGATCAAAAGCGACATTGAAATCGCCTCCTAATATTAATGAACCCTCTAGCCATCCTTGCAGATTAACAAAAAGATCTGAGAAAAAATAAACATTTGGCCCTGTAGGGGCATAGATGAACGCTAAGGTGAACCTCTCCCCTTCAATATCCACCTTCAAAAACAGAAACCGTCCCTCAGGATCTATCCATTCATCTTTGATCTTATAGGGGTATATGCAATTCCGGACGAATTGCGTCTTTTTTTCGACCGTTTTAGCCGAAACCCTCCACCTGGGACCATGAATTCGACATATTCAATACAAAACGCATTCGACACTCCCCTTGTCGAATAACGGACCAATCGTCGAGTAGTGGGCGTCCTGGATTCGACTTCCCGCCGTTTTGAGCCCTTTATAGGGCTTGTTTGCTGCGTGCTCCGCAGCCATTTTGTGAACCTGCAGAGAGGTGTGTGGAGGTGCAGAGCTAGCAAATTGGTTGTTGTTTGCTGTGGTATCGCTTGGACACCCAGCAGGCTTTAATCCAGGACTGACAGGAGGATACCTATTACCCCGGAGGAGAGTCGTTTTTGGAGCGATTTCTACATTTGTAGGTAAGTACCACATGTGGTCTGGCGTTGCATGTATGTGTTTGTGTAGTGGGGGGGTGCCATAAGGTGTACATGTGGCGTTGCTTTCGGGTGTTCGGGGTATGTATATGTGTGCAGGTATGTGTATATAGCTCCTGCTTGTATTGCTGCATGTTTTTTGGGGAGTTTTGTGTTTGGGGGTAGTTTTTCACGTTTTTTTTTCTTAAAATGTTTTTTGGGTCATGCTTTTGCATTGGTGTACCTCCAGCATGTGCAAGAATGATTTTTGGCTTGTTTGGGGTGTTTTTTCAACGTGTCGGTATCTGCCATGTGGCCGACATGTGTTGTTGTTTGTTCCCAAAACATGTTTTTTTGCTCCTATTTTTAGCACTGGTGCATCCCTGCACATGCTGGAGCTACTTTTTGGCTTGTTTGGGCTGACTTTTACCGTGTCGGTATCTGCCATGTGGCCGACATGTGGTGGTGTTTGTTTCCAAAACATGTTTTTTTGCTCCTACTTTAGCACTGGTTGACCTCCAGCATGTGCAGGGATGCTTTTTGGCTTGTTTGGGGTGACTTTTCAGTGTGTCGGTATCTGCCATGTGGCCGACATGTGTTGTTGTTTGTTCCCAAAACATGTTTTTTTTATCCTATTTTAGCACTGGTGCATCCCTGCACATGCTGGAGGTACTTTTTGGCTTGCTTGGGCTGACTTTGACCGTGTCGGTATCTGCCATGTGGCCGATATGTGGTGTCGTTTGTTTCCAAAACATGTTTTTTTGCTCCTACTTTAGCACTGGTTGACCTCCAGCATGTGCAGGGATGCTTTTTGGCTTGTTTGGGGTGACTTTTCAGTGTGTCGGTATCTGCCATGTGGCCGACATGTGTTGTTGTTTGTTCCCAAAACATGTTTTTTTGCTCCTATTTTAGCACTGGTGCATCCCTGCACATGCTGGAGGTACTTTTTGGCTTGCTTGGGCTGACTTTGAGTGTGTCGGTATCTGCCATGTGGCCGATATGTTGTATCGTTTGTCTCCAAAACATTTTTTTTTGCTCCTACTTTAGCACTGGTTGACCTCCAGCATGTGCAGGGATGCTTGTATGGGGGTTTTGGCTTGTTTGGCTGAGGTTTTTTCAATTCTTCAAATTTTTTTTTTTTTGTTGTGTTTGGTCCTGCTTGAGCAATGGGGTCCCAACAGCATGACGTGTGGTTGCATGTAATTATGTAATGTGTGTTAAATTTGTAAAAATAATTTTTCTTTTTACAACAGAGATGTCCAGGGACAAGCGGCCCGGATCCCCCCCTTCCCCCCACCCCTCAGAAGAATTTTCCCTGCATGGCAATGAGGAGTGGGAGCCGACCCAGGAGGAGGATACGACTGACCAGGCATGCAGTGACCAACCGCGGTCGTCAAGAGACCAAAGGGAGAAGCAAAAGAAAAAGAAAAGGCCTAGACAGGTAAATACTGTCAACACCTGCAGACACAATAGCATCCAACTTGACACACCCTAGTTTGCGCACTGCCATGCACACCTACAGGTATCTTTGCGCACTGCCAGGGATACTGACACACTCACAGGTACATACCGATCTTATTAAATGCATGTTTTTTTTTATCCCTAAAGGCAAGAAGCCAGCCAGAGGATCAGTCGGAGGAGGAAGCCTCTGGTGAAGACGCAGGACAGAAGAAGCCGCGTGGACCCAGATACACTGAGGCGTAAAACTGTGCCCTAGTGGATAAGCGTCGACAGGTCCTACGACGTTCTGTATGGACAAAGGGCACAGACCACAGCAGCTAAGACCAAGCAAAACATCTGGGATGCCATCGCGAGACAAGTCACTGCAGTATGTGGAAACCGCCGGAGCACCAGAAACTGCATGAAGCGGTGCAGTGATTGCCGCAGACAGACCAAGAAGAAGATGGGGATTCAGCGCCAACATGAGACAGCTACGGGAGGTGGTCCGGCTCTCAATCTGAAGTGGCTACCCTGGGAGAACGTTATTAGAAGGCGCATGAACCCTGTTATGGTCCAAAGAGTTCGCGGAGGTGTGGACTCCAGCCGTCCTGCTGGCTTTCCCGAGGAGGAAGAACCGCCCAGAAGACGGAAGACGGCGGGAGACAAGCAGTCCAAAAGGAGGCCTGATGGTAAGAATACATTCAGATGAGCTGTACTAAATCTTTTTTTATTTTTTTTAATTTGCTAATATGTTTGTTCTTTTTCCCCAGACACGCCTGCCCAGAGGACATCACCTGCGTGCAGGACATCGCCAGCACGCGGACCATCACCTGCGCAGCAGGCAGCAGCGCGCGGACCATCACCTGCGCAGCAAGCATCAGCAGCTCGCAGATCATCACCTGCGCGCCACACATCGTCAGCGCGCAGAAAGTCACCTGCGCGCCAGACGTCATCAGCGCACAGAAAGTCACCTGCGCGCCAGAGATCGTCAGCGCACAGACCATCACCTGCGCGCCAGACATCAGCACGCAGAACGTCACCTGCGCGCCAGACACCGTCGGCGACCACACCACCAGCTGGGCGCCAAACTACATCTCCTGCGCGCAGGCCATCACCAGCTCGTCATCTCTCCAGGAGCTCTGGGACTGTGACCGAAGAGCCTCAACAAGACACTACCCTTGTGGACCCATCACCCGAACTGTTTGCGTCAACAGGGTTAACGGACGAGACTTTTCTTGGGTTTGAAGACAGCTGTGCAGACGTATCCAGCCATACCCTTGAAAAGTCTCCAGAATTGAGGACAAGTGAAGCTACTGGAGCAGCGGCACCACAGGATGGAGAAGGTTTTTATTTCTGGGATTTTTTTGGTGGGGAGGGAGGGGGGGGCGCCATTTTTGTATAGTTTATTAACTTTATTTTATTTTTTATTCTTTTGCAAACAGAGGTGCCACGGACCAGCAGCGGACTTGCGTCGGGGATTGGTCCCTTCTTCAGGCCAGATCTCCTACAGGATTCGTCGGACGACGAGGTGGAAGTGCAGCAGCCCGCTGTTTCTACATCCCTGTGTGAGTAATTATCAAATTGTGAGCCTTCAAACAAATGTATGAATGTGTATACTAATTTCTAATTTTCTTTTCAGCTTCACAAATGCAATTGGTGGCAGACGTACAGCAAGGGCAGGATCCCTCAAATATTCAGAGGGTAAACACCCTGGCAGCAGAGATGAATGTCAGCCAGGATAGTTTTCGGGTTGTCATTGGAACCAGACTGGATGCCATTGAGAAGACAATGGATAAGATGGCAAACGGTTTGGTTGACATGCAAAAGGCTCTTGCCGACAGCACGGCAGAAACGCAAAAGACCAGACGAGAAGATCACAGGGAGACTATGGACATCCTTCACGTTCTGGCCACATCCATCAACCGGCTGGTGGATAACACATCATGCCTGGCACACAGTGTTGACAACATGTCGGAGCCAACGACATTTCGCATCCAGCCACCAGATCATCGCAACAACGCTACAGATGATCTATGATAAGCTCCCAGAGCCAGCTCAACAACACGCTGGTGAACCACCACATCCGCCACCACAAGTCACACTGACGCCTCCTGCCCTTGCTCCACCACGATCCTGGTATGGACGGTCACAGCTGTACCAAGGATATACAGGGATGTACCCCACCTACCAGATGCCTCCACCACCAACACCGGCCGCATCATCTACACCAGCACGGCCACCGAGGCCAAGTCAACGCACTCCACAGCCGCCCAGGGCATCGACGCCCCATCAGGAGGAAGAAGAGGATCCGGACGGACAACCACCATAAGCCCGGTCGTATTGTTTTATTATTTACTCTTATGTTTTTCATGTTTCCCTTTCTCCCCCCGCCATTAGTTTTTTTTTTCTTAATATTGTTTTATATTTGTGTTGGGCTCCCCCACCCCCGACCGGATACTACCAAAGAGCTTTATGTCTAGGCATACATGCGCGGGCATGTATGCGGGGGGCGCGTGTGGTAACTGATGAAAGCTCCTTGTGGTTACATGTATGATGGGCCAAAGAGCTATTCTGATACCACTTTTTGAAAAAATACAAAAACTCCTTTTTGTATTGGTGTAAAATAGGCTTTCACCGTTGTGTGAATTTACTATTCACTAGTGTTTATTTTTGGCTTCTTCATAGGATTGGGTGGAAAATTGAAGTGGACGGCGTAGTTCGTGTTGTGCGTGCCAAGGTGAGTAAAGCCATGTTTCAATGTATATATTCAAGAAACTTTGGACCGCCTGACCTTAGGGAACAACACAGTCCAGCAATGGGTCATGCTGGGCTGTGTGGTTCCACATGTGCAGGCGTGTCAAAGTGCTGACCACTGACACCACTCTGCCACTTTGGACCGCCTGACCTTGGGGAACAACACAATCCAGCAATGGGTCATGCTGGGCTGTGTGGTTCCACAAGTGCAGGCGTGTCAAAGTGCTGACCACTGACACCACTCTGCCACTTTGGACCGCCTGCCCTTGGGGAACAACACAGTCCAGCAATGGGTCATGCTGGGCTGTGTGGTTCCACAAGTGCAGGCGTGTCAAAGTGCTGAACACTGACACCACTCTGCCACTTTGGACCGCCTGCCCTTGGGGAACAACACAGTCCAGCAATGGGTCATGCTGGGCTGTGTGGTTCCACAAGTGCAGGCATGTCAAAGTGCTGACCACTGACACCACTCTGCCACTTTGGACCGCCTGCCCTTGGGGAACAACACAGTCCAGCAATGGGTCATGCTGGACTGTGTGGTTCCACAAATGTTCTTGGGAAAAGAATGAACATGACATCATTAGTGTCTTTACTTAATATGGAATTTCTTTTTTTTTCACAGATCTCTACACAAGAAAAGAATGTAAAGAACAAACACTACTTTTTTTGTTTTTATTTTAATTTATTTTTTAATCCAAAAATAAATACAATTTTAATTCTTCAATAAATTTTTAAAATGAGAAGTTTTGTGTGGTTTTTCTTTAAATTATTAGTTGATAAAATGTAAAATGGCATTTCAGAGATGCAGTGGTATTGTGGTAGGTCACCCATGGTACAGCAGGGGAACTGTCTTGTCCCTTGACATCCACGCTGGTTCCTGTACCTTGGGAAGGATACTCCGCAAGACCTGTGGAAGAGAATAATATGAGGTTCCAGGTATTTGTGTCATCCAAAGACAAGGTACAAGCAGGTTACATCGGCCTTTGTCCCAAATGCAACCCTCCGGGACTTGAGAAACTAGACATTCAAACATTCCCTGAAACAGCGTAAGCATTGCTGTGTCAGGGCATGATTGGATGTGCAGTTTTATAAATGCCGGAGGGCTGCACATTGGACATGCCGGGGTTACTTGGTCAAGAGGGAGTTTTGGGCAATACATCTCACCTGAGGGGGGGTGTCTGCTAAATGGCGGAGGTTCAGGTCCACATCACAAGTAGGTCGCCCATGGTACATCAGGGGAACAGTCGTGTCCCTTCACATCCACGCAATTTGGGAAGGATACTCCGCAAGACCTGTGGAAAAGAATAGTATGAGGTTCCAGGTATTTGTGTCATCCAAAGACAAGGTACAAGCAGGTTACATCGGCCTTTGTCCCAAATGCAACCCTCCAGTACTTGAGAAACTTGACATCCAAACATTCCCTGAAACAGCGTAAGCATTGCAGTGTCAGGGCATGATTGGATGTGCAGTTTTACAAATGCCGGAGGGCTGCACTTTGGACTTGCCGGGGTTACTTGGTCAAGAGGGAGTTTTGGGCAATACATCTCACCTGAGGGGGGGGGGGTGTCTGCAACATGGCGGAGGTTCAGGTCCACATCACAAGTAGGTCACCCATGGTACAGCAGGGGAACTGTCCGGTCCCTTCATCCACGCTGGTTCCTGCACCTTGGGAAGGATACTCCGCAAGACCTGTGGAAGAGAATAGTATGGTGTCATCCAAAGACAAGGTACAAGCAACACTTGGAAACAAGCAGGTTACATTGGCCTTTGTCCCAAATGCAACCCTCCGGCACTTGAGAAACTACACATCCAAGCATGCCCTGACACAGCGTAAGCATTGCTGTGTCAGGGCATGATTGGATATGCAGTTTTGCAAATGCCGGAGGGCCGCAGTTGGGACATGCCTGGCTTACTTAGACAAGAGGGAGTTTTGGGCAATACATATCACCTGAGGGGGCGGTGTTTGCAACATGGCGGAGGTTCAGGTCCACATCACAAGTAGGTCGCCCATGGTACAGCAGGGGAACTGTCCGGTCCCTTCAAATCCAGGCTGGTTCCTGCAAATCGGGAAGGATACTCCACAAGACCGGCGGAAGAGAATAAGGAGGTAATTTGAGAGTGTTTCCTCCACCCTGGGAAAGAACAAAAGGTCCCAGCAACACTGCGCATATATACAGGTTACTCAGACAAGATGGAGATTTGACCAATACATCTCACCTGAAAGAGTGACTCTAACATGGCGGTGGTTCAGGTCCACATCACAAGTAGGACGTCCATGGTAGAGTGGGGTAAACAGGTCCAATACTGGAGTGGCTTTGCAGAAGTGTATCCCGGGTAAAACTGTTGAATCATGGGTACATTCCCCTCAGCAGAGTGAAGAAAAAAATATTATTTTTAAAAATCTATTAAAAAATACTTGTGGGTCAAAAATTGACAAACCAAGTAGATAATCCCTTCTAATATAAATAAATATGCTATTAGCAACAAAAAAAACCACCAAAAAAACATGTTTTAAATTTTTTTATTAGATTCCGCCAGCAAAGTGAGACGGAATGAAATTGACGAAATTGCTGTCGAAAAGCACTGTTGTCGAATGGACATTCTTCAATTGAATATACTTTTGTCGAAAAGCCGCATTTTGACCATTGCAGACATGTCGAATTTTGAAAATGTCGATTTGCAAAAAGTCGAATCTGAAACGGCAGGTATTCTGACGAAAAGTACTGTATTGCATTGTCGAATCCAATTCGACATGTTTTTTTTGTCGAAAATTCCCCCGTTTTTCGACTTACGCGGTAATTCGACTGCAATTGCATATACATCATAATGTAATGAGTTACTAAATAAAAGCAAAACTCCCCTTGTCTTAGTGGTGTAAGAGGCACTCCTAAAATCACTAACCCAAGTATCTCTAAGTCTATTAGGGTCGGTAATTCGCCAGTGCGTCTCTTGTAAGAATACAACATCCGGGTGAAACCTTTTAAGATGACTCAAAATTTTCTTCCTCTTAACCGGTGTATTGAATCCTTCCACGTTCCAAGAAACCAGCTTAAGAGTAGTCTTTGAGCTATCTACGGGAACGTCAGTAACAATTGGTCCCGACATTACCCAATGCCCAATCTGATGGAACATGGAAGGAGAAGCCACAACAGAATACCCAACCACCTGTCCCAGCGAGCAGGGAGAGGACTAATGAGACATATCAAGTAAAAGTGCTGTTTACAATTGAGAGCGCGAAAATGTACCATAATACATATAAAAACCACAGAATAATATAACATTTGCTACCTGTCAAAGAATTTAGAAAATTTCTGAACCCACTAGGACGGTTTCAAAAACCATCGAAATTCAACAAAAACGTTAATACGAATAGAAAAAAGGGAAAAGGGAAGACCGGTCAGAGAAAATGGAAGAACGGCCTCTCACCATCCCCGCACCTGCAATAAAGAAGGGAAAATCCCTCCCAACAGTAACAACAGTGTAAGCAACCTGTGTAATTCAAACAGTGTGTCACTCATTAGAAAAGCAAAAAAAAAGAGACACAGTAGAAAGATACTTAATAGTCCATGAACAGTCAATCGGCATCATCCATGCGGGAATCAGACGGAAGTGAAGATAAAGATTTGAGAAAGTTCCAAGCAACATCAGTTGTGTCAAAATAGTGTGGTTTACCTGCATGGAAGATTCTCAATTTCGCAGGGTATAGGAGTGCAAATCGGATATTTTTGGAGAAAAGTTACTTGCACACCGGAGAAAATTCCCTTCATTGTGAAGAAACCTGAAATGAGAAGTCCTGAAAGAGGAGGAGCTTGGAGTCCTCATAACTTAAGTTGGAATTTTTTTTTTGAATAATTCAATAACTTGAAGATCACTGGTCGAGGGCGATTTTGGTCTGTCAGGGCCAATACGGTGGGCCCGTTCCACCATATAAGATGTGGGCAAGGGAGGGAGACCCAAGGTGGTAGGAAGCCATCGAGAGACCAAGTCCAATACATTTTTCAGTCAAACCGATTCCGGAAGGCCAATAAGGCGCAAATTATTCCGCAGATTGCGATTTTCCAAATCTTCAATTTTGTCGGTTAAGGCCGCAAGAGTGTTGTCGTGTGTTTGCAGTTGCGCCTTGACCTCAAGCTGGTCATCCTCCAGGGTGGAAATACAGTCTTCAGCTTCCACTAAACATTGGGTGTGTCGTGTTATTTGAGCAGCAGCAGAGTTAATGGCTTCCATCAACGGTGCTAGTTTCGCATCCGGGCTCTCATTCCGAGTTGATCGCTCGCTGGCTGCTTTTAGCAGCAGTGCACACGCTAGGCCGCCGCCCTCTGGGAGTGTATCTTAGCTTAGCAGAAGTGCGAACGAAAGAGTAGCAGAATTGCTACTAAAAAATGTCAAAGCTCCAGACCTACTCCTATCTTGCGATCACTGCAGTCAGTTTAGTTCCTGGTTTGACGTCACAAACACGCCCTGCGTTCGGCCATCCACTCCCCCGTTTCTCCAGCCACTCCTGCGATTTTGCCTGGCACGCCTGCATTTTTCAGCACACTCCCTGAAAACGCAGAGTTGCCGCCCAGAAACACCCACTTCCTGTCAATCATACTACGAACACTCGAGCGACTGAAAAATGTTGCTCGAGCTTGGGTAAAACTACAAAGTTTTGTGTGAAAGTACTTAGCGCATGCGCGCTGCGCAGAATTGCGGTTTCTTCACTTGATTGCTGCGCTGCAAAAAAAGGACAGCGAGCCATCAACTCGGAATGAGGGCCCCAATACGGGCAAGATGATGTCCGAGATTTCCTTGGCTCTCTGAATGGAAGACGGACTGAATCTATCAGCTGCGGCCATTACATCCCTGGAGTCTTCTCTACTAGGCAAGGTGGGGGCCTGTGAATGATCAGAACTATGATCCTTATCTTTAGATGATGTTTTATTTTTATTTTGGGAGTTTTTGGAATTCCGTGGCGTTTTCACCACATACTTCTCCATGGTTAGTGTTGTAATGTAAATATGGCCCAATAAGGGAGATTCTCCAGATAGGAATATGATGGAGTGAGAGAGTGACACTGTTGTTAAATAATGCACAGCTGTGATGGAAGTATTATTGTATGCAGGGAGAGGAGTGCAGGAGGAGGTAAAAAGGAACACCACAATAATAAAATGCAGGAGGAAGTCCACTTGCCTTCAAGAGAATGGTAGATGTTATATAGGCCGTTGGTGAGTATAAGAGCCAAGCCGGGAAAGCCTTCCACTTTCAAGCAGTATTTCCCAGGTAAGGTGGGGAAATGCAGAGAAGGAGCAGTGCAGCCTCTCGTGGAGTAACAATGATATGCCAGTGGGAAGTGGAGGAAAGAAGGGCCCCGCTCCGCCAGATGCAGGTGTCTCTGTAGCCCTGTCACCAGATGCAGCCCTCCGTTGGACACCGCCAGCGTCAGGGTAGGAGCAGGCACAAGGGCCTCTGGAGCTGAGGAGGTCCGCGGGCAGTAGATAGGGAGGGCGGGAGAGAGCCCTCTGCCCCCGGTCACAGCCCCTGAAGCGGCAGTCAGTGTCCGACGCAATGCCCGTGAAGGTGGTGCGATCAGTAGTGCGGGTGACAGCCGCGTAACACCGCTGGCCAGGCCCCGGAGCCGAATCCGTGCAAGGTGCGGGAGGGAGGGGAGGAGGCAGCCGGATGGCTGGTAACTACAGCGGCAGACAGGAGGCTATCAGTGCTCCCACAGGCAGCCTGCGGCCAGACACAGTCGGGACCTAAAATGGCCGCCGTCATGCAGCACACACAGCGTGTGCAGGCTCCGGTGGGAAGTGTGGAGCAGGGGCGAGCTGGGAAACGAGTCCACTTCACCCGCCACTATCTCCGGGTCCTGTAGATGGCAGGTCGGGACTCCAGTCCAGGTGCGGCCGGTGGTAATAGGCAGTGAAAGCAGCCTGGAGGAAGAGCTCAGGATAAGATGCGGCCAGTCCGCTTGGCCTGCCCACCGGACATTGGCATTTAGAAGTTTTTAATGTTTTTAATTTCCAATTTTCCAATAATGACATCAGTTTTTGTGTGTGTGTGGGGGGGGGGGGGGGGGGGGATCATCAAAATGATGGAAATTGGGGTGCAAGGTATGAGACAGGTATATTGGGGAGCTTTATAAGTGAAAAAAGTGTTTTAAGACTTGCAGGTGGGAGTAAGTGGTCTGTGGGGAAAAAAATTGTTTTCGATCTTTTTTTTTTTTAACCACTTAACTGACGATTTGTATCCCCAAAAACCGCTCAGAAATTGTAGTTTTTTTATGAGTGAATTAGGTGAAGAACATCTGATGCTACCGTGCCAGGCAAGTGGTTAATTTAAAAAAATAAGTATATAACAACCATTTCACCCACTTTAAGTACCAGAAATACTTTTATTCTAACCAATAATAAACTTGTATACTGTTATCTGATGTTACTTTAGCTTTTTTGGGGGGTACAAGCAGATTTAACCATTTTTTCACTGTCAGCAACAATTTTTGCAGTAATTCCGGTTTTGCAAATTTGCAACTGAATAAGCTAATTGAGGGAGCACACATACCCACGAAAACACCAATTGTGGTAAATTACTGCGATTTTGCTGCTCATTGGGGGTAATTCCAAGTTGATCGCAGCAGGATTTTTGTTAGCAATTGGGCAAAACTCATGTGCACTGCAGGGAAGGCAGATATAACATGTGCAGAGAGAGTTAGATTTGGGTGTGGTGTGTTCAATCTGCAATCTAAATTGCAGTGTAAAAATTAAAGCAGCCAATATTTACCCTGCACAGAAACAAAATAACCCCACCCAAATCTAACTCTCTCTGCACATGTTATATCTACCTCCCCTGCAGTGCACATGGTTTTGCCCAACTGCTAAAAAATTTCTTGCTGCGATCAACTTGGAATTACCCCCTGAATTCGGCCCTTAGAGTTCTTATTAGTAGCAGCAATAGCAATAAAGTGCTGTTAGTATTTCCAGAAAGGCACCAGTTCAAATCATATTCAGCAGGTCTTATTGGTTTGAAAATAGCAGCGTTAATTATGGCAGCAATATGATTCCTTTCCTTATAGGCTCTTACATGCACCATTTTGTTATAGAATCAACACCAGTCCTTTATTTGAAAATGATTGTTCTGTAGCCCATACACTTGTGAAATATCAGGTACAATCCTTCGATTTCGACCGCATCTGTGAGATAAATCAAAGGATTGTATGCACATTTTAGGTTCCATGCAACGCGATGCGCGGGCACGCCAGTCGAATCTCGCGTCTCAAGATAGTATGTGCTGCACTTAATATTTATCGAATCGTGCGGTGCGGTCGCATGCTGTTTTTTACCACTTTCGATTTATCACACTGCGATGTGCGATATGTGAAGATAGAAGCCGACTTTCTGGACACTTCTCTTCCCCCCACTGCACACATGACTGGAGAGGAGGCTGCAAGCATGCTGCTGAGCTCCCAAACAGCGCACAAGGTAGGCAGTCTACACCACTGGCCACCAATGACTATTATGATGTTTTACCACCACTGCCCACCATTATGCTGCTCTACCCATAAATATACTGGCCCACTGCCCAAAATGCTGCCCCACTGTAAGCCACTGGCCACGCCCTAAATGCCATTATATTGTGCCACTGGAAGCCACTGCTGCTGCACCCACCATTATACTGGCCCACTGCCCAAAATGTTGCCCCACTGCAAGCCACTGGCCGTGCCCTAAACGCCATTATGCTGCCCCACTGCAAGCCACAGTCCACCATTATGCTGCTGCACCCTGCACACCAATGTATTATCACAACATATTTCAGATAACTCACAGCAGTAACTAGAAATCAAACTTTATTTAAACCACAATAATGGAACTTTTTTCATGTTTATTCATTTTCCTTTTTTGCATTCTGCAGATGTCCTATGAGAGCTGCGATATCCTATTGGGCTTTATCAGCCTGTACCGTGAGGAGGAGTGTCTGTGGCTGACGTCCTCACCAGACTGCAGCAACAAACAGAAGAGGGAGGATGCTTATAACTGCCTGGTAGAGTACTCGAAGCCCACCTTCTTTGCGACCTTGGTGGCCTGGATCCAGAAGAAAATTGCCAATATACGAACAGTCTTTGTAAAAGAGAACTGCAATGTGGAGGAGTCCAAGAGGTTAGGGGCCTGTGCAGACAAGGTGTATGTGCCGCAGCTGTGGTACTACAAAGAACTAAACTTCCTCCTGGAGAAACGGTTAGCTAAGGAGCCCCTAGTGGTGATGGCAGAGTCCGAGGAGGGAAGTCTGGATGTGGAGGAGCCAAAGGGGTAAGTTGCTTTTAAATTGTTTTTACCTAATATATTCCTCCTTCCTCATTGAAAAAGGCATTATATTTTTACCGGACCCTTTTGCCCTTGCAGTGCCGCATAAGGTTACTGCAGGTGGTCCCACTGAGGAAATCGGCACTTTCACCACTGGCTGGCTGGGGTCTTCCGGTCCTGCTTGGAGCAAAGGCATTTGCCTTGCGGCCTTGCGTCGGAGCATGTTGTGCAGTTTACAGCATGCTGTTACTACACAGTTAATTTTGTCCAGTCTCATGTTGATGGGTTTGTGGAAGATCCTGAACCGGTTGCTGAGAATGGCAAATGCATTGTCAACAACCCGACGAGCCCTAGAAAGGCGGTAGTTAAAAATGCGCCTATCGTGGTTCAGGACTCTTTGCGGGTAGAGCTTCATTATATGTTCGTGCAGTGCGAAGGCCTCATCTGCCACGAACACAAATCCCGGGCCATTCTTTTGTTGCTCAACAGGCAGATAAATGGAGTTGGTGGTGAGCCTATCATAGAAGCGCATATTTTTTCAAGGATTCACCATATGAGCAACGACCATTTTTCCCAACATCCAGGAAAATAAATTCATACAGTAGTTTGCATTGACCACCCCCATGAGAACAGTGCTAAAGTAGCCTTTATAATTGAAGTAGTCCCGACTCGCTATTGGTGGGTTCTGGTGACTGTGCACATGTTTCCTGTCTATCGCACCACCACAGTTTGGGAAATTCCAGTGCCTGTCAAAGTCCTCTGCAATAGCTTGCCATTCTTCCACGCTTGTAGGGAACTGTAAAAGAAAAAAAGTTTGAATATTTACTAAATATGTTTTTTTTTACCCTACAGACACCTGAAGACCTCAGCCGTACTCCTGACTTCAAGAACACATCACCAGAGGAACCAAAATCTCCACAGCTACAGGGTTCCAGGAGGAAGCAACGGAAAACTAAATTTGTTGAAGACCCGCTACCATTGGAGGCCCGTTCACAGCTGCTCCTGAAACCTGATGGATTTGATGACTTTGCATCATATGTTAGCAAAATCATGCGTAAGGTTTCCGAGCAGCAGCAAGTAGAGTGCCAGCGCCTGGTGTCACAGGTTTTGTACAAAACACTCACAGGACAACTGACACCAGAGTGGAACGTTCATGGGCCAGAACCTCAACCTTCTCCTCATCTCCCATTGACCTTCAGTTCACCACCCACCTACTCTTCCTCCAGTACCGATCCCCCTCCGCATCCCAGCTACCATTCCAGTTATCCGCAACCGCAGACACCATCCACCTACCCCTCCTCCACTTTCCATCCTCCTCAAACCCTCCACATCAAACCAGCCACCCTTGCCGTTATCGTCAACCCCCATCCACCCACCCTTCCCCCACTATCCAATCTCCTCCTCAACCCAGCTACCCTTCCCAAGCCAGCCACACACACATCCACCATCCCCTCCGCAATTTTGACCTCCTTCATGTCACAGGGGTGACAAGAGGGGGCAGAAAAGACAAGTCTCTTTCAAATGTAGGGTGATTCTCATTTACAGCTGCCCTTGTTATACATATCAACAGATGTGGTGCATTCTGATACTACTGTGAATGTCAACGCTTTCAGGTGGACAATGCACACATGCTGCTAGGGACAGGTTGATGGTACCGGGGACCCATCTTCCTGCACCTAGCTACATGTGTGGATTGCGACCCTGGCACCGGTAAAACTCAACACCGTAGTATCAGAATGCACCACATCTGTTGGTATATATAAAATTCCTGCTGCCCTGGTATATACTGCGTGTCAGGAATCTGCATTCTCCATTGCATCACTTACTGTGGAACTACAGGTTTCAGCAGTTCAGTTTTCAGTCTACTGCAGCCTGGAGTACACAGTGCTTCTAGTTAACAGCATTTACTCCCGGTGCACTACTGAGCCCAGCCAGCAATCAGCAGAGCATTGCAGAATTACTCCCCTGATGAATCATTAGCTTCAGCTAACTCACAGCTGATCTGAACACCCAATCCAGCGGGGTGTGTTCTCACACGGATGCAACATCCAATCATCACAGACCAAGGGGTATAAACTCCAGTTCCTGGCTCAGTCTCATCGCCTTGGACAATGTGTCACAGAAGTGGCGAGGAGGAGATGGCGGCGCGTTCTGACGCAGCGGCTGGAGGAAGAGAACAGAGCCACAGATGCATATGCCGAAATGAGAACCATGGAAATATTATGGATCCCCGCAGCATTTCTATCCCCGTGCTGGTTGTGCTGTGCTTGGCCCTGGGAGCCGTGTGAGGCTCGGAGGCGGATAGGATTGTGTTTACCCGCGATCAGCTGTTGGCGTTCCGAGTTCGGGCTGGCTTGGCGGTGCCCGCGGGGAGGCTGGGGGGCGGCTTGCTGGGGGGCTCTGTTGTGCGTGCGGCGGGTGGCGTTGGCCCCGGTGGGGTCGGCGCTGGTCCTGTAGCGGCTGACGGGAGTCCCAGTGAGTCTGATCGTGGAGCGATGGAGGGCGGCCTGTACCTGCCGCGTCACCGCAGTGCGCGACTACCACGTGACCCGGAGCTTGATGGTGCTGCTGGAGCAGCTAGGAGAGCCCAGGGCCGACGTCACTGCGGCGCGCGGATGCCAGCTGACCCGGGGACTGACGCTGCTGGTGGGGATGGTGGAGGAGACTCTGTTCCGGTGCCCAGGGGAGGTATGAGCCAATCAGAGGGAGTGAACACTCGGAGGAGGATAATGCCTGAGGGGGACACAGGGGACAGTGAGCAGGCATACCGAGGCCATAGATTCTGGAGGCCAAGTAGGTTTGTTAGGTCCACATGGAAACGTAAACCCCGTAGGGAAAGGAAGCAAAAACGGGGGAAAAGAGCTGGCATTAAACTGAGACTGTTTCTATGCCCCTATAGACCTGCTCTCCCCAGTGTTCTTCTTGCAAACGTGAGGTCTCTTTCTAACAAAATAGATGAGATTCAGGCGATAATGGCTAGTCAGTTTTTTATTAATTCTTGTTCTCTTATGATATTTACAGAGACTTGGTTGAATGACTTTATGTTGGACACTGCTGTACAGCTTGCAGACAGAACATTATTTAGATCAGATAGGACCTTGGATTCTGGTAAATCCAAAGGGGGAGGTGTTTGCGTGTACGTGAACGATAATTGGTGTTCCGACGCACTTCTCATTGAAACCTTTTGTTCAGTTAACATAGAATATGCTATTGTTAAATGCCGTCCTTTTCATCTGCCGAGAGAATTCTCAGTAGTAATTGTGGTTGTTGTTTATATCCTCCCAGATGCTCATGTGGTATCCGCTCTGGGATGCCTGTATACTGCCATAACTAAATTAGAATCCAAATACGTGGACGGTGTATTTTTAGTGGCAGGCGATTTTAACCAGGCTAGATTGAAGACCGTCTTTCCTAAATACTATCAGTATGTAAAGATTCCTACTAGAGGGGAAAATGTATTAGATCATGTGTATTGTAACATGAAGGAGGCTTATTCATGCTATAAGCATGCTAATACTGGTAACTCGGACCATATTTCCCTGTATTTGGTGCCAACATATAAATCCTTAGTCCGACGTTTTAAACCAGAAAGTAAACTGGTTACAACATGGCCACAAGGGGCTATGACCAAACTCCAAGATACTTTCGAGTTTACGGACTGGGGTTTGTTTGTCGTAGAATCCCAGGAGGAGGAGAACGACAATTCGGTGAATGTAGACCATCTTACTTCTATGGTACTAGGGTATATTAACTGTTGCATTGAGAGTGTGACCGTCAAAAAACGTGTAAAACTCTTTGCTAACAATAAACCTTGGGTTAACAGCACAGTAAGATCGCTATTAACAGCGAGGGATAGAGCATTTAAATCTAAAGATCCAGTTGCTTTTAGGGTTGCCAGATCGAACTTAAAAAAGGGAATTCGTGAAGCAAAAAAGACATACTCTGGCATGCTTGAAACTAGATTTAAAAACGACAGGGATGCGAGAAGCATGTGGAGGGGCATCCAGGATATTACCGACCGCAAGGCAAATAAGAGTTATTCAAAACAACCCATAGACCCCACGTTTGGCGAAACGTTGAATACTTTTTATTCGCGTTTTGACAAGGATGTTAATTTTCCTCATAGGTGTGTGGTTAGTGAAGGAAATGGTGAACCATTGGTGCTAGATGAGTTGTCCGTCAGGAAGTGTTTTGCTGCTATTAACCCCACTAAAGCCTCAGGACCTGATGGAATTCCAGGGAGTGTTATTAAGACCTGCTCGGAACAGCTAGCAGGTATTTTTACCATAATTTTTAATTGTTCTTTAGCACAGTGTATTGTCCCTAAAAATTTTAAATCAACTTTAATTACTCCTATTCCAAAAAATGGTAAAATTAATACTAACGAGCCAAATGACTTCCGACCAATTGCCCTTACGTCATTAATCATGAAGTCATTTGAAAAACTGATTATTAGACACTTAAAGGGCTTTATACCGGCCACTCTTGATCAGTTCCAATTTGCATATAGGGAAAATAGATCTACCGATGATGCAGCCCTTACTTTATTTCACCATGCGCTTACTCATCTGGAAAATAAGGATTCTTCAGTGAGAATTTTATTCGTTGACTATAGTTCGGCGTTTAACACCGTTGTTCCCATTTCTCTAATTAACAAATTGACCCAGTTAGGTGTGGACAGTTTTGTCTGCAGATGGATCTTTGACTTCTTAACCAATAGGCCTCAGGCAGTCAAGATCAACAATAAAATTACAAACAAGGTAACGATTAGCACAGGCGTGCCACAGGGATGTGTGCTGAGTCCGTTACTTTATTCCTTGTTCACCCACGACTGTGTTTCTAAATCAGATAAGGTGCACATACTTAAATTTGCAGATGACATTGCCATTATAGGGCTTATTAGTGGGAACGATGACTCAGAATTTATATTTGAAGTAAGTAGGCTAGAGAAATGGAGCCTGGATAATCATCTAATCCTTAACGTTAAAAAGACAAAAGAGATGATCTTGGATTTTAGGACAACCCATCGGTACACATACAGTCCTTTGGTTCTGGACAAGCAAGAGGTCGAGACAGTGATATCCTTTAAATTTTTGGGTATGATCATATCGAATGATTTGTCATGGTACTGCCATATTGACAATGCCATAAAGAAAGCTCAACAACGGTTATATTTTTTAAGGAAACTGCGTTCTGCAGGAATATCTGAGCCAATTTTAGTCAACTTTTACTCTTGTACTATTGAGAGTGTGCTTACTTACGGTATTCCCGTTTGGTATGGAAATTGTAATGTAGCAGAGCGTAAATCGCTCGATAGAATTGTTAAAACTGCCGAAAGAATAGTCGGTTTACCATTGCCAAATATCCAGACCATTTATGAAAAGAGGCTCCTTAATAAGGCCAGGAGTATACTGAGCGATGAAACTCATCCTAATTACAGGGTATTTACCCTGCTTCCTTCTAAGTTACGTTATAGGTCTTTGTTGTGTAAGACTAGTAGACTGAAATGTAGTTTTTTTCCTACAGCAATTAGTATGTTAAACGGTTCTGAGGGTAGATAGGAGTTGTACCTGCTTACGTGTCCACTTGTGTTCTTATGGGTTTTAAAGTATTCTATGGTGTTTTATTGGCATTTGTATTCTTGTGATATCTGTTTTTTTTCCATTCGGAAATCTCATTGTTTGTTCACATGTGAATATCTAATGATAATAAACTAAACTAACTAACTAACTAACTAACTAACTAACATCCTTTGAACAGGCGGCTCCTGTCTTCAGTCCTCTGTCTGCAGAGATTCCCCAGTGTATTGGACCTGTGGAACTACAGGTTCCAGCAGTTCCATTCCAGTTCCAGTCTGCAATCCCCTGTTTCCAGCGATCTCCTATTTCTGGCATTTCCAAGTTGTTTCCCTGTTCCAGTGTTCCTGTGGAACTACAAGTACCAGCATCCATTCCAGCTTTCCTACGAGTCACATTCGGTGTGCAAGTTCTCCTGGTTCCTGTGTTCCCTTGTTGTCATTCTTCAGTCTTCGGTTTGCTATGAACTCCAGCCAGTTTGCCACAACAACTTGCAGTAAGAGACTTTCTTCAGGTGTTCTTCCATTACTCAGCCTGTGCACCTGATTACCAGCATCTAGCATTGTGCATTGCATTCAGCACTTAACAACTTGCTGTGTTCGAACTGTCTCCTGCTAGGGCCTTGCTTGACTTAAAGATGTGTGCTTCTACAGAGACTGTGTGCTTTGATTGCTATTTGTTATATATCGGAGTTTTGTTTGCTGCATCTGATTTCATTATTGTCTTGTCATTTTATATCAAGTTAAAAGTTCATCTTCATTGCTCATTTGTTACCAGTGACTTTTTTTTTGAAATATTAATTTATCAGATTAAGTTATTATTCATTGTTCCTGTCATCCGTTATCCCTGTGTGATAATAAATATCAAGCACACATGCGCGGAACTCTTCGTCAGTCTCCCCGTTTCCTCTATCACTCCTACACTGACCCACTAGTGCCCCCTCCGGGGACAGACAAAGTTACAGAATCCTGACACTGCGATAGATCTGGTGCACTATGATATATGGCGTTTTAGTGGCGCCGCTTTCAGGTGGACAATACACATATGCAGCTTGGGTCAGGTTGATGGTGCCGGGGAGCCTGAAGTCAGGCTTATCTGCATGTGTGCATTGTGCCCCTGAAACGTTGCCACTCAAAAAGCACTGTATATCTTACTGCACCATATTTATATTCTAAACTAAAATTTGAAGAAACATAAATATAAAGTTCTAGTGTTTGAAAAAGTTCTGCCGTGTTGGCCGCATATTTATGAAAATACTTATGTTATATGTGTGTGTGTGTGTGTGTGTGTGTGTGTGTATGTATATATATATATATATATATATATATATAATATCAATTTATTATTATTTTTTTTGGTTCAGAAGTGAATTCATGCACTTATATATTGCAGCAGATGTGGTGCATTCTGATACTATGGCATTTAGTGGCACCGCAGCCAGGGGCACACATGCAAGTTGGTGCAGGTTGATGGAACCGGGGACCCATCTTCCTACCCCAAGCTGCATGTGTGCATTGTGCCCCTGGCTGCGGTGCCACTCAATGCCGTAGTATCAGAATGTACTACATCTGCTGCTATATATAGCAATTTTTTTTTTCATTTCATAAATGTAATGATCATGTGCTGCATCATGAAAACCATGGTTAAGAGTGGCACCGCTTTCATGCGCACAATACACACATGCTGCTAGGGGCAGGTTGTTGGTTTCGGGGAACCTCAATCTGCACCTACCTTCATGTGTGTATTGGCAGTCCGTAAATTTGCAATATTTTTCCAGACCCAGGCCACAATGTCCGCTAAGAAGGTGGGCTTTGACTACTCCACCAGGTGGTTATAGGCAGTCTCTTCTGTTTGTTCAGTCCCCCACAGGCACTCTTCCTCACGGTATAGTCTGAAATCATGTGCCACTACCACCATATCTCATACTGCACCAGATGCTACCATAAAGATACTGTTTGAAAAAGTTCAGCCATGTTGGCTGCATATTTATAAAAATAGTTATATTTTGAGATATATATATATATCATTTTTTTTTTTTTTACGTTTCACAAATGGAGACCACCTCCATCTCCTTACTGTTAGAATAGGACAAACTAAGTCCCCAACTTTCCTCCTCCTTTATTCTGCTTCTTGTAGCTGCTGTGCCTGCCATACGCACACTAAACAGAGGCGCAGAGAAGTTTCTTATGTGTACTTTTGCCCCGTCCACGCAAGTCTGCCTCTCCCCCATCCACGCAAGTCTGCCTCTGTACAACCTGCGCAAGTCTGTCTCTGCCCCACCTGCACAAGTATGCCTCTTCCACCCCATAAGTGTGCCTCTACTCTCCCCTCCATGTGTGTCTCTGGCCCCCCTCCCCATAACTGATAACTGAACTATAACTAATTTAATAAGCCATTGGCAATTTTACTGTATTGGTCGTGTGTACTTACACGTGCATGGCTTAATCTTTGAGCTCCGGTTCCCCCCCCCCCCATGTTGTGCCATTTGAAGAACCTAGGAGTGACTCCTGGTAAGCTCGCTCTCAATTTAAATATATTGTTGTATGTGCTATTATCATGTAGCCTTACAGTACACCATTATATGGGCCAGAGTGGATACTGTTATCATGCAGTGTTAGGGACCTCCAGTATCAGAGAAGCCTTAACATTGGCCTGGAGGCTTGACCATATTTTTGCATGTACTGTAACGAAGATCTCTGAATGTTCTACTACAATGTAGTTTTTCAAATCTTACTGTTAGTGCCCCTTGGTGTGCTGGGGACAATTTCACACCTTGACAAAGGGACTACCTGCCCCCAAAACATTGGATTTTTTGGGACATATAACTTGAATTAATATGCACAAGTCTCAGAGGGCAGCTGTCTGCTTCCTACTGTGTGTGTGACATATTCTGGGCGCCAATGCTCAATGCTACACTTCTGCATCCACCGGGTTGAAAGCCAGAAAAAGATGATGGGGATCTGCCTGGTTTTAATACTGGACCCCACAATTTCTGATGGCAGTCCTAGGTTCATGTACTGTATACATATTTTAAGTGTCAAACCAGTGTTAACTGTGGATTGTCTGTAAATTATTTGCGTTTTAGCTTTGAATAACTGAGATGTAATTTGCTAGTAATACAAAGTTAGCGTGGAAGCTGTGGCATAACTGTCTGCCCAGAAACTCAACATTCGTCTTTTGGAAAACTGCTCCGCTACTTCATTGTGAATTATTGATGCTTGGTAAAAAGCCAATATATGAAAGCAGTGTTATCATTATATAGGTATTATGGGATTTAGCAATGAATGATCCCTACACACACCGAAGCAGATAGAAGCAGTAAGCACAAAATGTGGAAATCCAGGGAGAGGTTGTATACCCTGATGTGTTTCCAGAATTACAGTTTAATACAAACTAAGATAGCTGTAAGTTTTCAGAGAATCATATGGGAGCTTTAATTTGGAAACCTTTTTTCTTCCAAGAGCAGAGGGGGAGGGAAGGCGAGAGGAACCCAATTTCTCTTATGACAAATGAAACATGACAGGAGCTGAAGTGATATATGTGTTATCACAGCATATGGGGTATTGTGGGATGCTGCAGCAGAGTTTTATCAGGAAGATTAATCACCACCATCTCAGTAAAACAAGATAAAACCGTAAAATAACAGTTCAGCCTCACCAAAAAGCATACAACAAATATATTACATTAAAAGAAACACATATTTTTGAATGCAGTCCACAGTAGAACAATTACCCATTCACAGATTTATTTATTTATTTAATTGGAGATATAAAATGAGTTATTAAATTCTTTGTGTATTAGTGGCAAATCACTGCCTTTTCATTCTTTTAACTAACACTGACCTCACACAAGTATATGCCAGCATAGAACCCGTGTAGCTGTAATCAGACGGCGTCCATACTGAGCAGTGACTAGCCTCGTTTCTCTGTACCTTATAATAAATGTATTCCATTCATACCACACTGCCAGCACATCAAATGGGAAGTTTGGGAACGGCATCAATATACCTTGACAATTGTTAATTAAAAAGTGGTCCACAACAGTTTCATTTGTTTTAGACCATCTATTACTGTATATGGGGTTTGTATACATACATAGCAGCTCTTCTGGCCTCAGATACTATCTCTATGGCAAAAAGCTTCTTGAAACTCAGTATTTAAAAAACTGAAGTCATCATCTTTCCCCCTAAGTCAGGCACCCCTTCGCTCTCCCTCTCTGTTTATAACATATAGCATCCATCTCCACTGTTCCCAAAGTCCACTGTCTACGTGTCAGCCTTGAATCTATCCTTTCCTACTTCCTTCACACTTAGTCCCTCTCCCAGTCCTGCCATTTCCACCTTCACAATATTTTCAGGATCTTTCTCACCCTGGAAGCTACCAATCTCTTTCTTGATGCCCTCATCATCTCTTGCCTAGAGAACTCTACCACTTTATCCCTCTTTATTGAAAAATGCATCCACCCTGATTAAATGAGCTGATCAAAACATTGATCAGTCCCGACTCGTTGCGTACACACTAAACAATGAACGGTTGGAAATTGTCAAACAGCCCGATTATTGTATAATGTGTATCCATCTGACCCTTTTGTACTTGTTACATCCTCCACCAATATTTGAAAGCACTTTATTTCCATGCTTGTACAGAAACTAACTGGGTAAAATTAGTCTTAGTTACAATATGTTGCTGTTCTAGTGTGCAAAATAATCAGTTTTGTGTTTTTGTTACTAGCATTTACCATGTAAAATCTAGATACAGTGCAGGGACCGCTCATCTGTTTATTTTATTATTTATTTTGGTTTTTAACAGTACTGCCATTTGTGTTCAATAAATCACTTTGACTGCACAGTGTTTGTGAATATGATTGTGCTATATCATACTTGCCGACTTTTAAAATGTCCTCTCAGGGAGGCACTAGATGGGCTGAGGCACTAGGGAGGGTTAGCCCTAGCTGCCAACTCCGGAGGGTTACGGCATCCCGCCGTCTGGGATAACATACCAAACCCGAATAAACAACACCCTAGGTTTTGCCATAGTCGTCTCAGAGGGATATCTTAAAATGACTCTCATAGCTTTCTTCTATACTAAACACAATGGGGCTGATTCAATTGTTTTACCTCGTGGCTACCACTTGGGGGCACAAAACGGAGCAATTTAATTGTTGCTTTGTTTAGACATCCAGTAGCCTCAGGGCTGATATTTCTTCTTGCAGTCTCCTGAGGTGCGAGAAGAAATGTGCGCTAAGTCGGTACTTAAATGCCCAAATCAGGACTTTAGACAGGTTTATCCATTTTACGTGGCTAAACCCTGTTTGGGCGCAACATGAGCGATGTGCATGGGCGCCCAAACATCAACTGAATTGTAACAACTGTTTGGGCATCTAAAAAGTCCCATTTAGGTGGGATTTTTAGACGCCCATAACAAGTGAATTGGCCCCACTGTGCATTCAATTTACTATGCAGTGCTTTCCAAGCCTCTTCAGTTGCTGGATTAAAAGGGGCAATTATATTCAATACAAAACTGGCCTGGATGTGTGTTGAATATAGTTGCACCCATAAATCTCGTGTCAAAAATCACAAGGGCATGGTAACTTTGAAAAGTGCTGATTAATAAATTTAGCCCAATGAAAAAAAAGGTCAATAAAATAATAAATAAATAAAAATGTAGCAGGGGGTTTTGCAAACACTTTGTCTAATTGGGAATGCATTCTCTAGTATGGGTGCACTGTGAAAGAAACAGAATTGTTACTAAATATATACAGTAGATATGAAAATGTATACAAAATAACACAGTAAGGTCTCCTGATTTGATAATTTGGTATGGGTCAAATACCAATTTATAGGGTCAGTGAGACATAATTGCTGTTTATTTAAAATGGCGCATACAGTAGGAAAAAAAGAAATGTAGTCTAGTCGTAACACTTTTGGTGTAAGAGCCCAACTAAAGTTATTTTCTGTTTTAAGTTACTCAGCCCTAAATGGAAGGAGATACACATCCTGAATAAAATGGGGGAAGAGCAGACTATCCAAGTCACGTGGTACAAACATGGTCTATGCTTAATGTTATTGGTAATATCATTGGTTTATCAAAGCTAAAGACCCTCTTCCTACCAAACTCAAATCAATCAGACTTCAAAAGAAAGTATAAAGTTTAGCCTGTGAAACCAATAACATTGCTAAAGGGGGTCAGTGCTCCTCCGGTCCATGAGACCTGTTCCGCAGAGTGGTAACAGTGGAATCTTGGGACCCGAAGAGGAGTCCCCTAGACTATGATTGTGCTGGAACATATGTCTATAGAAGTTATGGTATCCGGTCTTTAGGTTGACCACACTTAGGTCGACAGTCATTAGGTCGTCCACTGTTGGTCGACATGGCAAAGGTCGACACATGAAAAGGGTAACATGAGTTTTTAACAATTTTTTTCATTTTTTTTTTACTTTTTCATACTTTACAATCCACGTGGAATACGATTGAGAATAGTAACCACCTTGCCCGAAGCATGGCGAGCGAAGCGAGCCATGCGAGGGGACACGGTGCACTAATTGGGGTTCCCCGTCACTTTATGATGAAAACAACATCAAAAAAACCTTTAAAGAAATCATGTCGACATTTTCAATGTCGACCTTTTCCATGTCGACCTAATAACTGTGTCAATCTAGCAGTCACTGTCAACCAATAGTGGTTGACTTAATGACTGTTGACCTACAGTAGTTAGGGTCGACCTAATGCCTTGTGGAATACGTAGTAGTCATAATAAACAAGGTTTACTGTGTGTTATGCTTTGGTTGCGTCTAGTTTCTCTTCGCGCTAAGGACCTTTCCCATAACCCCCTGGGTCCATGTCACAATCTATTTGGAATAGAAAAGTGTGGCGAGCGAAGCGAAGCGGAGTGAGACACCGAGCCTGATGTGTGGCGAGCGAAGCGAGCCCGCGGGGGTCCAATGCTGCATAGAAAAAAAAAAATACCCTAAACGAACGGAGAACGAAGGAAACATTTAGGAGCTGTAAGGGCGGAAGTTGTCTCCTGCCCACTCGTTTTGTCACGTCCAGGTCCTTTGCACGAAGGCAACATAGACACAACCGTTATGCTTTCTATGTGCTCTAGGAGTTGTGAGTTAGGAAGGAAGCTGACCGGGAAAGAGATGTGCGTTGGCAGACAGGGCTGTAACTAGGTATCACTGCCTCATGGTGAATACATTTGGCTTGCAGAGTTCCTGGAATGACAGCTTGTAGAGCATCCTGGAGTGTCCAGAGTGTCTTATGAACACTCTGGGCATTCCTTCTGGCTGGCACCAGTGGCACAGCCCCCTCAATATGAAATCATGACATCATGTGTTCAAGGGGAAATTCTGGGAAAGAGAGTATTTAACCATGGTGCAGCCCTGTTTGCAGACCAACATGACTTTATTACCTGGTAGCAAGTTCTATTTAAATATTTACCTTCACCATACTAAAAGAGAGCATACACTTTTTAACATCATTCCAAGTAAATTTTTTACAATAAGGTATGCATTTAATCTTTGTCATACTTGTCCATTCACAATCATTTTTTCCTCTAATAAATTCAGAAGTATTTACATAGTTGCATGTTGTCTATCCAACAACACTGGAATCAGACATCAGATCTGCCTCCAGATTCAGCAATGTGCACAGGAATATAAATCATTTCATAGATAACTAAACTATTGAGTTGTAAAATCATCCTGATTCTATCTTAAATCCAGAACAGTTTGGAAAAGTTCTTGGATGTTGAAATTTTTGCAAAATATATCCTATATAATAAAAGCCTAACGCTGTTCCTCACCTGTATGGGAGCAAATCAAGATGGCACCGGATGGAGCAATTCAATTGCTGCTCCGTTCAGATACGCACCGCCGTTGGCGCTGACATTACTGTTATGTTGATCCATCATTTTGACAGGCTAGTAAGTAGTACTTATAATAAAGATGTAATGGTTGTGTCTGTTCATAGAATTTTTTTAGAGAAATATACTCATTGGGACTGTGTATGAACTATGAAGACAAAATATTTTTTCTGAATTCTTGTTGGTCTATTTGTCTCTTCATTTTGGCATCACACAAAAACTACTGGATGAATTTGGATTGTGTTTTAACTATTAGATAGCATATACCCCGTTCAGATTGCAACTGATGGATCGCACCCGGGAATTGGAAATGGGTTCCCGGATGCGACACGGCATTGGACCATTTCAGACTGGTTTCCTGACCCTGCAATATGCCGGGTCGGGTTGCCATTGGGGGTGGGGATAGAGCCAGTATAGGAGGCAGATGCGGAGGTGGCGCTGGAGATGAGATCATCTTCATGCCGCCTTTCCCTATGCTCTGAACATGTACCAGGTCGCATTGACCCAGGTAACCCGTTCACACTGCGTCTGACTCGGTAATAACCCGGGAATAACCCTTCTTTATTCCCAGGTTGAATTACTTGGTCAGGCGACCCAGAATTCGTCAGTGTCCTGTTCACACCGCACAGCGACCCGTGTCGACCCGGCAAAATACCGGGTCGATACCAGTTATTTGTGCAGTGTGAACGGAGTATTAGTGACCTAGAAATAAACTGAGGTATGTATGTGACATCAGGTAGAGGAGCAATATAGAAAAAACATATATACATATACAGTATTGCACACCCCAAATGCATACAGTTACATATGTATGCATATATAAATACATAGATATATATTTCAAGATGTATTTCGCAGGAAAATCCAACTATATATTAATCACTAATCAGGCAGTTTATGTTGAATCATGAAGTTGCAGTAAACATGTCAATCCAGTAGATGGCACACCAAGACAAATACTATATACAGTGGGGCAAAAAAGTATTTGGACAGCCACCGATTGTCAAGTTGACCCAAGATGAGAGAGGTCTGTAATTTCCATCATATGTACACTTCAACTGTGAGAGACAGAATCTGAAAGAAAAAAACAGGAAATCACATTGTATGATTTTTAAACAATTAATTTGTGTATTCTTGCGGAAAATAAATATTTGGACAATCAAAAAGTTTAGCTCAATACTTTGTAATATAACCTCGGTTGGCAATTACAGAGGTCAAACATTTCCTGTAGTTCTTGACCAGGTTTGCACACACTGTAGCAGGTATTTTGGCCCACTCTTCCATGCAGATCTTCTCTAGATCTGTCATGTTTTGGGGCTGTCACCAGGCAACACAGACTTTCAACTCCTCCACAGATTTTCTATTGGGTTGAGGTCTGGAGACTGGCTAGGCCACTCCAGGACCTTGAGATGCTTCTTATGGAGCCACTCCTTAGTTGCCCGGGTGGTGTGTTTGGGGTCATTGTCATGCTGGAAGACCCAGCCACGTTCCATCTTCAATGCTCTTACTGTGGGAAGCAGGTTTTTGCCAAAAATCTCATGATACATGTCCCCATTCATCCTCTCCTTAATACGGATCAGTTGTCCTGTCCCCTTTGCAGAAAAGCAGCCCCAAAGCATGATGTTTCCACCCCCATGCTTCACAGTGGGTATGGTGTTCTTGGGATGCTATTCAGCATTCTTCTCCCTCCAAACACGGCGAGTGGAGTTTATACCAAAAAGTTCGATTTTGCTCTCATCTGACCACATTACATTCTCCCAATCCTCCTCTGGATCATCCAGATGGTCACTGGCAAACTTTAGATGGGCCTGGACATGTGCTGGCTTAAGCAGGGGGACCTTTCGGGCACTGCAGGATTTCAATCCATGATGACTTAGTGTGTTACTAATGGTAACCTTTGTGACTGTGGTCCCAGCTCTCTTGAGATCATTGACCAGGTCCCCCTGTGTAGTTCTGGGCTGATTCCTCACCGTTCTCAAGATCATTGATACCCCACGAAGTGAGATCTTGCATGGAGCCCCAGGTCGAGGGGGATTGTCAGTGATCTTGTATTTCTTCCATTTTTTAATAATTGCACCAACAGTTAATCTCTTCTCACCAAACTGATTGCCTATTGTCGTGTAGCTCATCCCAGCCTTATGCAGCTCTACAATTTTGTCCCTGGTGTCCTTAGACAGCTCTCTGGTCTTGGCCATGGTGGAGAGGTAGCAGTCTGACTGTTTGAGGGTGTGGACAGGTGTCTTTTATACAGATAACCAGTTCAAACAGGTGCCATTAATACAGGTAACGAGTGGACGATAGATAGACAATAGAAAAGCTTCTTAAAGAAGAAGTAAGAGGTCTGTGAAATCTTGCTTCTTTGTAGGTGTCCAAATATTTCTTTTCCACAAGAATATACAAATAAATTGTTTAAAAATCATACAATGTGATTTCCTGTTTTTTGTTTTTTTCCCAGATTCTGTCTCTCACAGTTGAAGGGTACCTATGATGGAAATTACAGACCTCTCTCATCTTTTTAAGTGGGTCAACTTGCACAATTGGTGGCTGTCCAAATACTTTTTTGCCCCACTGTATCATAGAGTCGCTGGTCATGTTACTTGTAACCTTTCAGTTTTACTGTACGTTAAATAGAAACGGATTTGGGATCTACAAGGTAATATTTGTTGGACTAAAGTGAATTTAGACTGGACTTTGACTGCTCTGCAGAGGAACCTAATTAAGGCAGAGATTCTTACGGGATCTGGCGCAAGTGAGATTGTACCCCTTGTCCTCAACAATTTTCTATTTCAATTCATGCACCTGCAGTTTTGCTGTAAGCGTCTGCTTCGCTATGACGATCAACAAGTCGCAGGGATAAATGCGCATACCGTAGAACTCAGAATCAGCAGCTTCTCCCATGGGCAGCTTTACATG
Organism: Pseudophryne corroboree; assembly: GCF_028390025.1. Lineage (NCBI taxonomy): Eukaryota > Metazoa > Chordata > Amphibia > Anura > Myobatrachidae > Pseudophryne > Pseudophryne corroboree. The sequence goes on along the minus strand of NC_086445.1, from coordinate 208,170,339 downwards.
GCTTGCTCATGTGTTAGTGCCCCAATCATCTTTTTGTATTAATCCCTGAAGGAAAAACTACAAATATTGTTTACAAAGACATTTTGTGATCAATGGCTACAATATAAATTATACATCACAATATTAGATGCCACTACTGTCTTTGTAAAATTAGTTCCGCTGAGTAACAGACATCAACACAAGCGAAGCCAGGGCAAATGCTAACTTGTAATAACTGTATTTTATGTCACAATAACTTAGAAAGGATGATACACACTTGGACAGGCCTATTCTGATTAAGCTATTCCCTACATATACCAACTAGGAGTATATGAGTCCACCCAAGAACTCCTCAATAACTGAAACCAAGAGCCACACGAGATGGAATGACCCTATTTAGGTTTATACAGTATAACAAGAGAAGCTGTCTCGGAGCACTCCATTACAATATACGTCTGATGCAATGACATGCTCTGCTGACCACCTGAACATGGATATAAGAGCCTAATTAGCACAGCTACAATCACAATCTCTGACATGTGAGGGACGCCCAGAACAGGGCTAGTCCGCCCCGCATGCCATGCCATGCCCTGCCCCCCCCCCCCCCCCCCCCCCACGCAGAGGTACGAAAGCATTGCATAGCGGCCATGCTTTCGCACCTGGCGAGTAGCTCCCTGCCTACACAGCCTAGATGTAGAGGCAGGCGGCTACCCACTATGTTTTTAGTTGCAGTGCCACAACCCACCCCAGCCCAGCAACAGGCCTGACATGCCTGCGCTGTTTTTTTCTTGAAATTAAGGGTTATGTGCAGTCCTGAAAAATATATCAGATTGCACACCAATGCTTTAAGCTATCGACTTGAATAACAAAAACATATGTTGCCAACACCACATTCCACTCAATTATCAGATATACTGACCATGTAACGAGTGCGTACATCACAATACTTCACACAGAAGTACAAATATAGACAGATTTTTAAAATGTTCTAGTGAACTATACCTAGCATGCCTATCTGAGAAATACTACAGCCTTGGGGCAACCCCTAAATGTTATGGCAAGTGTCTGTCCAGTCATTTATAGACATGGCATTTACCCTAATGTACCTTTTGTATCTTTACAATACAATCTCATGTATTTCATTTGGTAACCATTCTAAACCATTTTATGATTTAGCCAATAAGTCTATCACGTAAAACCTGGCAGATTTTACGACCCATATCTGTTCTCCTACCTCTGGGTCATTGTGAGGGCAAGAACACATTTTATTTCAGGTCACATAACCCTGTTTCTGGCCATTAAATGAAAAAAAGTAATGAATATGGTAAAATATACACAATACATATAAGTGCAAGTCTTTTATTTAAATAGGTCTGCGCGTATTGCTGAGCCCCCTGCAGCACGAGTGTAACATCTGATGGCTGATCTTTTTTCTTTAACAAAACATACTCAGTATTGCCCTGTCTTTCTTCTCTGTCCCTTGGGGCAAGATGCACGTTTCTAAGTTCATTTAGGTTCCACAGCAAATTCATCTGATGAGTGATGGGGTATGTGACACACAATCAATTGTCACCATTACATAATCCCACACTTGGCTCACAGAAGCTTAAACAAAAACGAAGACGTCAGTGCAGTTTTAATTGCACAGCAGTTTTGTACCGAACAGCATAACGTAAGCAGCTCCAGAAATATGATATGTTCTGATGTCATTCAAAATCTTTAAAGTACAATATGAATAACCCCCCTGTGAGAGGCTGGGGCAAACCTATTGTTAGCGAGATCCCTTCTACAAGCAATGAAAAGACATAATGCAATAAACACCATTTCAATACAAAATAAGCATATGTGCATTTAAAAGCAAAACTACCTTTATATTCCAATATATTTTTAACAGAGTATATAAATAATAATAATAATAAGTATATATATATATACAGTTTTGGCTCTTTAAACAAAATGATATAATTATATTTAGCATTTTACTTTGTTGATCCACCTCTTTTGAGTTCCAGACAAATTAGTATATTTATCAAAAGGCCAGATGACTTTGCTCTATACATCAAGAGGGAACCACCAGCAATTTCCATCAGTAAAATTAGTTGCAATAGCTTCCACATTCAAACCATGAAATATTATTTAACAAGTATTTTTCAGTGGTAGATATACTGCTACAATCCCTCTACTATAATCACTACCTGAGGCTGATAACACAAGAAAATGGAATGTAAAAGCATTTTTTCCATTTGCCAATGGTTTTTATTTTTTGTTTACTTTTAGAATTATTTTTAACAAGATTAGTAATTTATTTATTACTAAGTGGAACTTAAAGCACAAATCAGTTTCTCTGTGAATGCCTGAACCAGCTTGCAAGGTTATGAATTCACAGATCCTCTGGATTAATCCTTACAGCTCTGAGCCTGTATCGCTCATCTTCCTCAGTAGAATTTTATTGATAAATGCCAGCGATAACAGATTTTTTAAAAGCAGCAATTATTGATGATGAAAAAATGTTAAGGCCACTTGTTAATAAAAAAGACTATGAAAAGATTTCATGAATAACAGTAGCAACAGAACACTTTATAAAAAAACAAAAAAAAACAAGAGATAAGAAAGTCACAAAAAAGAAATATAATAATATTTGACTTTTTAGTTTTTCTTCCTCTAATGAGTGCTCATTGATCATTCTGGCAGCTAGTGAATTAAACAGTTTTATTTGTATATAAATATTTGCTCAGTTCACAAAATGGTTGCCTTCATTGTGCATAAGCAATAGGTGTACACTGCTAGAAAACAATTATAATTATTACCTGTATTCATTTCATACTTCCCTATTCTCCCAGAAGGTGCGGGAGAAGCAAGAATTTGCGGGCAGTCCACCAGACCTTGGAAGAGTAGGGGGTCCTGCAGCATCCCGCCCACTTCCTAGCGAAGTGGGCACTACAGGGAGGATAATGCCACGAACCACCGAGAAAATGGGGAGGGGGTGGGGCCAATAGGACGCGTTTCTATGAAATGATGTCATATTGTCCCACCCATTCTTGATCACCACAAGTGGGTGGGGCCTAGTGACTCGTAGCACTGGGCCCCACCCCCACTTTCAGTTAGCTGCATATCTCCTCTGGGCTTCTCTCATCAGAGAACAAAAGTAAGTAAGTATGATTAATTTATAGATCATGACAAAACACACTTAGTGACAATTTGTAAACTATGGCCTGTGTCTGATAGATGAAGAGTTATTATTACAATCATTGTTTGTAAGGTGCCAGAGGATGAGGGAAATAGGTTACGGGTCAATAGATCTACACTAAGAAGGTCTACAATCATTAGGACAACACCATATGTTCGACAGTGGAAAGATCGACATGTACAAAGGGTCGACATGGTCATTAGATCAACCTATGAAAAGTCAACACAGGGAAAGGTCAACAGGTACAAAGGGTCGACACGTGAAAAGGTTGACATGGAAAATGGTCAACACAGGAAAAGGTTGAAACAACACTTTTGCATTTTTTAGAGTAATTTTCTCCACCTCAGGACGTAGACCCCCAATTAGTGCACCCCTTTGCTCGCCATGTTTCTGGCAGTGTGCCTTGCTGCGATTGGCACAGCTTACCATTTCTAATCATAGTCCACATGGATGGTAAAGTATGAAAAATGGGAAAAAAGTGGGAACAAAATTCATGTCGACCGAATGTGTGTCAACCATTGGCATGTCAACCACCTGTTGATATTTTTTACCTGTCGACCATAAGCACTGTCCGCCTTTCATAGGTCAACCTAATGCATGTCGACCATATGGTGTCAACCTAGTGAGTGTGTAACTAGACACTGTAGCTCTATTGACCGCATACCAGGGAAAAAAGTGGGAACAAAATTCATGTCGACCGAATGTGTGTCAACCATTGGCATGTCAACCACCTGTTGATATTTTTTACCTGTCGACCATAAGCACTGTCCGCCTTTCATAGGTCAACCTAATGCATGTCGACCATATGGTGTCAACCTAGTGAGTGTGTAACTAGACACTGTAGCTCTATTGACCGCATACCAGGGAAATAGACTATACATAGAATTTTGAGATAAAAACAAGACAAATTAAGTTCATGTGTGAAAATAAGGGAGAGTCCTGCTTGTCATACCACAGAATCTAGTCCAAATGGGGCAGATGGAAGACAAGAGAAGTAGAGTCGATTTTTGTAAAGAGGTGGCTTTTCAAAGATTTCAAGTGTAAGTTAACGGAATTGGATTCTGGAGGGTATGGGAAGGTAGTTTAAGGATTTGCAGGATATGGCAGCAACAGACAGATGAAGCAAATGCCAGATATGGGGATGCTATAGTATTCAAAGCAGGAGATAATGGGAGTAAGTATGAGCATTTTAGTTGGGTCAGTAAATGATGTGTTGTGAAAATTTAAAGATGACTTTAACAGGATTCCAAGAGGCACTAAAATTTGAGAAATAAAGCAGATGTCAAGGCAGTGGCACTGCCAAACGTCCCGATGGTTGGGCCAAATTCCCTTCGGCCCGGAGAAGCTGGGATTGGCTGTACGCATCAGAAGGATGGAACGACATATAATTCCATCCTTGATTTGCATAACACTAGGTCGCTAGCAATGTCTTCCATTGGCCCTGCAACAGGGACGACCAGAAGACATCACTAGCAACCCGCGGGAGCACGCAATCTCAGGTACACACTGCCCGATGTAGACGATTTGTCATGCCAACACGGCAAATCATGCAGACATTGCGCTAGTATGTATCCGGCTAAAGAAAACTGGTGAGGGTGAATTTTCTGGAGGTGGCGATGTGGACATGAAGAAAGATGATAAGGTCTGTTTTGGAGGTGTTGAGTGTTGGGTGACTTTAGGGACAACAATGTCGAGATAGCAGAGAATCAGTTCATCAACAAAAACAGGTGTACAGTAAGAAAAGTCAAGAACAGAACCTTATGGGAGCCCAAGACGTATTAGTGATAATGTAGAGGAGTATGATATTGTTATGATACCAGTACGTCTGACCAGAGGTGATCTTATGACGGAGGTCAGAGTACTGGAATGGAATGCTGGTTACGGGAGCAGGAAAGCCTAGTAACCCCTGGCGCCCTAACTCCGTTGTCTCGCCCGTGTTATCAGAAATCCCCTGCGAGACTATGGTTGCTTGAGCCCATGGCAGCCGCGTTTGAAGGGCGGATTATGTCTGCCCAACTCCGATGCCCCCTCAGGTCTTAATGGGAGACAAAGGGAAATCCGAGACAGGGTGATAACAAGGGGCCCTCTGACTAAGCAACCAGGCCAGGGGCTACAAGCTAACTAACTTAAACCAGAAGTATGTGCGGACAAACCGCCAGGGAAAAGGACAACCAAAAATCCACGAATCCGTTACTCCTATCCAGCACCGCTGGATACCAGAGTGGATTTGTGGGAGCGGAATCCTCCGCAAAAGCTCCGAAACACAATATAACCAAATAATAAATAGTAAGCGGTCAAGCCGCAACACACGGCTACGCCGCGACTCACGAACACCACAGGATGTTAAAGGTGCTCGGTCAGGACTCCAGGAAAAGATGACAACTTCCGAGTATTGGACCACTGAGGACAGGAACGACCGGATAGACAGGACTGGAAAACTCTCTGCAACAGACACAGCAAACAGGAAGCTATTACCGGCGTCTGTGAGAAGTCCAGAGAGTGCTTTTAACTGGGAGCTCTCCAATCAGGAGCCAGACAGGGTAATTAACAATCATGCCGTGCAGCTGCATGCTGCACGGCCAGGATACCAATGAGGTGATTAATCTAGACCCAGCAACGGGGAACGCGGTCCGACAGTGGCGTCCCCGTTGCTAGGGTCTGAGCGGCTCCGTGCGCCCGGCGTCTAGCGTTGTTAGGGAGCCGGCGGCTGTCCGCATGCGGCGTCCCTAGTTGCTAGGCGCCGGGCCGCACTGACGGGCGGACCCTCGGCGCCTAACAGTACCCCCCCTTGAGGAGGGGTCAAGGAACCCCTAAGGCCAGGTTTCTGAGGAAATTCTCGAAAAAATGCCTTTTTGAGCCTCGGGGCATGGAGATCCTCATCCAGGACCCAAGCCCTTTCTTCTGGACCATAACCTCTCCAATGTACCAAAAAATAAAGCCGACCCCGGGACAACTTGGAATCGAGAACCTTCTCCACCAAGAACTCCTGCTGACCCTATACATCTATTGATGATTTCCCCTGAGAGATCTTCCGAGGAAATCTACTGGAAGAAACGTATGGTTTCAACAGGGAGCAATGGAAAGTATTTCCGATCCGGAGAGTTCTTGGTAAACGTAACCGGAAAGCAACTGGATTGATTTTTTTTATAATATGAAATGGTCCAATAAATTTAGGGCCCAATCTGGCTGAGGTTTGTCGAAGTCTAATGTTGCGAGTCGACAACCACACCCTATCTCCAACTTTAAAAGTGCACGGCCGCCGGAGCCTGTCAGAAAAAATTTTCTCCCGAAATGCCGCTTTTCTGAGAGCAAGGTGCACTTTTCTCCAAATGAGTCTGAGATGAGCGGTCAAGGTCAGTGAGGAGACAGAGGAATGTTGAAAAAAGGAATTAGCTCTGGGGTGAAAACCAAAAACTGTAAAAAATGGAGACACATTGGTGGAGGAATGACAGGCATTATTGTAAGCAAACTCCGCCAACGGAAGAAACTCGGACCAGTCATTTTGGAGTTTGGCCGAGTACAAACGCAAATATTGTTTTAATGATTGATTAACTCGCTCAATCTGCCCGTTGGATTGGGGATGGTAGCCAGACGTTAAAGACAATTTCATCTTTAAAGAGGCACAAAAAGACTTCCAAAATTGTGCAATGAATTGTGGACCCCGATCAGAAACAATATCAGTGGGTAACCCATGGAGTCTGAAAACATGGCGGAGGAACAAAACTGCCAATCCCTGGGCAGATGGCAATCGGGGAAGAGCAATGAAATGGGCCATCTTGCTAAAACGGTCAACTACCACCCATATGACTCGGCATCCGGCTGACAGAGGGAGGTCCACCACAAAATCCATGGAAATATGAGACCATGGCCTGAGAGGAACATTCAAGGGCATAAGTTGACCGATAGGCAAGGAACGGGGAACTTTATGCTGTGCACAGACCTGACACGAAAAAACAAACTCCTTAATGTCTTTGGAAAGACCAGGCCACCATACTGAGCGGGAGACTAATTCCAAAGTCTTAGCGATCCCCGGATGCCCGGCAACTTTGCTATCATGAAACTCCGTCAAAACAGTTGCTCTCAAAAACTCAGGGACATAAAGACGACCAGCAGGAGTATTTCCAGGAGCTTGATGTTGAAGCTGCTTTAACTGGGTAAATAAATCTTGTGTGAGGCCTGCCCGAATGACTGAAGACGGAAGTATGGGAGTAACAGGACTGTTATCATGAACTGGAAGAAAGCTGCGTGACAGGGCATCCGCCTTGGCATTCTTGGAACCTGGCCTGAAGGTGATAATAAACTTGAAACGAGTAAAAAATAAAGCCCAACGAGCTTGCCGGGCATTCAGCCGTTTAGCTGATTCAATGTACTGAAGATTTTTGTGATCAGTCAAAACTGAAATGGTATGTGTTGCTCCCTCAAGCCAATGCCTCCACTCCTCGAAAGCCCATTTAATAGCCAGTAATTCCCGGTTACCAACATCGTAGTTGGATTCAGCAGATGAGAATTTCCTGGACATAAAGGCACAAGGATGTAATTCTAGAGAATCCGGATCCTTCTGAGATAGGATAGCCCCTACTCCAACCTCCGAGGCATCAACCTCAACAATGAAAGGCAATTCTGGGTTGGGATGTCTGAGGACCGGGGCTGAGACAAAGGCTTGTTTCAAGGCCTGAAAAGATAACTCAGCTTCACGTGACCAGTTGGTTGGATCCGCTCCCTTCTTAGTCAGTGCCACAATGGGAGCAACTAGGTCGGAGAAAGAGTGAATAAATCTTCTATAATAATTTGCAAACCCTAAAAAGCGCTGAATTGCTTTTAAGTTGGTGGGTTGCGCCCAACTAAGGATGGCTTGGAGCTTCTTCGGTTCCATACAGAATCCCCGAGGGGAAATAATGTACCCTAAAAAGAATACCTCCGTGACATGAAATTCACACTTGGCATATAGGTGATTTTCACGTAATTTTTTTAGAACCTGACGCACCTGGGTAACGTGTTGTTCAATAGAGTCAGAATATATCAAGATATCGTCTAAATAGACTACTACGAATCTTCCAAGAAAATCACGGAGCACATCGTTAATGAGATCCTGGAAAACTGCCGGAGCGTTAGACAGGCCGAATGGCATAACCAGATACTCATAGTGACCCGACTGAGTACTGAATGCCGTTTTCCACTCATCCCCTGACTTGATTCGGATGAGGTTATATGCTCCTCTCAGGTCAATCTTAGAAAAAATCACAGCCGAACGTAGCTGATCAAAGAGGACAGAAATCAGCGGCAAAGGGTAAGTATTTTTTACTGAGATTTTATTCAAGGCTCTAAAGTCAATGCAAGGTCTGAGTGATCCATCCTTCTTCTCCACAAAGAAGAAGCCTGCACTTAAAGGGGATTTAGACGGCCTGATAAATCCTTTCCCTAGGCTTTCTTTAACATATTCATTCATGGCCACAGTTTCTGGTCCGGACAATGCATATAACCTTCCCTTAGGCAAAGTGGCACCAGGAATTATCTCAATAGCACAATCATAAGGCCGATGGGGAGGCAGAATGTCCGCATTGCCCTTGTAAAATACATCAACAAAATCCTGGTATTCCACAGGAATGGGTGCGGGAATGACAGCAGCTATTCTGATGGGAAGCGTAATACATTCCTTATTACAGATGGTACCCCACTGTGAGATCTCCCCCGACTGCCAATCAATGATGGGATTATGAAAGGCCAGCCAAGGGTGACCCAGAACCACTGGAACTGCTGGGCAATGGGTAAGGAAAAATTCAATCTTTTCGGAATGAAGAGCTCCTACCGAAACTAGTACAGGAGGTGTACAGAGAGAAATAACCCCATTGGACAAGGGACTCCCATCTAAACCATGCATGGTGATACACCTACCCAAGGCTAACTGAGGAATACCTAAGGCCTTGGCCCACGTTAAGTCCATAAAGTTCCCTGCAGCTCAACTGTCAACAAAAGCCGACACCGAGGAACAGAGGCTGCCAAAGGAAACTTTAGCTGGGACTAACAGTGAATTATTTGAGGAGATAAGCTGTAGACCAAAGTGAACCCCCTCACAATTCACTTGGTCGAGGCGTTTCCCGACTTGTTCGGACAATTACGGGCAAAATGTCCCTTACTCCCACAGTACAAACAAAGACCAGAATTTTGCCTTCTGGTTCTTTCTTCAGGAGACAGCTTGGAGAGACCTATCTGCATGGGCTCCTCTATGTCCACAGGAATGGAAAAAACACCAGGAGTAGACCCGACAGATGCTCCTTTTTCAGCCCTCCGCTCTCTGAGACGACGATCAATCTTAATAGAAAGCTCCATGAGTTTATCAAGAGTCTCAGGAGCGGGATACTGAAGGAGACTGTCTTTTATAGACTCAGATAAGCCGAGGCGAAACTGACTGCGCAGGGCTGGGTCATTCCATCCACAGTCGTTCGACCAACGGCGAAACTCCGTACAATAAATCTCTGCGGGATTCTTACCCTGTCTGAGAGCACGCAAATGACTCTCGGCGGATGCCTCTCTATCAGGGTCATCATACAATAGCCCTATAGACCCCAGAAAGGCGTCTACAGACAACAATGCCGGATCGTCAGTTCTTAAACCAAAAGCCCAGGTCTGGGGATCCCCCTGAAGTAAAGAAATAATAATTCCGACCCGCTGAGATTCCGTACCTGAGGAGACTGGTCTTAAACGAAAATAAAGTTTACAAGACTCTTTAAAATTAAAAAACTGCTTTCTATCCCCAGAAAAACGGTCAGGCAAATGCATTTTTGGTTCAGGAACGACCCTCGGGGAAGTCCGTAACAGATCTTCCTGTGACCTCACCCGAAGGGATAGATCCTGAACCATCTGAGTAAGTTCTTGAATCTGACTAACTAGAAGCTGGCCAGGATTTGGCCCTACACCAGTGGGATTCATGAGGCCGACAAATCTTCCAAACTGAAATAAGGGAAAAAATCAAACCCTGTTTAATTTTAAATTTTAGTTGGGCCGGTAATAATGTTATGATACCAGTACGTCTGACCAGAGGTGATCTTATGACGGAGGTCAGAGTACTGGAATGGAATGCTGGTTACGGGAGCAGGAAAGCCTAGTAACCCCTGGCGCCCTAACTCCGTTGTCTCGCCCGTGTTATCAGAAATCCCCTGCGAGACTATGGTTGCTTGAGCCCATGGCAGCCGCGTTTGAAAGGCGGATTATGTCTGCCCAACTCCGATGCCCCCTCAGGTCTTAATGGGAGACAAAGGGAAATCCGAGACAGGGTGATAACAAGGGGCCCTCTGACTAAGCAACCAGGCCAGGGGCTACAAGCTAACTAACTTAAACCAGAAGTATGTGCGGACAAACCGCCAGGGAAAAGGACAACCAAAAATCCACTAATCCGTTACTCCTATCCAGCACCGCTGGATACCAGAGTGGATTTGTGGGAGCGGAATCCTCCGCAAAAGCTCCGAAACACAATATAACCAAATAATAAATAGTAAGCGGTCAAGCCGCAACACACGGCTACGCCGCGACTCACGAACACCACAGGATGTTAAAGGTGCTCGGTCAGGACTCCAGGAAAAGATGACAACTTCCGAGTATTGGACCACTGAGGACAGGAACGACCGGATAGACAGGACTGGAAAACTCTCTGCAACAGACACAGCAAACAGGAAGCTATTACCGGCGTCTGTGAGAAGTCCAGAGAGTGCTTTTAACTGGGAGCTCTCCAATCAGGAGCCAGACAGGGTAATTAACAATCATGCCGTGCAGCTGCATGCTGCACGGCCAGGATACCAATGAGGTGATTAATCTAGACCCAGCAACGGGGAACGCGGTCCGACAGTGGCGTCCCCGTTGCTAGGGTCTGAGCGGCTCCGTGCGCCCGGCGTCTAGCGTTGCTAGGGAGCCGGCGGCTGTCCGCATGCGGCGTCCCTAGTTGCTAGGCGCCGGGCCGCACTGACGGGCGGACCCTCGGCGCCTAACAGATATAGACGTAGAGAAACTGAAGTAGTTGTAGTATAGGCAGGGCATAGAAGGTGACTGGTTTCACAAATGGTGCTCTGGGAAAGACATTGGTCAGAGTGGCTCAGAGAGGAGGAGAGGACATACGAAATAAGATACAAACATAAATGTATACACTTATGGATAAATACCACATAGCAGGTGTTTTAAAACACAGTCCTCAAGGCACCCTAACTGTCCAGGTTTTAAGGATATCCATGGCTGAGCACAGATGGTTAAATCAAATTGATTGAGGTACTAATTAAGTCACTTGTGCCCAAGCTTGGTTACTCTTAAAACCTGGACTGTAGGGTGCCTTGAGTACCTTGTTTGAAAATCTTTGACATATTGTATACCAGGCCTGAACAATCTGTGTCCCTCCACAAGTAGTCATACTGCAAACATGTTCTGCCAGCACGGTTTCAGAATGTTCGACAGTCATTATATAATCATTAATAATATATAGTCATTAATAATTTCACCATAATGAAAACAGGTGCAACATGACAACAGACAAAATATCAACATGTTCAGAATCACAATGTTGACTTTCAAAATGTCGACACTGACAAAATGTTGGCAGGTGCATATTGTTGCCATCCAATTTTAAGCCAAACACTAACTTTTTATTGTTGACATTTTGGCTATGTCAACATTTTAACCATGTGACATAATGACATTCCACATTACGGTGTAGGCTTTTGACTGTCAATATGATGACTGCAGTTCCTCCACTGGTTACCAGTATTCTACCATATTCAATACGAAAGGCTGTTACTTACATACAAGGCCATTAACCAAACTGCACCAACATACATCTCTTCACTCATCTCCACCTCTCTGCTTTGCACAAGCTCTCTGTCTATCATCCACACGCATTACTTGCTCCCACTCACAATTGCAGGACTCTTTTCAGGCTGCACCCACTCTGTGGAATGCCCTCCCACGCACTCTCCTCTAGTCTCCAAACCATCAAGCGTTCCCTGAATACTCACCTCTTCAGACAAGCTTATCAGATTCCAGAACCACCCACATAACCTTCATAAGCTTCCTTATCTAATAACATCCCCTCTGTACAGTCCACACATAACCTCTATTTCTTCACTTACCCATCCTCCTGACCCTTGGCCAACATTGGCCCATTAAGATCCTTTGCTATCTGGTTGAACCATTATGCAATAGGTACTACTGTAACACCTATCCTTGTGTATCAAGGCCTATTTCCCTATAGATTGTAAACCTGTGAGCAGGTCCTACCTACCTCTATGACTGTCTTACCTCTATGTCTATCTGTTATTACCCAATTTTGTTCTGTTACTGTTGTTTCCAAATGTAAAGCTCAACAGAATATGTGATGGGGATGCAGCCAATTTACCTACAATCAAAATCCCGATGGTCAAAATACCAACAACCATTGACCAATGGTCAAAATTCTGACATGGTCAAAATACCGACATTTAAAATACCGACCAGGTCATAATACCGACATGTAAAATGCCGACAGGTCAAAAAGTCGACATGAGTTTTTCATTGAAACCAACTTGTTCGTACTTTACCATCCCAGTGGACCTGGAGGGGGAATATAATAGTGTGCCAAGCGCAGCAAGGCACCGTGCCCAAAGCATGGAGAGTGCAGCGAGTCATGCAAGGGGCCACAGTACACTTATATGGTGTCCATGTCGACCTATGTTGACATACACACAAAAAAACAATGAAAAACTGTTGTCGACTTTTTGACCTGTCGACATTTCACATGTCGGTATTTTGACCTTTTCGTTATTCTAAATGTCATTATTTTGACCTAGTCGCTATTTTGTCATTATCGGGATTTTGATCGTTGGTCAATTAATGTCGGGATTTTGATTGTAGGTATTTCATTCTGATCCCATGTGGCGCTATATAAGAAACTGTTAATAAATAAATAAATAAATAAGCCTAGAGCTGAGTATAAAGTCACATAATGAAAGTACAGTCTTCTATATACACATTTATTCATACATATCAGGAGGCATAAACTGACAAAGGCAATAAAAAAAAAAATCTGCTCTCAGAAAATTAAAATCTCTCTACAGCTTTATGTTCCCTGCCACATGTACAGAGTGTCTACAGATATATATAGCATTACAGTTCACACAATAGCAGAACAGGCTATTTCCCAGAGCTGCAAGCATCCAGCGATACAATCGCCAAGTTTTTATTTTGCCCCGTCACTCAGCAGAATGTCATCCTGCACTGTGTGGGAAATATAGCTGGCTGTGCTATCGTAACGCTAAGTTACATCCTATATTTATGCTTATTGCAGATAGAATATACCAAAAGTTCAATCTCCTGAGAGGTCTTGCAGCAACTGACCCCTCCAAAGACCTGTACCTCTGTATTGCAGCAGCATACTGTATACTGGTGCGATCAGTGGCAAACGCAGGATTTGCATGGGGGGGTTTCCAGAACTGGGCGGAGCCAATCACGGGGGTGCGGACTGAGGTGACCCAGTATATGCTGGGTCCGTAAAATTAGTGTGTCTGTGTGTGTGTGTATATATCTACACATATATATATATATAATATATATTATATATCTACTAGAGATGAGCGCCGGAAATTTTTCGGGTTTTGTGTTTTGGTTTTGGGTTCGGTTCCGCGGCCGTGTTTTGGGTTCGACCGCGTTTTGGCAAAACCTCACCGAATTTTTTTTGTCGGATTCGGGTGTGTTTTGGATTCGGGTGTTTTTTTCAAAAAACACTAAAAAACAGCTTAAATCATAGAATCTGGGGGTCATTTTGATCCCAAAGTATTATTAACCTCAAAAAACATAATTTACACTCATTTTCAGTCTATTCTGAATACCTCACACCTCACAATATTATTTTTAGTCCTAAAATTTGCACCTAGGTCGCTGGATGACTAAGCTAAGCGACCCTAGTGGCCGACACAAACACCGGGCCCATCTAGGAGTGTCACTGCAGTGTCACGCAGGATGTCCCTTCCAAAAAACCCTCCCCAAACAGCACATGACGCAAAGAAAAAAAGAGGCGCAATGAGGTAGCTGTGTGAGTAAGATAAGCGACCCTAGTGGCCGACGCAAACACCGGGCCCATCTAGGAGTGTCACTGCAGTGTCACGCAGGATGTCCCTTCCAAAAAACCCTCCCCAAACAGCACATGACGCAAAGAAAAAAAGAGGCGCAATGAGGTAGCTGTGTGAGTAAGATAAGCGACCCTAGTGGCCGACACAAACACCGGGCCCATCTAGGAGTGTCACTGCAGTGTCACGCAGGATGTCCCTTCCAAAAAACCCTCCCCAAACAGCACATGACGCAAAGAAAAAAAGAGGCGCAATGAGGTAGCTGTGTGAGTAAGATAAGCGACCCTAGTGGCCGACACAAACACCGGGCCCATCTAGGAGTGGCACTGCAGTGTCACGCAGGATGTCCCTTCCAAAAAACCCTCCCCAAACAGCACATGACGCAAAGAAAAATTAAAGAAAAAAGAGGTGCAAGATGGAATTGTCCTTGGGCCCTCCCACCCACCCTTATGTTGTATAAACAGGACATGCACACTTTAACCAACCCATCATTTCAGTGACAGGGTCTGCCACACGACTGTGACTGAAATGACGGGTTGGTTTGGACCCCCACCAAAAAAGAAGCAATTAATCTCTCCTTGCACAAACTGGCTCTACAGAGGCAAGATGTCCACCTCATCATCATCCTCCGATATATCACCGTGTACATCCCCCTCCTCACAGATTATCAATTCGTCCCCACTGGAATCCACCATCTCAGCTCCCTGTGTACTTTGTGGAGGCAATTGCTGCTGGTCAATGTCTCCACGGAGGAATTGATTATAATTCATTTTAATGAACATCATCTTCTCCACATTTTCTGGATGTAACCTCGTACGCCGATTGCTGACAAGGTGAGCGGCGGCACTAAACACTCTTTCGGAGTACACACTTGTGGGAGGGCAACTTAGGTAGAATAAAGCCAGTTTGTGCAAGGGCCTCCAAATTGCCTCTTTTTCCTGCCAGTATAAGTACGGACTGTGTGACGTGCCTACTTGGATGCGGTCACTCATATAATCCTCCACCATTCTTTCAATGGTGAGAGAATCATATGCAGTGACAGTAGATGACATGTCCGTAATCGTTGTCAGGTCCTTCAGTCCGGACCAGATGTCAGCATCAGCAGTCGCTCCAGACTGCCCTGCATCACCGCCAGCGGGTGGGCTCGGAATTCTGAGCCTTTTCCTCGTACCCCCAGTTGTAGGAGAATGTGAAGGAGGAGATGTTGACAGGTCGCGTTCCGCTTGACTTGACAATTTTCTCACCAGCAGGTCTTTCAACCCCAGCAGACTTGTGTCTGCCGGAAAGAGAGATCCAAGGTAGGCTTTAAATCTAGGATCGAGCACGGTGGCCAAAATGTAGTGCTCTGATTTCAACAGATTGACCACCCGTGAATCCTTGTTAAGCGAATTAAGGGCTCCATCCACAAGTCCCACATGCCTAGCGGAATCGCTCCGTGTTAGCTCCTCCTTCAATGTCTCCAGCTTCTTCTGCAAAAGCCTGATGAGGGGAATGACCTGACTCAGGCTGGCAGTGTCTGAACTGACTTCACGTGTGGCAAGTTCAAAGGGCATCAGAACCTTGCACAACGTTGAAATCATTCTCCACTGCGCTTGAGACAGGTGCATTCCACCTCCTATATCGTGCTCAATTGTATAGGCTTGAATGGCCTTTTGCTGCTCCTCCAACCTCTGAAGCATATAGAGGGTTGAATTCCACCTCGTTACCACTTCTTGCTTCAGATGATGGCAGGGCAGGTTCAGTAGTTTTTGGTGGTGCTCCAGTCTTCTGTACGTGGTGCCTGTACGCCGAAAGTGTCCCGCAATTCTTCTGGCCACCGACAGCATCTCTTGCACGCCCCTGTCGTTTTTTAAAAAATTCTGCACCACCAAATTCAAGGTATGTGCAAAACATGGGACGTGCTGGAATTTGCCCATATTTAATGCACACACAATATTGCTGGCGTTGTCCGATGCCACAAATCCACAGGAGAGTCCAATTGGGGTAAGCCATTCCGCGATGATCTTCCTCAGTTGCCGTAAGAGGTTTTCAGCTGTGTGCGTATTCTGGAAAGCGGTGATACAAAGCGTAGCCTGCCTAGGAAAGAGTTGGCGTTTGCGAGATGCTGCTACTGGTGCCGCCGCTGCTGTTCTTGCGGCGGGAGTCCATACATCTACCCAGTGGGCTGTCACAGTCATATAGTCCTGACCCTGCCCTGCTCCACTTGTCCACATGTCCGTGGTTAAGTGGACATTGGGTACAGCTGCATTTTTTAGGACACTGGTGAGTCTTTTTCTGAGGTCTGTGTACATTTTCGGTATCGCCTGCCTAGAGAAGTGGAACCTAGATGGTATTTGGTAACGGGGGCACACTACCTCAAGAAATTGTGTAGTTCCCTGTGAACTAACGGCGGATACCGGACGCACGTCTAACACCAACATAGTTGTCAAGGCCTCAGTTATCCGCTTTGCAGCAGGATGACTGCTGTGATATTTCATCTTCCTCGCAAAGGACTGTTGGACAGTCAATTGCTTACTGGAAGTAGTACAAGTGGTCTTCCGACTTCCCCTCTGGGATGACCATCGACTCCCAGCAGCAACAACAGCAGCGCCAGCAGCAGTAGGCGTTACACGCAAGGATGCATCGGAGGAATCCCAGGCAGGAGAGGAATCGTCAGAATTGCCAGTGACATGGCCTGCAGGACTATTGGCATTCCTGGGGAAGGAGGAAATTGACACTGAGGGAGTTGGTGGGGTGGTTTGCGTGAGCTTGGTTACAAGAGGAAGGGATTTACTGGTCAGTGCACTGCTTCCGCTGTCACCCAAAGTTTTTGAACTTGTCACTGACTTATTATGAATGCGCTGCAGGTGACGTATAAGGGAGGATGTTCCGAGGTGGTTAACGTCCTTACCCCTACTTATTACAGCTTGACAAAGGCAACACACGGCTTGACACCTGTTGTCCGCTTTTCTGTTGAAATACCTCCACACTGAAGAGCTGATTTTTTTGGTATTTTCACCAGGCATGTCAACGGCCATATTCCTCCCACGGACAACAGGTGTCTCCCCGGGTGCCTGACTTAAACAAACCACCTCACCATCAGAATCCTCCTGGTCAATTTCCTCCCCAGCGCCAGCAACACCCATATCCTCCTCATCCTGGTGTACTTCAACACTGACATCTTCAATCTGACTATCAGGAACTGGACTGCGGGTGCTCCTTCCAGCACTTGCAGGGGGCGTGCAAATGGTGGAAGGCGCATGCTCTTCACGTCCAGTGTTGGGAAGGTCAGGCATCGCAACCGACACAATTGGACTCTCCTTGTGGATTTGGGATTTCGAAGAACGCACAGTTCTTTGCGGTGCTTTTGCCAGCTTGAGTCTTTTCAGTTTTCTAGCGAGAGGCTGAGTGCTTCCATCCTCATGTGAAGCTGAACCACTAGCCATGAACATAGGCCAGGGCCTCAGCCGTTCCTTGCCACTCCGTGTGGTAAATGGCATATTGGCAAGTTTACGCTTCTCCTCCGACAATTTTATTTTAGGTTTTGGAGTCCTTTTTTTACTGATATTTGGTGTTTTGGATTCGACATGCTCTGTACTATGACATTGGGCATCGGCCTTGGCAGACGACGTTGCTGGCATTTCATCGTCTCGGCCATGACTAGTGGCAGCAGCTTCAGCACGAGGTGGAAGTGGATCTTGATCTTTCCCTAATTTTGGAACCTCAACATTTTTGTTCTCCATATTTTAATAGGCACAACTAAAAGGCACCTCAGGTAAACAATGGAGATGGATGGATACTAGTATACTTATGGATGGACTGCCGAGTGCCGACACAGAGGTAGCTACAGCCGTGGACTACCGTACTGTGTCTGCTGCTAATATAGACTGGATGATAATGAGATGAAATCAATATATATATATGTATGTATATATAATATCACTAGTACTGCAGCCGGACAGGTAGATAATATATTTATTAGGTAATGATGACTGATGACGGACCTGCTGGACACTGTCAGCTCAGCAGCACCGCAGACTGCTACAGTAAGCTACTATACTCTATAGTAGTATGTACAAAGAAGAAAGAAAAAAAAAAACACGGGTAGGTGGTATACAATTATGGATGGGCTGCTGAGTGCCGACACAGAGGTAGCTACAGCCGTGGACTAACGTACTGTGTCTGCTGCTAATATAGACTGGATGATTGATAATGAGATGAAATCAATATATATATGTATGTATATATAATATCACTAGTACTGCAGCCGGACAGGTAGATAATATATTTATTAGGTAATGATGACTGATGACGGACCTGCTGGACACTGTCAGCTCAGCAGCACCGCAGACTGCTACAGTAAGCTACTATACTCTATAGTAGTATGTACAAAGAAGAAAGAAAAAGAAAAAACCACGGGTAGGTGGTATACAATTATAGATGGACTGCCGAGTGCCGACACAGAGGTAGCTACAGCCGTGGACTAACGTACTGTGTCTGCTGCTAATATAGACTGGATTATTGATAATGAGATGAAATCAATATATATATGTATGTATATATAATATCACTAGTACTGCAGCCGGACAGGTAGATAATATATTTATTAGGTAATGATGACTGATGACGGACCTGCTGGACACTGTCAGCTCAGCAGCACCGCAGACTGCTACAGTAAGCTACTATACTCTATAGTAGTATGTACAAAGAAGAAAGAAAAAAAAAAAAACCACGGGTAGGTGGTATACAATTATGGATGGACTGCCGAGTGCCGACACAGAGGTAGCTACAGCCGTGGACTAACGTACTGTGTCTGCTGCTAATATAGAGTCTAGACTGGATGATAAATTATTGATAATGAGATGAAATCAATATAATATCACTAGTACTGCAGCCGGACAGGTACTATATATATTTATTATGTAATGACTGATGACGGACCTGCTGGACACTGTCAGGTCAGCACAGCACCGCAGACTGCTACAGTAAGCTACTATAGTGGTATGTATAAAGAAGAATGAAAAAAAAAAAACCACGGGTAGGTGGTATACAATATTATATATATATATATATATATATTATATACAATTATATATATATATATATATATTAAACTGGTGGTGATTGATTATTAAACTGGTGGTCACTTCAGGTCACGTTGCAACTTGCAACTAGTACTCCGAGGCCTAAGCAGACAATCACAAAATATATTATTATACTGGTGGTTAGTGTGGTCACAACAATGGCAGTGTGGCACTGACTCTGGCAGCAAAAGTGTGCACTGTACGTTATATGTACTCCTGAGTCCTGCTCTCAGACTCTAACTGCTCCCCACTGTCAGTGTCTCCCCCACAAGTCAGATAATACACTTACAGTCACACTATCTAATCTATAAATATCACTTCAGCAAGTAGTAAGTATAGTAGTATACAGTATAGTAGTACTCCTCCTAATAATGCTCCCCAAAATACTGTGTCTCTCTCTTCTCTAAACGGAGAGGACGCCAGCCACGTCCTCTCCCTATGACTCTCAATGCACGTGTGAAAATGGCGGCGACGCGCGGCTCCTTATATAGAATCCGAGTCTCGCGATAGAATCCGAGCCTCGCGAGAATCCGACAGCGTGATGATGACGTTCGGGCGCGCTCGGGTTAGCCGAGCAAGGCGGGAAGATCCGAGCCTGCTCGGACCCGTGTAAAAAACCTGAAGTTCGGGCGGGTTCGGATTCAGAGGAACCGAACCCGCTCATCTCTAATATCTACACATATATATATATATATACATACACACATATACACATATTCATAGCATATTAAACATGCATACATATATATATATATATATGTACACACACATACAGTACACATATATATACACATGTATATATATATCATATGTGTGTGTTTATATGTATGTATGTATGTATGTATGTATGTATATACATGTGTATATATGTATGCACATGGATATATATGTACTATAATTAAAATAAAGTAAACTTTTATTGCACTTACAAGTGCCACCAGGAAGACAGCAGGCTGCAGAGGACGCTAGACAGCCATTAATAATACTCATGCAGCTAAAAAAAAAAAAAAAAAAAAAAATTTTTTTTTTTTTTTTTTTTTTAGTGGAGGGGGGTTTCTGGGTGCTCGGAAACCCCCCCTGGGTGCGCCACTGGGTGCGATACATAATTATCAGAGTACAGCTATAATGTGCATGTGCAAACCATATGACAAACTGCACATGCACAAGTCTTTATGGTCGCACTTACGTATAAAGGATCCACAGCGAGGAGGCACTGCAGGTATCATCCACAGATGATGTTATGTTTTAACAAAACAAATAACGACCAGCAGAGATTTTTCGTTGCTTGGTAGGTTACCAGAAACTTCATAGCCATAGCCGGTTATGGCAGCGATGTTATTGTAGAATTACTAAGGCACCAATGGCGAAATCATTATTTCCAGGAATGACCGAGCAACTACCAATGTTTGTCTACCAATGGCGAAATCTCAGATTTTTCCACAGTATTCCATTTCATATATAGGGTGGCATGTACTAAAGGCTAAAATGTGATAAAAACACAGAAAATACAATTTTCATGGTTTTTACTGCATTTTCTAGATGAACCAAGCTCCAGGATTTGGTGCATTCTGGAGCTTGGAGCCGGTGGGTAACATCATCTTTGGGTTGCGTTACCCAATAGAAGCCTATGGGCTTATTTTTGCAACTCCCCCTGAGAAGGATCCAATCAATCCCTCCCAGCAACCCCCTCCCCCGCCCCCTGCATGCCGTACAAGTCTGAGCATGTGCAGAGGGGAACTAAACCCGGATGTCCCACTATCGCAAAGGACAGCTCTCATTGGGAGGGCTGCCCTTTGCAAATTTCTTGGTACATACCAGCGTTATTTACGCAGGTGTCCATACCGGCTTTAGTTACGCCAGTATGTAGCCGATAAGTGGTGGGATGTACCAGGGCCGGCCCTGACCAATATGATGCCCTAGGCAAGATTTTGGCTGGTGCCCCCTAGCACCACCACTGGTTGCGCCTCTTTCCCAGCACCATCACCCCTCACCATAGCAGTCCTTAATTTGGTGTTTGTACCCCCTATATTTTAAATAGGAACAGTTCGTACATTTGGCGCACAGCCCAAAAAGGGTGTGTTTTTGCTGGCAAGGGGCATGGCCACACAATAGTAACCCCAATTCCAATAACGCCACACAGTACTGCAACTTTATTCACATTTGATCATGCGATAGTGTCCATAATTCATATTACATCCCACAGTAGTATTACTTTACCTTATAAACATTACTCCTCACAGTAGAGCCCCTTATTCACATAACATCACATTGAATTGCTCCTTATTCACATTACACCACACCCTATTGCTCTTTATTCATATTAGATGACACAGTAGTGCCCTTTCTATACGCAACGCCACATAGTAGAGCACCCTATACACATAATGCCACACATTAGTAATGCATTTATACACATAATTCCACACAGTAATGCCCCTTACACATTATTAATGTCCTTATAAACATAATGTGCCTTACACATTATGACAACCTTTATTAATGCCCTTTTACACATAATGTCCCTTACATATATGCCGCACATTATTAATGCCCTTATACACATAATGACACATAGTGCCCCCTACACATTTGCTGCACATTATTAGTGCCCCTATACACATAATGATACACATACAGTAGTACCCTGTTACACATATGCCACACATTATTAATGCCCTTATACACATAATGACACACATAGTGCCCCTTACACATGTGTTGCACATTATTAATGCATTTTTACATGACACACATAATGCTACTTACACATATCTCGAACACTACTGCACAACCAACCCACTCACATGCACACAGCACTCACACTTCCACTAACACTGTGACCTCTGCCTCTGCTTGGATACAGATGTCTCCTCATAAATCTTGCCTCAATGCTAACGTTGGGCACCTTTTTTTATGAAAATGCATCTTATTTGCATTGCTATGTGGCTAGGATGCACAAGCAGATTCTGCTGATTAAAATGATATGCAGCATGCCTATATACTGTGTGAGACTGTGGCTGTATCTGCATATGAAATGCTATACAGAATATAGACATGCCGCATATCATTTTAATCAGCAGAAGCTGCAGATGCCCCTAGGCATATCAAATGCCCTAGGCAATTGCCTAGTTTGCCTATAGCTATGGCCGGCTCTGGGATGTACCACATTGCAGATGCAATGCTTAGTACATCCTGTCCATATTCATAATTGGGGAAAAAACTTTTGTCTGCACAAACACTGAAAAAAGGAGTTATCACCGCTAGATACAGTACATTTGCTTCTGTATTTCTACATATTGCACAGTTTATATATGCTATGAAATAAACTGGGAAGACAATTCATTTATCTAGGTGGTAGGTCTGGGGTATGACTAGGGACACTTATGGCTAAATTCCTCCGGTGAAATGTGGAATTTCACGACCAAATGTGAAATGAGGTGAAAGTTTTGTGGAACAGGATTGAAGATGTCACTCATCTCTTATTAGCTCAAAAAGCTTAGTGTTCCCCTATTTATCATTTACTGTCAGCGAGCATAGCACTGAGCACTAGATGACAGCAGCTAACCTAGTGTTACATACATCATTACCATGTGCCTGGTGAGAGCTCTGCCCTGTTTGGTGATCTGCCCCCCACCCCCACTGTCTTGCAGGAGCTCAGAAGTCATTTATGGAAACACCTCCTCACCTCAATTACACAAGACACCTTGTAACAGTTTATTAACATGGCACTGCAGCACACTTATTATCCTAATAATATGAATATATTACCTTTATAACAATATAGAACCAACCCTGCAGGAACAGAGGAGAAATACCTGGTGTGCAGGATATTGTCAGAGACAGACGTCAGAGGGCTTACAGAGCTCATAACAATCTCACTCACTGCCCCGCAGGCCTCTGCTCTCATTTAGTTTCTCTTTTGGTCGCAAGGAGTTATCACTGCTGACAGATTGTTGAACGGAGTTCAGTTATTTTAGGGAATTTTGTGCTGGACTGGTGCCATGAAGTAACAAGATCCTCCCCAGAGAAAGAGCTGTGCTAGCAGCGACCAGGGCGATCAGTGCGCGCTTGTGTAGAGTCCCAGCAGCGTCTCACACACTCACTGCCAGAGACCATCACTCTCACATTGCTGTGTGACAGTGAGCTGCAGCTACTGACCAGGGGGTAAATTTACTAAGATAGGAGTTCTATTTAAAATGGGATGTTGCCCATAGTAACTAATCAGATTCCAGGTATTATCTTCTAGAAAGTGCTAGATAAATGAGAAGTAGAATCTGATTGGTTGCTATGGGCAACATCCCATCTTAAATTGATCTCCCATCTTAGTAAATTTACCCCCAGATCTGATAGAGCTGGGAACATGGGGGGTCATTCCGAGTTGTTCGCTCGCAAGCTGCTTTTAGCAGCTTTGCACTCGCTAAGCCGCCGCCTACTGGGAGTGAATCTTAGCATAGTAAAATTGCGAACGAAAGATTCGCAATGTTGCGATAAGACATCTCTGTGCAGTTTCTGAGTAACTCGAAACTTACTCGGCATCTGCGATCAGTTCAGTGCTTGTCGTTCCTGGTTTGACGTCACAAACACACCCAGCGTTCGCCCAGACACTCCTCCGTTTCTCCAGCCACTCCCGCGTTTTTCCCAGAAACGGTAGCGTTTTTTCACACACACCCATAAAACGGCCAGTTTCCGCCCAGAAACACCCACTTCCTGTCAATCACAGTACGATCACCAGAACGAAGAAAAAACCGTGAGTAAAATTCCTAACTGCATAGCAAATTTACTTGGCGCAGTCGCAGTGCGAACATTGCGCATGCGCACTAAGCGGAAAATCGCTGCGATGCGAAGAAATTTACCGAGCGAACAACTCGGAATGACCCCCATGGAGCCTAATTCAGATCTGATCGCAGCAGCAAATTTGTTAGCAGTTGGGCAAAACCTTGGCCCTCATTCCGAGTTGTTCGCTCGCTAGCTGCTTTTAGCAGCATTGCACACGCTAAGCAGCCGCCCTCTGGGAGTGTATCTTAGCTTAGCAGAATTGCGAACGAAAGATTCGCAAAATTGCGAATAGAAATTTCTTAGCAGTTTCTGAGTAGCTCCAGACTTACTCTGCCACTGCAATCAGTTCAGTCAGTTAAGTTCCTGGT
This sequence comes from Pseudophryne corroboree, assembly GCF_028390025.1. Lineage (NCBI taxonomy): Eukaryota > Metazoa > Chordata > Amphibia > Anura > Myobatrachidae > Pseudophryne > Pseudophryne corroboree. Next base: position 208,145,888 of record NC_086445.1, on the reverse strand, counting down.
TTGACGTCACAAACAAACCCAGCGTTCGCCCAGGCACTCCCCCGTTTCTCCAGCCACTCCCGCGTTTTTCCCAGAAACGGCAGCGTTTTTTCACACACACCCATAAAATGGCCAGTTTCCGCCCAGAAACACCCACTTCCTGTCAATCACACTCCGATCACCAGAACGAAGAAAAATCCTCGTAAAGCCGTGAGTAAAATACCTAACTTTTGAGTAAAATAACTAACCGCATGCGCTCTGCGAACATTGCGCATGCGCAGTAAGCGACTAATCGCAATATAGAGAAAATCGGCAACGAGCAAACAACTCGGAATGAGGGCCCTTGTGCACTGCAGGTGGGGCAGATATAACGTGCAGAGAGAGTTAGATTTGGATGGGGTGTGTTCAAACTGAAATCTAAATTGCAGTGTAAAAATAAAGCAGCCAGTATTTACCCTGCACAGAAACAATATAACCCATCCAAGGCCGGATTAACAGTGGGTCGGGTAGTGCTGCAGCTCCAGGCCGCCCATCAAAATAGGTCCACAGTGTCTCCTATGCTGCTGCAGCCAGGAAAATGTTTTTTTCCTACTACAGCAGCCTGACAGTGACCATCTGAAGCCACCGCCGCCCTCCTGCACACAGTGACCTGATCTCCACCCTCCCGCAGCCGCCACGGGATCTAATACCAGCATCTGTAATGGTTACTGTCACAGTGTCTCAGCGCCGCATGATGTCATGCATAAGTACCGGCCTATCAACAGTCCGCGCCCAGGAGCTGCTGCCTTGCCCTTGTTTGATGCGAGTGTAGCCATGGTCGCATCAGTCAGCGGAGCTACTGTACGTGAACATACTGTATAGAACGTGAACGTACGGCATCTATACAGTGTGATCACCGGCTGCTTTGCAAAGCAGAGCAGCGGTGATCATTACATCTCCAAACTGCCCCCCCACCCGCAACCCGCACTGCGACCTGCGGGAGGGACAGCGAGACAGTGTCCAATTAGCGGGACTGTCCCGCTGAAATCGGGACAGTTGGGAGGTATGGTGGTGTCTCCTGCTGGCTGATTACCCATACTGGTATGCAGGCATTAAAAAGTTTGTTTTTAAAAAGGAAAAATATATGTGTATAATGTAAGTGTATATATGTAGTATATTATATATTGTATATAAAATATGTATGTGTGTATATATATATATATATATATACACATATACATGTACTGTATAAAATGCGTATTTATATAAGCGTTTATTTTACTCTGAAATTAGGCTTGAGTATTCACATAGGGCTGTATGTACTAACGGGAAAATGTGACCAAAAGCCCGTTTTCGGGCTTTGGCTGCAATTCCCATATGAATTAAGCCCCGTATGCTGGGGGTTCTTTCTGCATCTGTGCTGTAGAAGGATCCAATCGGATCCCTCCCAGCATTACCTGTGGGCACCGCGTCCCTCTGCACATGCACAGAGGGACTTCTGTGGCCAAAACCCGGAAGTGAGGCTACGCAAAGGACAGATTATTGGAAGAGCTGCCCTTTGCGATACTAATCGCATATTTTAGTAGATATGTGATTAGTATCAATGTGGTAAGTGGCGGGATGTACCGCAAACTTTCGTATATCCCGCCCATATAAAATGAGTGGGTGTCGGGAGTTGCGCTCTGCATACAGCCAATCACTACCTGCCTGTGACTGCAGCTAATTTCTATCTCTCCATGACACACTGTAGCTTATACTAGCATGCTACTATGTGCTATGGCCGGGTTAGGTATGTGTGACAATACCGACGCTGGGATCCCGGCTGATACATAGCCGGCGGGGGGAGCGAGCGCAACTAAACCCCTTGCGGGTTCGCGCTCGCCACAGGTTCTATTCCCACTCTATGGGTGTCGCGGACACCCACGAGTGGGAATAGTCCCTGTTGGTCAGCATGCTGACCGGCGGGATATTCAGGGTCTGTGATCCCGGCGTCGGCATTGTGACCGGCGGTCTCCTGCAACTCTGTTTTGACTCAGTTTTTCTCTCCAAAATCGGATCTGAAAAAGAAACAAAACATAATCTTTCCAAATATACAATATATAGAACTCTGGAAATCAAAAATGTCCGTGAAAGTCTGTTTTGACTCGCTTTCAGATCTGAATGGGTCATGAAAAACTGTGTGCACTGTATATATGTATGTACAGAATGTGTGTGTATATATATATATATATATATATATATATATGGTACTAGGAAAGAAGAACAAGCGCCTTATGGTGCAGTAATTTTGTTAATAGTGTATTTACAAACACAAATAATGGAAAGATCCGTACCAGATAGCAACTTGTGTCAAGGCCTATCAATTCCTTATCCAGTGGCTGTTCTCCACCTATATATCAGGAGACATAGAACATCGCCATATAGTGTAGTATCTTAGTGTATCAACCAGGGGTCCCACCCCTATAAATCATGCGTACCAAATCAAATCTTTAACCTGCACGTGTCAGATAAACCTTTATCCAATCCGTATAAAACAATGGAAGACTCCCTTGTATTAAAATATAAGAATAACATTTTTAATACATAAAAATAAAACATAAAAGGCTTAGCTTAGTGATACAGGTAGGTAGGCTGAATGTTCAGTCAGGTCTCTCAATCTCAATATATATATATATACACACTACTATATGCTGGGTCACCTCAATCTTCCCCTGTTCTACCTTGTCCAGGTGACCCCCTCTGTTCAACCCCACTCGCTCCATCCACCATTCCTGAGCTAATATTTTCTCAGCATAGCTATTATTAAAAAGGTAAGGTGTTTTTTTTTTTTTTAAATATAGAAAGATTTCACATCCATCACTAAGCGACCCATAGCCTCTTTAGTAGAGAGATTTTACATTTACAGTATGTCATCACTAAGCGACATTTTTCTTTTTTTCATATTATGGTCATGTTAACAAGGCGTGTTTCCCTTTGTTCATCTATAGATTCTTACATTACACTATAGATATTTACAAAGAAGGGAAGAAGACTCAGATTTTCCAAGGTAGGTGCTAATCACATCTGATGGCACAGGCCACCCCCCTCACAACTAGTGATGTGCACCGGAAATTTTTCGGGTTTTGGTTTTGGATTCGGTTCCGCGGCCGTGTTTTGGATTTGGACGCGTTTTGGCAAAACCTCCCTGAAAATTTTTTGTCGGATTCGGGTGTGTTTTGGATTCGGGTGTTTTTTTTACAAAAAAACCTCAAAAACAGCTTAAATCATAGAATTTGGGAGTCATTTTGATCCCATAGTATTATTAACCTCAATAACCATAATTTACACTCATTTTCAGTCTATTCTGAACACCTCACACCTCACAATATTATTTTTAGTCCTAAAATTTGCACCGAGGTCGCTGGATGGCTACGCTAAGCGACACAAGTGGCCGACACAAACACCTGGCCCATCTAGGAGTGGCACTGCAGTGTCAGGCAGGATGGCACTTCAAAAAAATAGTCCCCAAACAGCACATGATGCAAAGAAAAAAAGAGGCGCACCAAGGTCGCTGTGTGACTAAGCTAATCGACACAAGTGGCCGACACAAACACCTTGCCCATCTAGGAGTGGCACTGCAGTGTCAGACAGGATGGCACTTCAAAAAAATAGTCCCCAAACAGCACATGATGCAAAGAAAAAAAGAGGCACACCAAGGTCGTTGTGTGACTAAGCTAAGCGACACAAGTGGCCGACACAAACACCTGGTCCATCTAGGAGTGGCACTGCAGTGTCAGGCAGGATGGCACTTCAAAAAAATAGTCCCCAAACAGCACATGATGCAAAGAAAAAAAGAGGCGCTCCAAGGTCGCTGTGTGACTAAGCTAAGCGACACAAGTGGCCGACACAAACACCTGGCCCATCTAGGAGTGGCACTGCAGTGTCAGACAGGATGGCACTTCAAAAAAATAGTCCCCAAACAGCACATGATGCAAAGAAAAAAAGAGGCGCAATGAGGTAGCTGTGTGACTAAGCTAAGCGACCCAAGTGGCCGACACAAACACCTGGCCCATCTAGGAGTGGCACTGCAGTGTCAGACAGGATGGCACTTCAAAAAAATAGTCCCCAAACAGCACATGATGCAAAGAAAAAAAGAGGCGCAATGAGGTAGCTGTGTGACTAAGCTAAGCGACCCAAGTGGCCGACACAAACACCTGGCCCATCTAGGAGTGGCACTGCAGTGTCAGACAGGATGGCACTTCAAAAAAATAGTCCCCAAACAGCACATGATGCAAAGAAAAAAAGAGGCGCACCAAGGTCGCTGTGTGACTAAGCTAAGCGACACAAGTGGCCGACACAAACACCTGGCCCATCTAGGAGTGGCACTGCAGTTTTCTAGCGAGAGGATGAGTGCTTCCATCCTCATGTGAAGCTGAACCACTAGCCATGAACATAGGCCAGGGCCTCAGCCGTTCCTTGCCACTCCGTGTCGTAAATGGCATATTCGCAAGTTTACGCTTCTCCTCAGACGCTTTTAATTTTGATTTTTGGGTCATTTTACTGAACTTTTGTTTTTTGGATTTTACATGCTCTCTACTATGACATTGGGCATCGGCCTTGGCAGACGACGTTGATGGCATTTCATCGTCTCGGCCATGACTAGTGGCAGCAGCTTCAGCATGAGGTGGAAGTGGATCTTGATCTTACCCTATTTTACCCTCCACATTTTTGTTCTCCATTTTTTAATGTGTGGAATTATATGCCAGTATCAATAGCAATGGCCTACTACTATATATACTGCGCACAACTGAAATGCACCACAGTTATGGATGGATAGTATACTTGACGACACAGAGGTAGGTAGAGCAGTGGCCTTCCGTACCGTACTGCTATATATATATATATATATATATATACTGGTGGTCACTGTCAGCAAACTGCAAAACAAAAATGCACCACAGGTACAGAATCTAGATGGATAGTATACTTGACGACACAGAGGTAGGTAGAGCAGTGGCCTTCCGTACCGTACTGCTATATATACTGGTGGTCACTGTCAGCAAACTGCAAAACTAAAATGCACCACAGGTATAGAATCTAGATGGATAGTATACTTGACGACACAGAGGTAGGTAGAGCAGTGGCCTTCCGTACCGTACTGCTATATATACTGGTGGTCACTGTCAGCAAAACTCTGCACTGTACTCCTCCTGTATAATACTGCTGGTCCCCAGTCCCCACAATAAAGCAGTGTAAGCACAGATATATGCAGCACACTGAGCACAGATATGGAGCGTTTTTCAGGCAGACAACGTATAATACTGGTGGTCACTGGTCAGCAAAACTCTGCACTGTACTCCTCCTATATAATACTGCTGGTCCCCAGTCCGCACAATAAAGCAGTGTGAGCACAGATATATGCAGCACACTGAGCACAGATATGGGCCCTCATTCCGAGTTGTTCGCTCGCAAGCTGCTTTTAGCAGCTTTACACACGCTAAGCCGCCGCCTACTGGGAGTGAATCTTAGCTTCTTAAAATTGCGAACGAAAGATTCGCAATATTGCGAAAAGACATCTCTGTGCATTTTCTGAGTAGCTCGAGACTTACTCTGCCAGTGCGATCAGTTCAGTGCTTGTCAATCCTGGTTTGACGTCACAAACACACCCAGCGTTCGCCCAGACACTCCTCCGTTTCTCCAGCCACTCCCGCGTTTTTCCCAGAAACGGTAGCGTTTTTTCCCACACGCCCATAAAACGGCCTGTTTCCGCCCAGAAACACCCACTTCCTGTCAATCACATTACGATCACCAGAACGAAGAAAAAGCCGTGAGTAAAATTCCTAACTGCATAGCAAATTTACTTGGCGCAGTCGCAGTGCGAACATTGCGCATGCGCACTAAGCGGAAAATCGCTGCAATGCGAAGAAATTTACAGAGCGAACAACTCGGAATGACCCCCAGGGAGCGTTTTTCAGGCAGACAACGTATAATACTGGTGGTCACTGGTCAGCAAAACTCTGCACTGTACTCCTCCTATATAATACTGCTGGTCCCCAGTCCCCACAATAAAGCAGTGTGAGCACAGATATATGCAGCACACTGAGCACAGATATGGAGCGTTTTTCAGGCAGACAACGTATAATACTGGTGGTCACTGATCAGCAAAACTCTGCACTGTACTCCTCCTATATAATACAGCTGCTCCCCAGTCCCCACAATTAAGCAATAAGCACAAATATTTGCATCAACATTAATAAACGGAGATGACGCCAGCCACGTCCTCTCCCTAACATTTCCAATGCACGAGTGAAAATGGCGGCGACGCGCGGCTGCTTATATAGAATCCGAATCTCGCGAGAATCCGACAGCGGGATGATGACGTTCGGGCGCGCTCGGGTTAACCGAGCCATACGGGAGAATCCGAGTATACCTCGGACCCGTGTAAAATGGGTGAAGTTCGGGGGGGTTCGGTTTCCGAGGAACCGAACCCGCTCATCACTACTCACAACATCAACCACATCCACCACATCACTAGTCACACCCCCACATCGTTTTTCACTTCTCTTGCGGCGGCATAAAATAGGCCCTTCATAAATTTCAGCTCCAGGCCCATGTGGACCTTAATCTGGCACTGAACTGTCAAAGTCAGAAATATATCTCTATACACACTGCCATATTTGCACCTCATACACGTCCGCGCTGCGCATGCGTACGCTCTCCCGTGCGTGCGCATACTCACAGTCGCGGGCACCCGCAGGCGCACGGTATGCGTATTTACGGTAGAGTTTATGTGATCGTAGCGTGCGACTCAATCGTTACATATTTTAACTATATAATGTATTTTGTAGATCATGGTCCCTTTGATAGATTCTGAAAGTTTAGTTAATATAGCATGTTCCTGGACAGAGGGATCCCTCTTTGTATTGTACGAAGGGTCTAACAGGAGTCATACAGTGGTGTTTAGTACCCATCGGAAGAGTATTTAATTAGCAATATTCCGGTGTTGGTTTGGAGCGGATTAATCGCTCGTGCGAATAGTTATGGACATAAGAAGTTTATGTCCATTAACTATTATTTGCTCTTACTTAGCCATGCGGCGGGAAACCCAGTTTCCCTCCCACCTGAGCTGTTGGAAATCGTCACAGCCCACCTGTATGAATCAACCTATGACCTTTTGTTATAGTGCGAGGAGGAATTCCTGTGTCCAATGAACAATGAGATTGTAGGGACCATTGAATTGTATTGTGTGTGGGGCATAAATAGACAAGCCGATCACATCCAGCTCACTCTTCAACGGTTATCATTGCTGAAAATCGGGAGCTGGATGTCCAGAGGCGCATGCGATCGTTTCCCCTTGTGCGTAAGTGTTTCTCCGCAACCATATTGTTCTTACTGTTATTGTGAGCCATTTCTCTCTATTTCTCTCTCTTCTCCTCTTTCTCTCTTATTTTCCCTTAAAACATAATTGTATTGTATTGTATTTCCTGTGTAGTTATCTGGTTAGGTAGTCTATGTTATATTGTAGTGTATGACTTGTATTGTGTTAATTCTTTTGCAAGTATATCATTCATAATATATATATATTAGGCGTTGGACCCTAAGCCCAGGTATCTGTGTATTTCTTATAGTGTTTAGTATTCTCAGAGCGTCGGTGACGCTCGAACAGCATTTGAGTTAATAAGGTTACACTAGGTTGCATCTACACCCTATTTCTACACTAAGGTTTTACTGCATAATATACTGTTTATGGTTTAGATATAAAGGTTTAACATTGTGAGCGTCAGCGCCGCTGGTGATCTCCTCGTGGTCCCGAGCGTCCACTACGCTATAGCGAATCATTACGTTAGACGGCAGCCAATAGCGTGCCTGCCTGTGATCTCTTGGCCGTGAGCGAACGTGACGCTTGAGCGTCTCGACTATGGCTAAGCGATTGCTACGCAACGAGCGTACCCTTACGGTACTCCATACGTGAATAGCGTACAGTGTTCTTAGACCTCATAAAGGGTTTTATATAAGATAAATATTTAGCTTTATCAATTGGCGGCTCGCCCGTCCTTCACATATCTGCACTAGGTAATTTCAGCAGACATTATCCAGCAGCAAAGGGCGGGAGGTCATATTCCTCGTAGTGCTGTTTGGATAAGCGTCTGCTTCACTTAGTAAAGGGTGCTGAAGGAATCCGGGACCGGAGGTAAGAACAAAACGATAGTGTCTTTTTAAAACTGTTTATTTCTGTCTTGCGTACACACGCACGCATATCTGCATTTCTTTTCATTCGTGTATTTTCATATATCACTCTCCTGTTTGCCATTGTATAATTGATAAACGTACTAAGAGAGATTTGCCGCTATTTCATAGTTAAAGAGTAAAGGTAATACAGTTAAGGTATAGAAATACACACAGCTCTACCTAAAGGTAAAAGGAGAGATTGGTGTGGTGTGCGGTAGATGATCGAGGATCATCTACATTGATAAACGTGTTAGTTGTGTTACGGTGGACAAAGACTGGTGTACACGTGTCTCTAACAAAGGGAGAGACTCGCGCACGCAAAGGGCCGACGCACGCAGCGTAAATTACGCAACGGAGCGTCTGGGTACGCCCACGTAACTCAAGTCACACGATAGTGTTGATTTTTAAGTAACGCAACAGGCGATAAATAGCGCAACAAGCGATAAATAGCGCAACAAGCGATAAATAGCGCAACAGGCGATAAGTAGCGCAAATCTATTTTAAATTCGAAATTTAAATTAATAGATCCTTCTCCTAATTTGTAACACATCTGGTCTAAAGAGAAATTTCTGCGCTGAAATAGAAATAGAAACAAAAGTGTATATGTGGTGAGTGAGTGTGTTTTTACAATTTTGAGGATTGAACCAAAAGAAATCATCGAGTTCTCGTGAGGTACATACGTGTAAGTGACATGCACGGTGGCTAGGGAGGCATCCTTGGTTAAACATAAAATTTGAGCATTAGAGTATAGCAGACCAGGAGGTCATACTGTAGCAGACCAGGAGGTCATAACAGACCAGGAGGTCTAGGTACAGCAGACAAGGAAGTCCGCTATAGAGTCCACAGGCACAACACCAAAAAAAAGGGTTGGTGCAACACCCATATAGGCCATACAAGCTCTTGCTGAAGGAATTCGCAGCCGCAATTTTCGATTCCGCTGGTCGCTCCGTACATAAGATTAGTTGCTTATGTGCTGAACGATTGTACTGCACGTAATTGTGTGCATTAGTAAACCTGACCGGTACTATTTGTGTACGAAGGTCATAAACGCTATTTGTACATTCTAACGTGATTTGTGTAATTTTTTATTTTTTCAAAAAGGGAAGTTCGCTGGTCACTCAGGAACTATCTGACAACCACACCTTTACTGGAAAGGGTTAATGCTCTGCGGATCACACTCACATGTTCCAGTAAACAAAGGTTAATAGGGGCCCTGGGTCGAGTACGCCAGCACTATATCAGTGTGATCAGGTCGTATTGGTCGGCGTGGGCGAGTGAGTGAGGTGCTCGGTAAACTTCACCGTCAACCTATCGTGAATATCTTGGTTTTTTGTAAGGTTCCGTAACACCTGCAAATTATGGGGGCCAGTTGTTCAGGAAGGGGGCGATCAACCTCGGTTCGGGTTGATTCTATAAACCGACCAGTCGGGTCGGCAAGGTACGTAATGTGTGAAAAGTACGGAAGTCACACAGAAGCTTTATGTGATGAATGGGAGAGAATGACAGTACATGACGGGGAGAAATTCCCAAGAGTAGGTAGCTTCAGCACAGAAGTGTTAACGAATTTAAGGAGAAGGATATGTCTCATTAAATCAGCAAAGAGACGAATCAAGCATTATGATTATTTGCAGTTGTGGCAACAGGAGGGTGACATACAGAGAGGATTGGCTCAGGCGGCGGGATCTGGCTCTATCAGGAAACTGATAGCCACGGCCCCACCGCCACCATACATAACGGGAGAGAAATTGGTTGCGGAGAATGACGCACTAAGGTGTAACAAACAAACACTTAGCAACTGTGTAAATGTTAAAGATAATGTTAACCAATTAACCAATGCAAGTATTAACCCGTGCAAGTTGTACCCTGTTTTGAACTTTCCCCAGGAGTGTGATCAAGAGGACGAATCGGCAACAATATCAGCGCTCTCTCTAGCAGCCACCATATCAGAAACAACAGTAGGCACGGCCCAACCCATAAGCTTAGTAACAAAGCCCCCTAGCGGAGGGACAGGTGAGGTCGTATCAACGGGTAAGTACGGCACCATACACTATGCTGAAACTATTTCACCACAAACTGCAGAATCTACACAGAATGATGTTGTTAGAATTAATCCTGTTAAGGTAATAGTAGTGCCAAATGGGAAAACGGACACTTCAGGAGTCACTCCTGTTAGGAACATCGCCATGTATAGCCCGTTTACCCGAATGGAATTAAGGACCATAGTGTCTGAATTCCCTGACCCTAGAAAAGATTTAGTTGCTAGCCAAAAATACATCAGAGACCTAGGAAACACTTTAGAGCCCAATAATAAAGATTGGCAAGTACTGCTAAGAGCTTGTTTACCCTCCAATGTCGACGCAACTCAATTTTTAGCTGACTGTGGATTAGATCAGGATGTACCTCTTACAGATGTGTACAACACAGCGGTAGTTAAATGGAACAAGATATTCTCCATTAAACAAAAGGAGTCAGAAACAGCTGCAGAGTATTTTCACAGAGCATTATCAGAGATGGCAAAATACACAGGCATAGAGGACATTAAAACAAACATAAACCATCGAGAAGTAGCAGTATCGGTACTGATGGATGGTTTAAAAGAGTCATTAAAGACTAGGGTACAGACCACACAACCATGTTGGCGAGGTCTGTCTGTGGCTACTTTGAGAGAGGCTGCTATTGATCACGACCGGAATATCACCAGACACAGGGAGTCACAAGGTGATAAGTTAATGTCAGTAAGTATACAGGCCCTGACCACAAAACAGCCTGTGTTAATATCACCAAACCCTGTGGGTAAGTCAAATGTGGTAACATGTTATTTTTGTCACAAACAAGGACACTTTGCACGAGACTGTAGATCGAGAAATGTACAAAAATCTTATCAACCCCCTAGACAACGACACGACACACGACATTGGGATCAGGGTCCACAGAGACGGAGTTATGAGCCACATACAGGGGAAACAAAAAGATACCCCCCAAACAGAGACTGGCACGCCTCTGGTAGTTCCCAGCTAACTCCCTCACAAGTAGTTGCTGCCAGCGGGATTCAGGGAGGTCACCATACCCAATAGGGGTGTGGCCATACCTGTAATCTGCAGCCAGTAAAATTGATTGCAAGCCTTGGAAGTGAACCCGAAGTTGCAATTAATGTAGCTGGTAAATCATTAAACTTTCTTGTAGATACGGGGGCGGCCAAATCAGTGATAAATTCGACAGTGGGCATGAGAACCACTGGTAGGACAATTCCAGCCATGGGAGTAACAGGAGTAGTCCAGCATTACCCTGTTAGCAAACCAGCCGAGATTACAATAGGGCCTTTACATACCAAGCATTCCTTTTTGCTGGCTGCATCGGCACCGACTAATCTCCTGGGAAGAGACTTACTGTGTAAAATGGGGTGCGTCATTTATTGTACTCCTGAAGGTGTATTCTTGGACATACATGAGAATCACGCTCAGGAAGTGCGAGACATGTTAGACTCCCCATCAAAATTAATGTCACATACCATTATGACAAATAGGACTCCCTCCCAAGTAGAAGAAATGACATCTCAGATACCAGAGTCACTTTGGACTAAAGATGGACAGGACACTGGATTAATGGCAAACGTAGCTCCGGTAGTTGTACAAGTAAAAGATGGTAGGATAGCTCCAAAAATCCCACAGTACCCTCTGAAGCCAGAGGTGGAGTTAGGAGTTTACCCAGTAATAGAGCGCTTGCTACAACAGGGCATTCTGGTAAGAACGTCCAGCACTGCCAATAGTCCCATCTTCCCTGTGAAAAAGAGTGGGGGGAGGGGTTACCGGCTAGTGCAGGATCTAAGGGGGATTAACAAAATAGTTGAGAGTCAGTTCCCAGTAGTGCCAAATCCAGCTGTCATCCTAATGCAAATCCCTCCCACTGCGAAATTTTTCACTGTTATTGACCTCTGCTCCGCTTTCTTTTCGGTACCTCTGCACCCTGACAGCCAATATTTGTTCGCATTTACATACAGAGGAGTCCTCAGGACTCTGGACGGATGGACAGGGTAAACCAGTGGCCCCCAGAGCATACCTTCCATGTTTAGCTGAGGCAGCTCACGGGCTGACTCATCTGGGCAAGGAAGGGATGTGCAAGTTGGTAAGAGCATATTGGTGTGCCCCAGGATTTTCATCTCATGCGAGTAAAAGAGCAATGTCATGCCTTACCTGTTTGAGAAAGAACATCGGAAAGGCAATACCTACAGAACCATCTCATATCCCACCTGCCGGCGGCCCTTTCCAGGTAATACAGATTGACTTTATTCAATTACCCCCTTGTCGAAATTTGAAATATGTACTTGTTTGTATAGATGTTTTCTCAAATTGGGTCGAAGCATTTCCGGCGGCCACAAATACCGCTATGTTTACTGCTAAGAAAATTGTGCAGGAATTTGTATGTAGATACGGTATCCCTAGAATAATTGAGAGCGATAGGGGTACCCATTTCACAGGTGATGTCTTTCAAGGAATGTGTAAGTTGATGGGAATTGATAGCAAGCTGCACACTCCATACCGTCCACAGGCGAGTGCGAAGGTAGAAAGAGTGAACAGCACTATTAAAAATAAACTGAGCAAAGTTATGGCAGAGACAGGATTGACATGGCCAGAAGCTCTACCCATTGTACTGTACAGCATCAGAACCACTCCCAGGTCCCCTCTTAATCTGTCTCCCTTTGAAATCTTGTTTGGTCGACAACCGCATGTTATGATTAACCCTCAGGATGATTTGAAGTGTAACAATGAAGTGACTGTAAAATACTTGATTAACATGAGTAAACAGTTAAGGAATCAAAATGATAATCTGAAGTTGGTGATTCCTGATTTACCAGATAGTAATTGTCATGACATTGAACCTGGGGATTATGTAATGATACGGAATTTTCTACGCTCAGGTTGCCTTATTGACAGATGGGAAGGACCATACCAGGTCTTATTGACTAGCACTACAGCATTGAAGGTTGCTGAGAGAGAGACTTGGGTTCATTCGTCCCACTGTAAGAAGGTTGCTGATCCAGAGAGGTCCCGTGATAAGGAACAGACGGTAGAGGTTGTATCACTGGAGTGTCTGTTCCAGGAGGATTGAGGCGGCACCTGAGCATTGAAAATCACAAGACCAAAAGCAGTTGTCGATCCCCTGTTCCCTTTTATTGTTTTTCTCCAACTTCCCATCCCCTCTCCCTCAAATTATTTTTTCCCCCTTCTCATTCTTCTCCGTTTCCTCCTACAAGATGGACTTGCCCCAAGAGACTGTGATCCGGATTTTCCTGTTGACCATGATGTTGACCAGAGCAGTCTGTTCCGGCGAGAGTACCATGGAGGTCGAGAGAGGTTCTGGAATGGGTTCTGATGATAAAGATGGAGGCGTAATTTTCCAAGAACAACTTAACCAACAAGTAAAGGCGAGTATCAGAAAACGATCCGATAGCATTGACAATAGAAGGAATTGTGAAGGATTGTTAGCTGAAGAAAACTGTATCTGTAGGCTCTGTGACAACGTAGTGGAGGATGGGTGCATTAAGAAATGCCAATCCAGTTTTAATATCCATATGGACCGACATCCATTGAGTGACTATTACTCCTTAGTGGGTAGTGTGTTAAATAAAACAGATTGTTGGGTATGCTCTCAAGTACCTCAAGGTCATAGCAAATCAGGGCTAGTACCATTTCCTTTAACGTTAGGGGAGGTACTTGAGTTAAGTGGTGGGAGACCGGTGGACAGGAGGTTTAATATCTCCAGCCCTCCTAGTTTGAAGCTCCACCAATACCATGTGGATAGGTCCCTATTATGTTTTAACATCTCCAATCCCCGAAAGCCAGGAAATTGGGAAGTATCATGGAGTAACCAAACCATGACCTTTTCGCATAGAGCAGATAGAATGCCTACAGATACAGAGCTTATACGCCACATAGCCAGTAGAGGAAAATCTTTCCGATATAGGTATACCTTAGGAAATAGGATTACGAGAGTTGGAGAGGTATCACCAGGATACTGTGCACATATCGTACAACCTGATACGTGTACTAAGCAGATGGAAGAATTAGGGTTAGGAGATTTCACATGGAAGGTGTGTAATATGGTTATGTCCTACTCCGTCCCATATGTTCTCCCCGATGATGCATATTTCATATGCGGGAGAAAGGCGTATAAGTGGCTTGCCCCAAACTCTGAAGGATTGTGTTATATTGGAAAAGTACTGCCTGAAGTAATGACTGTATCACATGACAAAATGAAAGACATACACCGTGTTGCCCAAACTCCTTATACTCACACCCATTACGAGCACGTAGTTAAACGGCACCTGATAGAAAGAACAGAGCATCCGGCCTCTGACATGATCCATGAATCCACCGGGATTCAGTTTCTAATCGCGTTAGACATCACTTGCACCGCCAGAGGAGTGTTGAATTATAAATACATATCTGCGCTTGAAATTTGTTAGATAATATCACTGAAATGTATGATGACACGTTTAGGTATACTGGAAGAGAACTTCAAGCTTATAAAACAGAACTGGTACAGCATAGAATGGTTCTTAATTACCTCACAGCAGTGACAGGCGGATATTGTGTCACACTGGCAACACAATACGGCGTGAAATGTTGCACATATATTACGAATAGCACAGAGGACCCGGTCGAGGTCATAGACCAAAAGATGGACGATATTCTCCAACTGAAGTCGGAATTTCGCAGGAGACACAATCTCACTCTTGCTGCTGTAGGTAATGAGCTGACTGGTTGGGTGTCATGGTTGAACCCGCGAAATTGGTTCTCTGGTTTAGGAGACTGGGCTCAAGGAGTCATAATGGATGTTGGGAAGTTTCTCCTATGTATCTTAGGTGTTATCATAACGATTGGCTTGATATTTAGATGCGGTCAGGCTTTAACGAAGTGTAAACGAAGTACCAGGGTGATGAGTTTAAGGAGTGAGGAAACTGTAATTCCAATGGATTTGATTTATGACCCAAATGTAGAAACAATGATGTGATGAAAATGCGATTTCTACGGTCCGTTTCTTTCACCTGTTTTTCCGTTTCCTCCAAGGTAAAAAGACCCACTTGGACGAGGAATTTGATGAGCCGATATACAGACAACAGATGGATTAAAAAAGAAGCTTTGACAACCTGATACACAGATTTTTGATGAACTTTGCCATAGATCCCCAGTTTCCCTAGAAATTTTAAAATTACGCTAGCCCAACACTTTTGTAAATCTATGGACATTGACAAAGCTTTTGCTCGCACCTTATGGGCAAAAGCACAAAGAAGACTGCATTCAACAGACACCGAACAAGACTTCAACCGACAAATGTTCATTTACCTGACATAGAATACCACTGCATTTACCGTAATTATGTCTTTTCTTCATCTCTACAACCTTCAGGTAATTACACACATAGTATAGGGAATACAGGCACAGATATCAGCAATCACATATTCCCCCATTCATGTATCATCAACTAAAATGTGCTCCCCCATTTTGTTACAACCAAAAGCCGAAAAGAGCTCGGTAAAGTTTGACAGCCCATCCACAGACCCGTACCACAGGATAAGAAGGAATTCAAATGTATACTTCGCAATGCCTCGAAGCTTGATGTACAACACGTACGGCACGATGATACATGACCCCCCCCCCAAACATGGATTCATACACACATGCTTCTACTATCTCACTAGGTCATACCCTCTTCACACCTTCTCCACTCTCCTCCCTTACCCAACCATGGAAATGTATTAACCCCTGTACATATATTTTTCTCTTTTTGAAATGTTTTAGAAGGTGGCAGTTATTGTTGACTGCCAAAGGGTGGACTGTCAAAGTCAGAAAAATATCTCTATACACACTGCCATATTTGCACCTCATACACGTCCGCGCTGCGCATGCGTACGCTCTCCCGTGCGTGCGCATACTCACAGTCGCGGGCACCCGCAGGCGCACGGTATGCGTATTTACGGTAGAGTTTATGTGATCGTAGCGTGCGACTCAATCGTTACATATTTTAACTATATAATGTATTTTGTAGATCATGGTCCCTTTGATAGATTCTGAAAGTTTAGTTAATATAGCATGTTCCTGGACAGAGGGATCCCTCTTTGTATTGTATGAAGGGTCTAACAGGAGTCATACAGTGGTGTTTAGTACCCATCGGAAGAGTATTTAATTAGCAATATTCCGGTGTTGGTTTGGAGCGGATTAATCGCTCGTGCGAATAGTTATGGACATAAGAAGTTTATGTCCATTTACTATTATTTGCTCTTACTTAGCCATGCGGCGGGAAACCCAGTTTCCCTCCCACCTGAGCTGTTGGAAATCGTCACAGCCCACCTGTATGAATCAACCTATGACCTTTTGTTATAGTGCGAGGAGGAATTCCTGTGTCCAATGAACAATGAGATTGTAGGGACCATTGAATTGTATTGTGTGTGGGGCATAAATAGACAAGCCGATCACATCCAGCTCACTCTTCAACGGTTATCATTGCTGAAAATCGGGAGCTGGATGTCCAGAGGCGCATGCGATCGTTTCCCCTTGTGCGTAAGTGTTTCTCCGCAACCATATTGTTCTTACTGTTATTGTGAGCCATTTCTCTCTATTTCTCTCTCTTCTCCTCTTTCTCTCTTATTTTCCCTTAAAACATAATTGTATTGTATTGTATTTCCTGTGTAGTTATCTGGTTAGGTAGTCTATGTTATATTGTAGTGTATGACTTGTATTGTGTTAATTCTTTTGCAAGTATATCATTCATAATATATATATATTAGGCGTTGGACCCTAAGCCCAGGTATCTGTGTATTTCTTATAGTGTTTAGTATTCTCAGAGCGTCGGTGACGCTCGAACAGCATTTGAGTTAATAAGGTTACACTAGGTTGCATCTACACCCTATTTCTACACTAAGGTTTTACTGCATAATATACTGTTTATGGTTTAGATATAAAGGTTTAACATTGTGAGCGTCAGCGCCGCTGGTGATCTCCTCGTGGTCCCGAGCGTCCGCTACGCTATAGCGAATCATTACGTTAGACGGCAGCCAATAGCGTGCCTGCCTGTGATCTCTTGGCCGTGAGCGAACGTGACGCTTGAGCGTCTCGACTACGGCTAAGCGATTGCTACGCAACGAGCGTACCCTTACGGTACTCCATACGTGAATAGCGTACAGTGTTCTTAGACCTCATAAAGGGTTTTATATAAGATAAATATTTAGCTTTATCAGAACCCACCCAAATCTAACTGTCTCTGCAAATGTTATATCTGTCCCATCTGCAGTGCCCATGGGGCCTAATTCAGAGCTGATTGTAGATCAATTGCACATCTACGATCAGTTTTACAGACATGCGGGGGGATGTCCAGCACAGGGCTAGTCCGCCCCACATGTCTGGCCCAAACCCCCCCACCCCTGCACACGTACAAAAGCATCGCACAGCAGCGATGCTTTTGTACCTGGCGAGTAGCTCCTGGCAGCGCAACTCCTGCGCTCTGGCAGGGAGCTACCCACTACATCCCTGGTCGCAGCGGCTGCATGTGACGTCACGCAGCCGTGGCCTGCCCCCCTTTCCCCCCCAATGGTCTGGACACGTCTCCGTTGTCCGGACCGTGCCCCGCCAACGGCGTTCTAATGCCAGTGGCATGCCCTCTCCCGCCCCGCGACCGCCTCTGACTGTCAATCAGGCAGAGGCGATCGCAGCCCAGAGATGCTGATAGCATCTCACTGGGCTACCGGGGTGCGCATACGCTGTTCTTGCATACTACACAAAGTAATTCAGACTGCGATTGCTGCCGCTTCAGCGATCCAGTCTGAATGACCCCCATGGTTTTGCCCATTAGCTAACAAATTTGCTGCTGCAATCAGATCTGAAATATCCCAATGGTGTTCTCTGCTGAGCAAAGCAGCAATTAGTTACCATCACATACAAAGTTCAGAAGAATAGAGAGAGATAGTCATGAATGGATTTACTTTATATGTTTTATACACTATATATATATATATAGTCAGTGAGGCAGGGATGCGCCGCTGTCAGTGAGGCTGCAATGTGCTGCCGTTGTCAGTGAGGCGTTGATGTGCCGCTGGGATGTGTTGCTGTCAGCGAGGCTGTGATGAGCTGCTGCTGTCAGTGAGGCAGCGATGTACTGCTGATGTTAGTGAGGCAGGGATGCGCTGATGTCAGTGAGGCTGCATTGTACTTCTGATGTCAGTGAGGCTGCGATGTGCTGCTGATGTCAGTGAGGCTGCAATGTGCCGCTGTCAGTGAGGTGGGGATGCGTAACCGTCAGTAAGGCTGGGATGTGCCACTGTCAGCGAGGCAGGGTTGTGCCGCTCTCAGCGAGGCGGGGTTGTGCCACTGTCAGTAAGGAGGGGATGTGCCGCTGTCAGTGAGACTGCAATGTGTCACTGTCAGTGAGGCTGCGAAGGGCCGATATCAGTGAGGCTGCGAAGAGCGGATGTCACTGAGAAGGGGATGTGCTGCTGTCAATGAGGCGGGGATGTGCTGCTGTCAATGAGGCAGGGATGTGCTGCTGTCACTGAAACGGGGATGTGCTGCTGTCACTGAAATGGAGATGTGCTGCTGTCAATGAGGCAGGGATGTACTGCTGTCACTGAAATGGAGATGTGCTGCTGTCAATGAGGCAGGGATGTGCTGCTGTCAATGAGGCAGGGATGTACTGCTGTCAATGAGGCAGGGATGTGCTGCTGTCAGTGAGGCTGCAAAGGGCCAATATCAGTGAGGCTGCAAAGGGCAGATGTCAGTGAGGCAGGGATGTGAGGCTGGGAATGGTGTCTGTCAGTGACATGGAGATGCTCCGCTGTCAGTGAGGTATGAATGCACCGCCGTCAGTGAGGCAGGTATATGCCACTGTCAGCGAGACGTGGATGTTCTGCTGTCAGCGAGGCAGTGATGGGCCGATGTCAGTGAGGTGGGTATGGGCTACTTTCTTGTCAGTAATGTCTCTGTGAGTGATGCTGTGGCTGTGTGATGAGGTTTTGGTGACAGTGGCATGCGGTTTCACTGGGATCTAGTGTGTCCAAAAGTGTTAGTGGGATTTCTGTCATTATAACACACCATGTTATTAATAATAAGAATTTACTTACCGATAATTCTATTTCTCGTAGTCCGTAGTGGATGCTGGGGACTCCGTAAGGACCATGGGGAATAGCGGCTCCGCAGGAGACTGGGCACAAAAGTAAAGCTTTAGAACTACCTGGTGTGCACTGGCTCCTCCCCCTATGACCCTCCTCCAAGCCTCAGTTAGGATACTGTGCCCGGACGAGCGTACACAATAAGGAAGGATTTTGAATCCCGGGTAAGACTCATACCAGCCACACCAATCACACCGTACAACTCGTGATCTAAACCCAGTTAACAGCATGATAACAGAGGAGCCTCTAGAAAAGATGGCTCACTACAGCAATAACCCGATTTTTTGGTAACAATAACTATGTACCAGTATTGCAGACAATCCGCACTTGGGATGGGCGCCCAGCATCCACTACGGACTACGAGAAATAGAATTATCGGTAAGTAAATTCTTATTTTCTCTAACGTCCTAAGTGGATGCTGGGGACTCCGTAAGGACCATGGGGATTATACCAAAGCTCCCAAACGGGCGGGAGAGTGCGGATGACTCTCCAGCACCAAATGAGAGAACTCAAGGTCCTCCTCAGCCAGGGTATCAATTTTGTAGAATTTTACAAACGTATTTGCTCCTGACCGAGTAGCTGCTCGGCAAAGTTGTAAAGCCGAGACCCCTCGGGCAGCCGCCCAAGATGAGCCCATCTTCCTTGTGGAGTGGGCATTTACAGATTTTTGGCTGTGGCAGGCCTGCCACAGAATGTGCAAGCTGAATTGTACTACAAATCCAACGAGCAAAAGTCTGCTTAGAAGCAGGAGCACCCAGCTTGTTGGGTGCATACAGGATAAACAGCGAGTCAGATTTTCTGACTCCAGCCGTCCTGGAAACATATATTTTCAGGGCCCTGACAACGTCTAGCAACTTGGAATCCTCCAAGTCCCTAGTAGCCGCAGGCACCACAATAGGTTGGTTCAGGTGAAACGCTGAAACCACCTTAGGGAGAAACTGAGGACGAGTCCTCAATTCCGCCCTGTCCGAATGGAAAATCAGATAAGGGCTTTTACAGGATAAAGCCGCCAATTCTGACACGCGCCTGGCCCAGGCCAGGGCCAACAGCATGACCACTTTCCATGTGAGATATTTTAACTCCACAGATTTAAGTGGTTCAAACCAATGTGACTTTTGGAACCCAAAAACTACATTGAGATCCCAAGGTGCCACTGGAGGCACAAAAGGAGGCTGTATATGCAGTACCCCTTTTACAACGTCTGAACTTCAGGGACTGAAGCTAGTTCTTTTTGGACGAAATTGACAGGGCCGAAATTTGAACCTTAATGGACACCAATTTCAGGCCCATAGACCCTCCTGTTTGCAGGAAATGTAGGAATCGACCCAGTTGAATTTCCTCCGTCGGGCCTTACTGGCCTCGCACCATGCAACATATTTTCGCCAAATGCGGTGATAATGTTTTGCGGTTACATCCTTCCTGGCTTTGATCAGGATAGGGATGACTTCATCCGGAATGCCTTTTTTCCTTCAGGATCCGGCGTTCAACCGCCATGCCGTCAAACGCAGCCGCGGTAAGTCTTGGAACAGACAGGGTCCTTGCTGGAGCAGGTCCCTTCTTAGAGGTAGAGGCCACGGATCCTCCGTGAGCATCTCTTGAAGTTCCGGTTACCAAGTCCTTCTTGGCCAATCCGGAGCCACGAATATAGTGCTTACTCCTCTCCATCTTATCAATCTCAGTACCTTGGGTATGAGAGGCAGATGAGGGAACACATACACTGACTGGTACACCCACGGTGTTACCAGAGCGTCTACAGCTATTGCCTGAGGGTCCCTTGACCTGGCGCAATACCTGTCGAGTTTTTCCCAACGGTTTATAATCATGTGGAAGACTTCTGGGTGAAGTCCCCACTCTCCCGGGTGGAGGTCATGTCTGCTGAGGAAGTCTGCTTCCCAGTTGTCCACTCCCGGAATTGCTGACAGTGCTATCACATGATTTTCCGCCCAGCGAAGAATCCTTGCAGCTTCTGCCATTGCCCTCCTGCTTCTTGTGCCACCCTGTCTGTTTACGTGGGTGACTGCCGTGATGTTGTCCGACTGGATCAACACCGGCTGACCTTGAAGCAGAGGTCTTGCTAAGCTTAGAGCATTGTAAATGGCCCTTAGCTTCAAGATATTTATGTGAAGTGATGTCTCCAGGCTTGACCATAAGCCCTGGAAATTCCTTCCCTGTGTGACTGCTCCCCAGCCTCGCAGGCTGGCATCCGTGGGCACCAGGACCCAGTCCTGAATGCCGAATCTGCGGCCCTCTAGAAGATGAGCACTCTGCAATCAACACAGGAGGGACACCCTTGTTCTTGGTGACAGGGTTATCCGCTGATGCATCTGAAGATGCGACCCGGACCATTTGTCCAGCAGGTCCCACTGGAAAGTTCTTGCGTGGAATCTGCCGAATGGGATTGCTTCGTAGGAAGCCACCATTTTACCCAGAACCCTTGTGCATTGATGCACTGAGACTTGGCTCGGTTTTAGGAGGTTCCTGACTAGCTCGGATAACTCCCTGGCTTTCTCCTCCGGGAGAAACACCTTTTTCTGGACTGTGTCCAGGATCATCCCTAGGAACAGAAGACGAGTCATCGGAACTAGCTGCGATTTTGGAATATTGAGAATCCAATCGTGCTGCCGCAACACTACCTGAGATAGTGCTACACCGACCTCCAACTGTTCCCTGGATCTTACCCTTATCAGGGAATCGTCCAAGTAAGGGATAACTAAAATTCCCTTCCTTCGAAGGAATATCATCATTTCGGCCATTACCTTGGTAAAGACCCGGGGTGCCGTGGACCATCCATACGGCAGCGTCTGAACTGATAGTGACAGTTCTGTACCATAAACCTGAGGTACCCTTGGTGAGAAGGGTAAATTTGGACATGAAGGTAAGCATCCTTGATGTCCCGAGACATCATGTAGTCCCCTTCTTCCAGGTTCGCAATCACTGCTCTGAGTGACTCAATCTTGAATTTGAACCTCTGTATGTAAGTGTTCAAAGATTTTAGATTTAGAATCGGTCTCACCGAGCCGTCCGGCTTCGGTACCACAACAGTGTGGAATAATACCCCGTTCCCTGTTGCAGGAGGGGTACCTTGATTATCACCTGCTGGGAATACAGCTTGTGAATGGCTTCCAAAACTGTCTCCCTGTCAGAAGGAGACATCGGTAAAGCCGACTTTAGGAAACGGCGAGGGGGGAGACGTCTCGAATTCCAATTTGTACCCCTGAGATATCACCTGAAGGATCCAGGGGTCTACTTGCGAGTGAGCCCACTGCGCGCTGAAATTCATTGAGACGGGCCCCCCACCGTGCCTGATTCTGCTTGTAAAGCCCCAGCGTCATACTGAGGGCTTGGCAGAGGCGGGAGAGGGTTTCTGTTCCTGGGAACTGGCTGATTTCTGCAGCCTTTTTCCTCTCCCTCTGTCACGGGGCAGAAATGAGGAACCTTTTGCCCGCTTGTCCACGAAAAGACTGCGCCTGATAATACGGCGTCTTCTCATGTTGAGAGGCGACCTCGGGTACAAACGTGGATTTCCCAGCTGTTGCCGTGGCCACCAGGTCTGAAAGACCGACCCCAAATAACTCCTCCCCTTAATAAGGCAATACTTCCAAATGCCGTTTGAAATCCGCATCACCTGACCACTGTCGTGTCCATAACCCTCTACTGGTAGAAATGGACAACGCACTTAGACTTGATGCCAGTCGGCAAATATTCCGCTGTGCATCACGCATATATATAAATGCATCTTTTAAATGCTCTATAGGCAAAAATATACTGTCCCTATCTAGGGTATCAATATTTTCAGTCAGGGAATCCGACCACGCCAACCCAGCACTGCACATCCAGGCTGAGGCGATTGCTGGTCGCAGTATAACACCAGTATGTGTGTAAATACATTTTAGGATACCCTCCTGCTTTCTATCAGCAGGGTCCTTAAGGGCGGCCATCTCAGGAGAGGGTAGAGCCCTTACAAGCGTGTGAGCGCTTTATCCACCCTAGGGGGTGTTTCCCAACGCACCCTAACCTCTGGCGGGAAAGGATATAATGCCAATAACATTTTAGAAATTATCAGTTGTTATCGGGGGAAACCCACGCATCATCACACACCTCATTTAATTTCTCAGATTCAGGAAAACTACAGGTAGTTTTTCCTCACCGAACATAATACCCCTTTTTGGTGGTACTCGTATTATCAGAAATGTGTAAAACATTTTTCATTGCCTCCATCATGTAACGTGTGGCCCTACTGGAAGTCACATTTGTCTCTTCACCGTCGACACTGGAGTCAGTATCCGTGTCGGCGTCTATATCTGCCATCTGAGGTAACGGGCGCTTTAGAGCCCCTGACGACCTATGAGACGTCTGGACAGGCACAAGCTGAGTAGCCGGCTGTCTCATGTCAACCACTGTCTTTTATACAGAGCTGACACTGTCACGTAATTCCTTCCAACAGTTCATCCACTCAGGTGTCGACCCCCTAGGGGGTGACATCACTATTACAGGCAATCTGCTCCGTCTCCACATCATTTTTCTCCTCATACATGTCGACACAAACGTACCGACATACAGCACACACACAGGGAATGCTCTGATAGAGGACAGGACCCCACTAGCCCTTTGGGGAGACAGAGGGAGAGTTTGCCAGCACACACCAGAGCGCTATATATATACAGGGATAACCTTATATAAGTGTTTTTCCCCTTATAGCTGCTGTATCTTTAATACTGCGCGTAATTAGTGCCCCCCCTCTCTTTTTTAACCCTTTCTGTAGTGTAGTGACTGCAGGGGAGAGCCAGGGAGCTTCCCTCCAATGGAGCTGTGAGGGAAAATGGCGCCAGTGTGCTGAGGAGATAGGCTCCGCCCCCTTATCGGCGGCCTTATCTCCCGTTTTTCTATGTATTCTGGCAGGGGTTAAATGCATCCATATAGCCCAGGAGCTATATGTGATGCATTTTTTGCCATCCAAGGTGTTTTTATTGCGTCTCAGGGCCCCCCCAGCGCCCTGCACCCTCAGTGACCGGAGTGTGAAGTGTGCTGAGAGCAATGGCGCACAGCTGCAGTGCTGTGCGCTACCTTGTTGAAGACAGGACGTCTTCTGCCGCCGATTTTCCGGACCTCTTCTGTCTTCTGGCTCTGTAAGGGGGCCGGCGGCGCGGCTCTGGGACCCATCCATGGCTGGGCCTGTGATCGTCCCTCTGGAGCTAATGTCCAGTAGCCTAAGAAGCCCAATCCACTCTGCACGCAGGTGAGTTCGCTTCTTCTCCCCTTAGTCCCTCGATGCAGTGAGCCTGTTGCCAGCAGGTCTCACTGAAAATAAAAAACCTAAAACTAAACTTTTCACTAAGCAGCTCAGGAGAGCCACCTAGTGTGCACCCTTCTCGTTCGGGCACAAAAATCTAACTGAGGCTTGGAGGAGGGTCATAGGGGGAGGAGCCAGTGCACACCAGGTAGTTCTAAAGCTTTACTTTTGTGCCCAGTCTCCTGCGGAGCCGCTATTCCCCATGGTCCTTACGGAGTCCCCAGCATCCACTTAGGACGTTAGAGAAATATACAAAATTACATAGATTTTGTAATGTTTTAATTGTCTTTTATTGTTTTCTGCCAACATGGAGCCACAGTAGTTCTCTCCATAACTTTATGCTGGTCACTGTCCACAGCATCAGATATATTGATATGGGATGCGTTCAGCATCCTGGCTCTCGGGGTGCCGGCGGTCATGTGAGCAATGCCAGAATCCTGACACCACTCAGGAGACCGGCGCCAGATCACCGACACCCGGATTGCCGAAGGTGAGTATCGGAGTTTAGGGATAGTGTTAGGGCCCTGGGGAAGGGGAGAGGGGGGAAGTTTAGGGTTAGGTACGAGGGGGGGTTAGGCAGTAGGAGAGGTGGTTGGCCATAGCCGCCACCCCCCGAGGATTAGGTGATGGGGGCGTTTAAAAAATACTCACCCCCTCTTGTCTTCAGTTAGGATGCTGCGGTCGGTCATGTGACCACCACCATCCCGACCGCTGGGATTACATATGTATTGCATTGGTACTGTACATTGGTCCAACTAAGGGCTTAATTCAGAGTTGATCGCAGCAACAAATTTGATAGCAGTTGGGCAAAACCATGGGGGTCATTCCGAGTTGTTCGATCGCAAGCTGCTTTTAGCAGCTTTGCACATGCTAAGCCGCTGCCTACTGGGAGTGAATCTTAGCTTATCAAAATTGCGAACGAAAGATTCGCAATACTGCGAAAAGACTTCTCTGTGCAGTTTCTGAGTAGCTCGAGACTTACTCTGCCAGTGCGATCAGTTCAGTGCTTGTCGTTCCTGGTTTGATGTCACAAACACACCCAGCGTTCGCCCAGACACTCCTCCGTTTCTCCAGCCACTCCCGCGTTTTTCCCAGAAACGGAAGCGTTTTTTCACACACTCCCATAAAATGGCCAGTTTCCGCCCAGAAACACCCACTTCCTGTCAATCACATTATGATCACCAGAACGAAGAAAAAACCTTGTAATGCCGTGAGTAAAATTCCTAACTGCATAGCAAATTTACTTGGCGCAGTCGCACTGCGGACATTGCGCATGCGCATTAGCGACTTATCACTCCGTTGCGAGAAAAATATAACGAGCGAACAACTCGGAATGACCCCCCATGTGCACTGCGGGGGGTTCAGACATGATGTGCAGAGAGAGTGATGGGCCCTACACACTGGAAGATAACACTGAACGATATGAATGTTCTCGTTCATTAATGAACGAGAACTCGTTCATATCGTTCAGTGTGGAAGCACCAACAATGAACGATGCGCGGCCCCGCGCTCGTTCATCATTGGTGCCCCGTCGTTTATGCATGCAGGCCAATATGGACAATCTCGTCCATATTAGCATTCGCTGCTATGGAGCCAGGTGGGAAGAAATTTCACTCCCCCCGTCATCTCCCCTCCGCCGCCGTATCGGCCGTCGGGCAGCTCGGCAGCGTGTCGACAAGTGTGTAGGTCTTATTAGATTTGGGTGGGGTGTGTTCAAACTGGAATCTAAATTGCAGTGTCAAAATAAAGCAGCCAGTATTTACCCTGCACAGAAACAAAATAACCCACCCAAATCTAACTCTCTCTGCACATGTTATATCTGCCCCCCTCCCCCACCGGCACAGTGCACATGGTTTTGCCCAACTGCTAACAAATTTGCTGCTGCGATCAACCCTCAATTAGCCCCCAAGTGCAATCCAACCACCATGTTCTGCAGAATAGACTATTCATGAGCTGATAATATTTTTTATTGAGCAGAGAAAGGATAATTTAGCAACTAAAAAAAAAATGCAGAAAAGCAGAATATTTATTGTAAATGCACCTAGCCCATGTTATGTCAGGAACCAAGGTGGTCATTCCGAGTTGTTCGCTCGGTAATTTTCTTCGCATCGCAGCGATTTTCCGCTAATTGCGCATGCGCAATGTTCGCACTGCGACTGCGCCAAGTAAATTTGCTAAGAAGTTTGGTATTTTACTCAAGGCATTACGAGGTTTTTTCTTCGTTCTGGTGATCGTAATGTGATTGACAGGAAGTGGGTGTTTCTGGGCGGAAACTGCCCGTTTTATGGGAGTGTGTGAAAAAACGCTGCCGTTTCTGGGAAAAACGCGGGAGTGGCTGGAGAAACGGGGGAGTGTCTGGGCGAACGCTGGGTGTGTTTGTGACGTCAAACCAGGAACGACAAGGACTGAACTGATCGCACTGGAAGAGTAAGTCTCGAGCTACTCAGAAACTGCACAGAGAAATGTTTTCGCAATATTGCGAATCTTTCGTTCGCAATTCTGCTAAGCTAAGATTCACTCCCAGTAGGCGGCGGCTTAGCGTGTGCAATGCTGCTAAAAGCAGCTTGCGAGCGAACAACTCGGAATGAGGGCCCAAATCCTTACATCTGACAAGTACAGTCAGGTCCATAAATATTGGGACATCGACACTATTCTCATATTTTGGGCTCTATACACCACCACAATGGATTTGAAATGAAACAAACAAGACGTGCTTTAACTGCAGACTTTCCGCTTTAATTTGAGGGTATTTACATCCAAATCAGGTGAACGGTGTAGGAATTACAACGGTTTCTATATGTGCCTTCCACTTTTTAAGGGACCAAAAGTAATGGGACAATCGACTCAAAAGCTATTTCATGGGCAGGAGTGGGCTATTCCCTCGTTATTTCATCATCAATTAAGCAGGTAAAAGGTCTGGAGTAGATTCCAGGTGTGACATTTGCATTTGGAATCTGTTGCTGTCGACTCTCAATATGATATCCAAAGATCCGCCACTATCAGTGAAGCAAGCCATCATTATGCTGAAAAATCAAAACAAACCCATCAGAGAGATAGCAAAAACATTAGGGGGTATATTCAATTATTGTCGTATCCATTCCGACATGCATTTGTCGGAATGGATCCGACAACCCCTATTCAATATCATCTCAATTCGACTTTTTCAAGTCGAATTGAGATGAGGAACCCAGAGGAGTAGGGGGGGGGGGAGCCGCGGGGAGACCAGCGGGGACAGCCGCCGGCAGACGGAGGAGATCAGCACTACAGTAGCGCTGCAGGAGGATGTCACACAGCCGCCCGACCTCACGGCAGTGTCCACCCGGCTCCAGCAAGCGTGTCCTCACTTGCTGGAGCTGGGTGGATGCGGCCGTGAGCGGAGCGGCTGTGTGACATTCTGCTGCAGCGCTGTGCTGTAGCGCTGATCTCCCATGTATACCCGCGGCTGCCCCCGTCTCCCCGCGGCTCCCCCCCCCCCCTCTACTCCTCTAGGTCCCACATCTCAGTCTGTCGGATTGAGATGGTCGAAAAGGGGGCCAAAACCTGTTGGTTTTGGCTCCGTTTTCGACACAAGCACGTGGATCGGCAGCTATACCGACGATCTACGTGCTTTTCGACAAGTCGAATTCCTCGACTTGTCGAATATATTGAATAGGTTGGAACTCCTTCCGACCTAAAAAAAGTCGAAAACTGCCGTCTTTTCGACAGACGGCAGCTTTCGACGTCAATTGAATATACCCCTAGGTGTGGCCAAATCAACTGTTTGGAACATTCTTAAAAAGAAAGAACGCACTGGAGAGCTCAGCAACACCAAAAGACCTGGAAGACCACGGAAAACAACTGTGGTGGATGACAGAAGAATTATTTCCTTGGTGGAGAAAAACCCCTTCACAACAGTTACCCAGATCAAGAACACTCTCCAGGAGGTAGGTGCAGGGGCGGATCCAGAAAAAAATTACAGGGGGGGCACCATAAGGGGCGTGGCTTCATTGGAATGGGCGTGGTATTGCAGGAAAAGACTACCTTATACCCCAGTTTTGCAACCTGCACGCCCAGACGTTGGCCACCACAGGAAAGAAAAATAATCCTGATTCATGCCCCTTACATTATTTGTCATTTTTCCTCCTTATAGTAATGCCCAGTATACATTATTCCACATACTGCAATGGCCCTTAGACATTATTCCACACACAATAATGCACATGACACAATATGCACACACTGTAATGCCCCAGACACATTATGCCACACACCGTAATGCCTGTGACACATTATGACAGGAATCGCAATGCCCGTTATACATTATGCTACACACTGCACTGCCCCTGGTACATTATAGCACATACAATGTCTGTGACACATTATGCCACACACTGCAATGACCTTGAGACATTATACCACAATGCCCGTGATATAGTATACCATACACCGTAATGCCTGTGACACATACCGCAATGCCCGTTATACCCTATGCCACACACCGCAATGCCCGTTATATATTATGCCACACTGCAATGACCCTGAGACATTATACCACATACCACAATGCCCGTGATATAGTATACCACACACCGTAATGCCTGACACATTATGACACACACCGCAATGTCCGTGATACATTATGCCACACACTGCAATGACCCTGAGACATTATACCACATATCACAATGCCAGCGATATAGTATACCATACACCGTAATGCCTGTGACACATTATGACACACACCGCAATGTCCGTGATACATTATGCCACACACCGTAATGACCATTACACATTAAGTCCTACAGTAAGGCTTCTAATTACTTTTCAAATACCTGCTCGTTGTCAGGGGTTTCATGCACTGGGTGTCATGCTCGTTGCCAGGGGTTTCATGCTCTTGGTTCCATGCACGGTGCCAGGGGTTTTCATGCTCAGGGTGTCATGCTCGTTGCCAGGGGTTTCATGCACTGGGTGTCATGCTCGTTGCCAGGGGTTTCATGCACTGGGTGTCATGCTCGTTGCCAGGGGTTTCATGCACTGGGTGTCATGCTCGTTGCTAGGAGGTAGTCCTTGTGGCTAGGGCTGTGCTCCCAGTGCCACATATGTCCCCAGTGCCAGATATTCCCCCACGGTGCCAGGTACTTACATGCCCCCAGTGCCAAATATAGCCCCCTCCCATGTGCCAGGTACACATATACCCCCAGTGCCAGATATTCCCCGACAGTGCCACATATGCCCCCAGTGCCAGATATCGTCCCCCCAGTGCTATATATGCCCCCAGTGCCACATATGCCCCAGTGCCAGATATTCCCCCCCCAGTGCCACATATGCCCCCAGTGCCACATATGCCCCCAGTGCCAGATATTCCCCCCCCCCAGTGCCATATATGCCCCCAGTGCCAGATATTCCCCCCAGTGCCATATATGTCCCCAGTGCCAGATATTCTCCCCCCCCTCCATGCCAAATATGCCCCCAGTGCCATATATGTCCCCAGTGCCAGATATTCTCCCCCCCTCCCTGCCAAATATGCCCCCAGTGCCAGATATTCCCCCCCAGTGTGTCCCCCCCCCTTCCTCCGCCGCCGCCGCTGCTCCCCCCGCTCCCCTGCTGTTAGGAGGGACACGGAGGGCACAGTGCACGCCTCCCTGTGTCCCTCCTGTGTCTCCGGCGGCCGCGGGTCACTGTAATAAAGGAAGTGCTCTCGAACGGCACTTCCTTTATGAGACCAGCGGCCGCCGGAGACCCAGGAGGGACACAGGAGAGGCGCGCACTGTGCCCTCCGTGTCCCTAACAGCAGGGGAGGAAACGAGACCGCAGACTGACATGCGGACGCTCGTCCGCATGTCAGTCTGCACTAAAAATGACAGGGGGGGCACGTGCCTTGGTGCCCCCCCCCCCTAAATCCGCCACTGGGTAGGTGTATATGTGTCAAAGTCAACAATCAAGAGAAGACTTCACAGGAGTGAATATAGAGGGTTCACTACAAGATGTAAACCATTGGTGAGCCACAAAAACAGGAAGACCAGATTAGAGTTTGGCAAACAAAGTCTAAAAAAGCCTTTACATTTCTGGAACAACATCCTATGGACAGATGAGACAAAGATCAACTTGTACCAGAGTGATGGGAAGAGAAGAGTATGGAGAAAGAAAGGAACTGCTCATGATCCTTAATATACCACCTTATCAGTGAAGCATGGTGGTGGTAGTGTCATGGCGTGGGCATGTATGGCTGCCAATGGAACTGGTTCCCTTGTATTTATTGATAATGTGACTGCTGACAAAAGCAGCAGGAGGAATTCTGAAGTGTTTCGGGCAATATTATCTGCTCATATTCAATCAAATGCTTCAGAACTCATTGGACGGCGCTTCACAGTGCAGATGGACAATGACCTGAAGCATTCTGTGAAAGCAACCAAGGAGTTTTTTAAGGCAAATAAGTGGAATGTTATGCAATGGCCAAGTCAATCACCTGACCTGAATCCGATTGAGCATGCATTTCACTTGATGAAGACAAAACTGTAGGGAAAATGCCCCAAAAACAAGCAGGAACTGAAGACATTTGCAGTAGAGGCCTGGCAGAGCATCACCAGGGATGAAACCCAGCGTCTGGTGATGTCTCTGCATTCCAGACTGCAGGCTGTAATTGACTGCAAAGGATTTGCAACAAAGTATTAAAAAGTGAAAGTTTGATTTAGGATTGTTTAGTTTGTCCCATTACTTTTGGTCCCTTAAAAAGTGGGAGGCACATATAGAAACCGTTGTAATTCCTACACTGTTCACCTGATTTGGATGTAAATAGCCTCAAATTAAAGCGGAAAGTCTGCAGTTAAAGCACGTCTTGTTTGTTTCATTTCAAATCCATTGTGGTGGTCTATAGAGCCCAAAATATGAGAATAGTGTCGATGTCCCAATATTTATGGACCTGACTGTATATAAACTGTCCCATTTACTCTGCAGCACTAAGCTTCATGGCACACCTTTCCTTGTTAAAAGAATCAGGGCCGAACAAAATTCAGGCTGCAACACCTAGAGACTACTACTGAGTAGCATTGTAGAACTACAATTGCCTGCATGCGAATTGTACAAGTACAGTAGATACTACTATCACTTGCAGCGCCTCAAGTGAGCAGTATAAGTGTTGCTACAGTAACAATGTCAAAGTAGTGATCCATCAGTATCGAAAGAAATAATAGTACTTCCAGTACCACCAGTCTTACAGAAATAAATAATTGTGATTTCTAAAATGAAACGAAAAACTACTGTACCCTAAAAAAAAAAAAAGATCCCTCCATAATTGATACTTATGTCAAGATTTTTTTCCCCTTTCCAATGTAATCTGCAAGTATGGTATATAGGGCTGGATGTATCAAGCATCGCACTGTGAATTAGATAAATAACGCCACTTACTGCATTCATAGCGGCATTAATTACGCCGGTATGTATTTAGAAGTGCAAATATTGGGCCTAATTCAGGTGGTTGCGTTGCGAGGGGGGGGGGCTTTAAGGCTTTGTTTCCGAGATGGCGCGTTGCAGGGGCAGAGGCGGCCAAACAAGGGCGGCGTTGGTGAAACGGGGGGCGTGGTGTGGGAGTGATCGCAGCGGCTGCGTGACATCATATGCAGCCACTGCGATCAGAAACATGACTAAGCTGCACCGGCAGGAGGCAACCTTAATTTCTGCTTGAAGGGTGGAGGCTCGGGTCAGTATGTTGGGCAGCCTTGCCCTGCGATGGGCGACCCACAGTATGCGAACAAGAGGATTGCAAATTCTGATAATTAGCAGAATTTGCAATCCGTACTGAATTAGACCCATAGGGGTATATGCAATTGCGGTCGAATTCCCGAAATTGTCGAAAAACTGGACTTTTTCGCCCAAAAAAAATATTCGACAATGCAATTCAGTACTTTCCGTCAAAAAAACGGACTTTCAAAATTCGACTTTCTGAAATTCGACATTTGTCAAATTCGACATTCTGCAATGGTACAAATGCGGCAATTCGCCAAAAGTATATTCAATTGAAGTTTGGAAATTCGACAACAGTGCTTTTAGACAGTAAATTCGTCATTTTCAATCCGCCACACTTTGGTGGCGGAATCTAATAAAAAAAATGTAAAACATGTTTTTTTTGGTGTTTTTTTTATTGGTAATAGCATATCTATTTATATTAGAAGGGATTAGGTACTTGGTTTGTCTATTTTGGAGGCACAAGCATTATTTATATATTTTTTTAAATATATATATATATATATATATATATATATATTTTTTTTTAAATGGAATGGTAAAAACCCGAAAAAAAATGGCATGGGGTCCCCCCTCCTAAGCATAACCAGCCTCGGGCTCTTCGAGCCGGTCCTGGTTCTAAAAATCCGGGGGAAAAACTGACAGGGGATCCCCCGTATTTTTAAAACCAGCACCGGGCTCTGCGCCTGGTGCTGGTGCAAAAAATACGGGGGGAAAAAGAGTAGGGGTCCCCCGTAATTTTTACACCAGCATCGGGCTACACTAGCTGGACAGATAATGCCACAGCCGGGGGTCACTTTTATACAGCGCCCTGCGGCCGTGGCATTAAATATCCAACTAGTCACCCCTGGCCGGGGTACCCTGGGGGAGTGGGGACCCCTTCAATCAAGGGGTCCCCCCCAGCCACCCAAGGGCCAGGGGTGAAGCCTGAGGCTGTCCCCCCCCATCCAAGGGCTGCGGATGGGGGGCTGATAGCCTTGAGAAAAGTGTAAGAATATTGTTTTTTCCAGTAGTACTACAAGTCCCAGCAAGCCTCCCCCGCAAGCTGGTTCTTGGAGAACCACAAGTACCTGCATGCGGGAGAAAAACGGGCCCGCTGGTACCTTTAGTTCTACTGGAAAAAAATACCCAAATAAAAACAGGACACGCACACCGTGATAGTAAAACTTTATTACACACATGTCGACACACACATACTTACCTATGTTCACACGCCGACCTCTGTCCACTTGTCCAAGTAGAATCCACGTGTACCTGTGAATAAAATTATACTCAGTAGGAAAAAACTGTGTTCCCTAATGCACACCGAGTGAAAAATATTACTACATAATAGTCAGATAAAACGGAGATCTTAGTTGCGTATATCTGCAGATATAGGGTTAAGCCCCCAGGCCGATCGACAAGGCTTCTCCGTCACTGGTGGTCCCTAATACTAGGTATGGGTCCGGGGTGCAGGACCCCACGATGTCGGCACAGGTCGGCCACCCCAGGTCAGCACACAGGTGAAAATTAATAGGGGTTAATAAGAAGCACAGAAGTGCTATGTAAGTGGTGTGATTAAAATAATATATACAAAGTGATAGGGAAAATCATAAGTGTTAATAAAGTGTTATGGTGTGCCGACCCGAAGCAGCCCAGCCATACCGACACAGGGGCCACCGCACCCCACACCCACCCCATAAATAATTACAAATATGTCTGGGTTAAATTCCCAGTGTAAGGCCACATGGTAATGGCTCCTACAGCATCTGAGAGCCAGCTTACCTGGGGATACCCCTGGCTTCCCCTATGGCACTTCTGGAGTCAGCAATCCCTCCTAATGCTGACCCATCTATGCCTCTCTAAATACAATACACAAAATGGAAAGCTGCTCAATCAGATTGTAATGTCACTCAGGTGCTAAAAGGGAGGGGTAATTCTGTGTAGGAAAAAACTGTGTTCCCTAATGCACACCGAGTGAAAAATATTACTACATAATAGTCAGATAATACGGAGATCTTAGTTGCGTATATCTGCAGATATAGGATTAAGCCCCCAGGCGGATCGACAAGGCTTCTCCGTCACTGGGGGTCCCTAATACTAGGTATGGGTCCGGGGTGCAGGACCCCACGATGTCGGCACAGGTCGGCCACCCCAGGTCAGCACACAGGTGAAAATTAATAGGGGTTAATAAGAAGCACAGAAGTGCTATGTAAGTGGTGTGATTAAAATAATATATACAAAGTGATAGGGAAAATCATAAGTGTTAATAAAGTGTTATGGTGTGCCGACCCGAAGCAGCCCAGCCATACCGACACAGGGGCCACCGCACCCCACACCCACCCCATAAATAATTACAAATATGTCTGGGTTAAATTCCCAGTGTAAGGCCACATGGTAATGGCTCCTACAGCATCTGAGAGCCAGCTTACCTGGGGATACCCCTGGCTTCCCCTATGGCACTTCTGGAGTCAGCAATCCCTCCTAATGCTGACCCATCTATGCCTCTCTAAATACAATACACAAAATGGAAAGCTGCTCAATCAGATTGTAATGTCACTCAGGTGCTAAAAGGGAGGGGTAATTCTGTGTAGGAAAAAACTGTGTTCCCTAATGCACACCGAGTGAAAAATATTACTACATAATAGTCAGATAATACGGAGATCTTAGTTGCGTATATCTGCAGATATATGATTAAGCCCCCAGGCCGATCGACAAGGCTTCTCCGTCACTGGGGGTCCCTAATACTAGGTATGGGTCCGGGGTGCAGGACCCCACGATGTCGGCACAGGTCGGCCACCCCAGGTCAGCACACAGGTGAAAATTAATAGGGGTTAATAAGAAGCACAGAAGTGCTATGTAAGTGGTGTGATTAAAATAATATATACAAAGTGATAGGGAAAATCATAAGTGTTAATAAAGTGTTATGGTGTGCCGACCCGAAGCAGCCCAGCCATACCGACACAGGGGCCACCGCACCCCACACCCACCCCATAAATAATTACAAATATGTCTGGGTTAAATTCCCAGTGTAAAGCCACATGGTAATGGCTCCTACAGCATCTGAGAGCCAGCTTACCTGGGGATACCCCTGGCTTCCCCTATGGCACTTCTGGAGTCAGCAATCCCTCCTAATGCTGACCCATCTATGCCTCTCTAAATACAATACACAAAATGGAAAGCTGCTCAATCAGATTGTAATGTCACTCAGGTGCTAAAAGGGAGGGGTAATTCTGTGTAGGAAAAAACTGTGTTCCCTAATGCACACCGAGTCAAAAATATTACTACACAATAGTCAGATAATACGGAGATCTTAGTTGCGTATATCTGCAGATATAGGGTTAAGCCCCCAGGCCGATCGACAAGGCTTCTCCGTCACTGGGGGTCCCTAATACTAGGTATGGGTCTGGGGTGCAGGACCCCACGATGTCGGCACAGGTCGGCCACCCCAGGTCAGCACACAGGTGAAAATTAATAGGGGTTAATAAGAAGCACAGAAGTGCTATGTAAGTGGTGTGATTAAAATAATATATACAAAGTGATAGGGAAAATCATAAGTGTTAATAAAGTGTTATGGTGTGCCGACCCGAAGCAGCCCAGCCATACCGACACAGGGGCCACGCACCCCACACCCACCCCATAAATAATTACAAATATGTCTGGGTTAAATTCCCAGTGTAAGGCCACATGGTAATGGCTCCTACAGCATCTGAGAGCCAGCTTACCTGGGGATACCCCTGGCTTCCCCTATGGCACTTCTGGAGTCAGCAATCCCTCCTAATGCTGACCCATCTATGCCTCTCTAAATACAATACACAAAATGGAAAGCTGCTCAATCAGATTGTAATGTCACTCAGGTGCTAAAAGGGAGGGGTAATTCTGTGTAGGAAAAAACTGTGTTCCCTAATGCACACCGAGTGAAAAATATTACTACATAATAGTCAGATAATACGGAGATCTTAGTTGCATATATCTGCAGATATAGGGTTAAGCCCCCAGGCCGATCGACAAGGCTTCTCCGTCACTGGGGGTCCCTAATACTAGGTATGGGTCTGGGGTGCAGGACCACACGATGTCGGCACAGGTCGGCCACCCCAGGTCAGCACACAGGTGAAAATTAATAGGGGTTAATAAGAAGCACAGAAGTGCTATGTAAGTGGTGTGATTAAAATAATATATACAAAGTGATAGGGAAAATCATAAGTGTTAATAAAGTGTTATGGTGTGCCGACCCGAAGCAGCCCAGCCATACCGACACAGGGGCCACGCACCCCACACCCACCCCATAAATAATTACAAATATGTCTGGGTTAAATTCCCAGTGTAAGGCCACATGGTAATGGCTCCTACAGCATCTGAGAGCCAGCTTACCTGGGGATACCCCTGGCTTCCCCTATGGCACTTCTGGAGTCAGCAATCCCTCCTAATGCTGACCCATCTATGCCTCTCTAAATACAATACACAAAATGGAAAGCTGCTCAATCAGATTGTAATGTCACTCAGGTGCTAAAAGGGAGGGGTAATTCTGTGTAGGAAAAAACTGTGTTCCCTAATGCACACCGAGTGAAAAATATTACTACATAATAGTCAGATAATACGGAGATCTTAGTTGCATATATCTGCAGATATAGGGTTAAGCCCCCAGGCCGATCGACAAGGCTTCTCCGTCACTGGGGGTCCCTATTACTAGGTATGGGTCCGGGGTGCAGGACCCCACGATGTCGGCACAGGTCGGCCACCCCAGGTCAGCACACAGGTGAAAATTAATAGGGGTTAATAAGAAGCACAGAAGTGCTATGTAAGTGGTGTGGAGAACCACAAGTACCAGCATGCGGAAGAAAAACGGGCCCGCTGGACCTGTAGTTCTACTGAAAAAAAAATACCCAAATAAAAACAGGACACGCACACCGTGATA
Organism: Pseudophryne corroboree; assembly: GCF_028390025.1. NCBI lineage: Eukaryota > Metazoa > Chordata > Amphibia > Anura > Myobatrachidae > Pseudophryne > Pseudophryne corroboree. The sequence continues at coordinate 208,108,661 of NC_086445.1, read as the reverse complement.
GTAAAACTTTATTACACACATGTCGACACACACATACTTACCTATGTTCACACGCCGACCTCTGTCCACTTGTCCAAGTAGAATCCACGTGTACCTGTGAATAAAATTATACTCACCTGATCCAGTGTCCAGATTATAATCCACATACTTGGCAAAAAAAAAAAATGAACACCCGAACCACACGGACTGAAAGGGGTCCCATGTTTACACATGGGACCCCTTTCCCCAAATGCAGAGACCCCCCCATGACTGCTGTCACAGAAAGGTCTCTTCAGCCAATCAGCGAGCGCAACGTCCTGGCACTCTGCTGATTGGCTATGCGCATCTGAGCTGTCAGACAGCGCATCGCAAAGCCTCTCCATTATATTCAATGGTGGGAACTTTGCGTCAGCGGTGAGGTCACCCGCGGTCAGCGGCTGACCGCGGGTAACCCCACCGCTGACGGCAAAATTCCCACCATTGAAACTAATGGAGGGAGCTGTGCGATGCGCTGTCTGACAGCAGACGCGCATACAGCCAATCAGGTGAGTGCCACGAAGTAGCGCTTCCTGATCGGCTGAAGGGACCTTCTGTGACAGCAGTCACGTGGGGTCCCGGCATTCGTGGAAAGGGGTCCCATGTGTAAACATGGGACCCCTTTCAGTCCGTTTGGTCCGGGTGTTCGTTTTTTATTTTTTTGCCAAGTACGTGGATTATAATCTGGACACTGGATTGAGGTGAGTATAATTTTATTCACAGGTACACGTGGATTCTACTTAGACAAGTGGACAGAGGTCGGCATGTGAACATAGGTAAGTATGTGTGTGTCGACATGTGTGTAATAAAGTTTTACTATCACGGTGTGCGTGTCCTGTTTTTATTTGGGTATTTTTTTTTCAGTAGAACTACAGGTACCAGCGGGCCCGTTTTTCTCCCGCATGCTGGTACTTGTGGTTCTCCAAGTACCAGCTTGCGGGGGAGGCTTGCTGGGACTTGTAGTACTACTGGAAAAAACAATATTCTTACACTTTTCTCAAGGCTATCAGCCCCTCATCCGCAGCCCTTGGATGAGGGGACAGCCTCGGGCTTCACCCCTGGCCCTTGGGTGGCTGGGGGGGACCCCCTAATTGAAGGGGTCCCCACTCCCCCAGGGTACCCTGGCCAGGGGTGACTAGTTGGATATTTAATGCCACGGCCGCAGGGCGCTGTATAAAAGTGACCCCCGGCTGTGGCATTATCTGTCCAGCTAGTGGAGCCCGATGCTGGTGTAAAAAATACGGGGGACCCCTACTCTTTTTTCCCCCCGTATTTTTTGCACCAGCACCAGGCGCAGAGCCCGGTGCTGGTTTTAAAAATACGGGGGATCCCCTGTCAGTTTTTCCCCCGGATTTTTAGAACCAGGACCGGTTCGAAGAGCCCGAGGCTGGTTTTGCTTTGGAGGGGGGACCCCACGCAATTTTTTTTCGGGTTTTTTACCGTTTTTTCCCGTTTTTTAAAAATCGGATCAAAATCCGTCAAATCGGCCGTTTTTCGACAGCGGGACTGTCGAATCCGTTTTTTATTGAATATGTTGAATTTCGGCACCCACTTGCCGGAATTCGACGGTCGAATTGTGTCGAATTAAAACACGGCCGAAAAATTGCCGCGATTCGCCGCTAATTGCATATACCCCATAGTCACAATGGATGGCTCTTCCAGAAAGAGCTGTCTTTTCGGATTAGAGGACTTCTGTGTTTATGACCCGTAAGTCCTTCTGTGCATGCGCGCCTGTCGGCCAACCTGTGTGAGAGCCGAGGGGGATGCTGGGATGGATTCTATTGGTGTGCAGTGTGAAAAGAAGCCCAAACTCCGGAAATTAATGCATTCCGGAGCTTTGTGTACGCGGCCAAAACTTCAAAAACTGCAAAGTTTTTTCCTTTTTTTTACGTGCGGCTTTATTATGACCAGAGGAGGAGCAGGGGGGCCCTCCCCTCATGGTAGAGGCTAAATCCTAGTGGGCTAAGGGACCTGTGATGTCAGGGGGCGGAGCAAGGACAACAGGATACTACTTTCAGTATCCACGCCACCAACTATTACCTTTAGTAATCAGGTGGCGAGCGAAGCGAGCCCGCGAGGCTCCATTTCTGGACCCTTTGCCGAACTTACTCCTCCCCTTCTCTTGCGTGCCACGTGGGTCAAATGTCTTTTAGCCCACTAGGAAATAGACACCACCCTCCCCTAATCTCTCCTCAGCAGGCTTGGTTCCTCTCTGCATCATGAGTGCTGAGGCTAAGACGGTCCTGATTTAGCTGCCGAGTATGATGTCGTGACTATACTCTGCATGAGTAACCAGGCAGGGCAGATAGGAGAAGCCAACCTGCATATGAATGCCTGCAGTCACCCATCTCACAGCCCCTGAGTCGAGCCGGGATCGCTGTTCTGGCGGTTCGCAGCAGTAAGTAAAGTTTAAACCTATGTTTAGTCACACTGTGAATGTCAGTCTGTCCCTGTGTGTAACCGAGTGCCTCTGCCTGCCAGCCACCTCACAACCGATCCAGCCAGACAGTTCTGGCATGGACCCATGACCTCCTGGTACCTCCATCTGATATAATGATATAAATATGTAAAAAGTCTATAAATTAAATACAATGTGTTTCACATGTTGTTATTATTATTTGTCATTAGTTCTGCCCTTTCCTGTGGATTCTCAAATTGTGGCATTTTGCCACAATGTGGGCGGGGCCTAATGACGTGGCGAGCTCAGCACCACATGCAACGTGGCCAGCAGTGTCTCCTCTCTGGGATTCACAGAGAGGAGACATAAAATGTAGGCAAGTATACTGTAAGTATATTTTATAAGAATACAGTTTTAATGGCACATTTGCTACCACAAGCGCTGTAATTTGCTTTTCTATGTGTCTGCTTTTTTACCTGCATCAGAAACCGTTAGCACATTGGGGGTCATTCCAAGTTGATCGTAGCTGTGCCAAACTTAGCACAGCTACAATCAGGCACTCAGACATGCGGGGGGGGACATGTCAGTGCACCCCCCCCCCCCCCCGCAGAAAAGCAAAAGCATCGCATCTCAGGAGAACCTCTTCGCAGCCCCGGGTCGCAGCGGCTGCGTGTGATGTAACGCAGCCACTGTGGCCCGCTCCCCAACAGTCCAGCCACGCCTGTGTTGGCCGGACCACGCCGTCATCCAGTCCCCTCCTGCGCTAGGCAACTACGGCCTTCGGCCGTCTGGCATGCACCGGCACACTGCGGTGCCAGCGCATGCGCAGTTCTGACCCGATCACTGCGCTGCGATAAACTACAGCGAGCGATCGGGTCGGAATGACCCCCATTGTCCGAAAGATGTGGGGGGAGATACAGCTATCTGTAATAGAATGTCAGGCATAGGTACCAAGTTTTTTTCTGTCGCAGAGAATCACATCATTACACCACTGTCCAGCTCATTTCACACCCAAGTTGGTGGGATGCAGGATGTGAGTATGGAATTATAATGTCAACCCATTGGCATTTCTATAATGGGTGCAATGTATGAGGTGCACACGGGCCACTGGGTCCAGAGGGGCCCACACTGCACACATTGCATCCATATTTTAATACTTACCTTTCCAGAGTCCAGCATCGAGCACTGCATTTGGGGCGAAAATTGCAGCCAAAATGGCCACTGCACATGCGCAGTAGTCAAATTGGTCAAATTGGTCTCCAGAACATGGCGAGCGCCATGTTTCCAAAGAACTGCGCCGTGCAGAGGGGCCCACCCGGAGGTGCACTCAGGGCCCCCTCCTCTGTTGAAACGCCCCTGTGTCAACCTCAGATTAACCATGAACATTGTTTTTTTTATCTTCATAGCTCGTATCTGATAATTTCAGTTTGGTGTTTAATCATCCTTTAATTACATTTAACTAGCTGTAATTCTTCTGTCATGGATTTTATATTTTTCACTTTTTTTTTTGTTTTCTCCATTTCTGTCTCTGATATTTATGAGTAAACAACTACTCAACCAAATGGCAGGTTTTCTATAAATCATTATTCCATTAAAAGGGGAAAAGGGAGCATTAGAGATAATTCTGCCAGTGCTGATGCAGTTTCCACTCATTTATATTCTGAATCAGCATCTAGAGCTCAGAGGAAGGAAGAAATTAAATGCCCTCTAAGTACTGAAAGAATTATACAGCCAGGATCGTATTTAGCCCAATGTTATAGTACAGTGCATATCAAATGTTACTGAAAACACTTATCAGCCCTATCTGTACCTAAAACTAGTTAAGTACAGGCCATACTGGATAAACTGGATTAGCATGTTTTACTTACTACTTACTGTAAAAAGCTTTTAAATTATGGATTAAATTAATACAGTAAATCTGTTATTTCTCCAGCATGCTGGTAGTGGTAACTGAGCCACAGACAACAGAAATATGCACTAATGCTCAACTGTAATGTAGCCCTACTGGTAATTTTATTGTATATATTGTGTATACCTATGTGTATTTAGACTGCCATGTTACATAGTGCATAATATAATGGGGTATGTGTTCAGGGGATGTGCAAGACCTAAGGGGTAAACATCCTATGCTGCACTATGTGGGGGGAAGTTTCCAGAGTGCCTCGGGGCAATGAGCTCGTTTGCGGGGAGCAGGAGGAGAGAGGAGAGCGCAAGAGGTAGGGGGAGCTATAAAGAGAGGATCCCTGCGCTCGCGAAAGCGGTTGGGTTTTTCCCCCCGGACGGTACCTGGTGAGGTGGTGCAGCATCCCGGTTTTGGCGGAGAGGCAGTTTCGGTGACAGGGAGTCCGGAGTAAGGAGACACTGCGGGTGTGCAGATAGAGGCTGGGGAGAGGCAGCTCCGGTGACAGAGAGACCAGAGTACGGAGACACTGCGGGCGTGCAGATAGACGCTGGGGAGAGGCAGCCTTCTACAGAGAGCGGAGCGGAAGGTGCCAGAGAGCCATGCAGCAGAGGTACCGGCGACCAGAGCAGAGGGAGAACGGCCAGGGGTGAGCTTCCATCAACGCTGGGGTCCGGCCCAGTCGGTTCGGGCAACACAATAAGAGGTACCCCTATTACCTGTCCCACAACAGTCAGACAGAGGGGTGGAGTGGCCGAGCATAGAGGAATAGGAGGAGTCGGGGGAGTGACCAGAGGTGAGCAGCTGTCCGTTGCGTTGCCTCCCACTGGCCAGTTAACCCTTTAGGTAACTGATGAGCAGACAGCCCGATTCACCATAACAAAAGGTGCTGGGATAAATCTAAAGGCAGGAGGAGCGATTATTATTATAATCACTAGAGCGCCAAATGCCTAAACCTTCACTGCGCTGATTGTGCATACTATAAATGCTCCATGTGTACTATAAGCTTAGAACCGCCCTAAGTATTCTTCAGCATTACACAGACTGCAGCCATATACAGACTACATTCTCAGAGCTGCTACAGGTGTACTATTGTATTATATAGACTGAAGCCCAGAGCTGCAGAGAGTGTTAATGGAGGACGCCACAAAGAAGGCACCCATATCAGGATAGTTATTGAAATAGAGACATTCCTGTAGTTGGGACAGCTATAGACTAGTGATGAGCGGGTTCGGTTCCTCGGAAACCGAACCCCCCCGAACTTCACCCATTTTACACGGGTCCGAGGCATACTCGGATTCTCCCGTATGGCTCGGTTAATCCGAGCGCGCCCAAACGTCATCATCCCGCTGTCGGATTCTCGCGAGATTCGGATTCTATATAAGCAGCCGCGCGTCGCCGCCATTTTCACTCGTGCATTGGAAATGTTAGGGAGAGGACGTGGCTGGCGTCCTCTCCGTTTATTAATAATATTTGTGCTACTGCAGTGCTTATTGCTTAATTGTGGGGACTGGGGAGCAGCTGTATTATATAGGAGGAGTACAGTGCAGAGTTTTGCTGACCAGTGACCACCAGTATACGTTGTCTGCCTGAAAAACACTCCATATCTGTGCTCAGTGTGCTGCATATATCTGTGCTCACACTGCTTAATTGTGGGGACTGGGGAGCAGCTGTATTATATAGGAGGAGTACAGTGCAGAGTTTTGCTGACCAGTGACCACCAGTATACGTTGTCTGCCTGAAAAACACTCCATATCTGTGCTCAGTGTGCTGCATATATCTGTGCTCACACTGCTTAATTGTGGGGACTGGGGAGCAGCTGTATTATATAGGAGGAGTACAGTGCAGAGTTTTGCTGACCAGTGACCACCAGTATACGTTGTCTGCCTGAAAAACACTCCATATCTGTGCTCAGTGTGCTGCATATATCTGTACTCACACTGCTTAATTGTGGGGACTGGGGAGCAGCTGTATTATATAGGAGGAGTACAGTGCAGAGTTTTGCTGACCAGTGACCACCAGTATACGTTGTCTGCCTGAAAAACACTCCATATCTGTGCTCAGTGTGCTGCATATATCTGTGCTCACACTGCTTAATTGTGGGGACTGGGGAGCAGCTGTATTTTATAGGAGGAGTACAGTGCAGAGTTTTGCTGACCAGTGACCACCAGTACACGTTGTCTGCCTGAAAAACACTCCATATCTGTGCTCAGTGTGCTGCATATATCTGTGCTCACACTGCTTAATTGTGGGGACTGGGGAGCAGCTGTATTATATAGGAGGAGTACAGTGCAGAGTTTTGCTGACCAGTGACTACCAGTATACGTTGTCTGCCTGAAAAACACTCCATATCTGTGCTCAGTGTGCTGCATATATCTGTGCTCACACTGCTTAATTGTGGGGACTGGGGAGCAGCTGTATTATATAGGAGGAGTACAGTGCATAGTTTTGCTGACCAGTGACCACCAGTATACGTTGTCTGCCTGAAAAACACTCCATATCTGTGCTCAGTGTGCTGCATATATCTGTGCTCACACTGCTTTATTGTGGGCACTGGGGACCACCAGTATATTATATAGGAGGAGTACAGTGCAGAGTTTTGCTGACAGTGACCACCAGTATATATAGCAGTACGGTACGGAAGGCCACTGCTCTACCTACCTCTGTGTCATCAAGTATACTATCCATCCATACCTGTGGTACATTTCAGTTGTGCGCAGTATATATAGTAGTAGGCCATTGCTATTGATACTGGCATATAATTCCACACATTAAAAAATGGAGAACAAAAATGTGGAGGTTAAAATAGGGAAAGATCAAGATCCACTTCTACCTCGTGCTGAAGCTGCTGCCACTAGTCATGGCCGAGACGATGAAATGCCATCAACGTCGTCTGCCAAGGCCGATGCCCAATGTCATAGTAGAGAGCATGTAAAATCCAAAAAACAAAAGTTCAGTAAAATTACCCAAAAATCAAAATTGAAAGCATCTGATGAGAAGCGTAAACTTGCCAATATGCCATTTACGACACGGAGTGGCAAGGAACGGCTGAGGCCCTGGCCTATGTTCATGGCTAGTGATTCAGCTTCACATGAGGATGGAAGCACTCATCCTCTCACTAGAAAAATGAAAAGACTTAAGCTGGCAAAAGCACAGCAAAGAACTGTGCGTTCTTCTAAATCACAAATCTCCAAGGAGAGTCCAATTGTGTCGGTTGCGATGCCTGACCTTCCCAACACTGGACGGGAAGAGCTTGCGCCTTCCACCATTTGCACGCCCCCTGCAAGTGCTGGAAGGAGCACCCGCAGTCCTGTTCCTGATAGTCAAATTGAAGATGTCACTGTTGAAGTACACCAGGATGAGGATATGGGTGTTGCTGGCGCTGGAGAGGAAATTGACAAGGAGGATTCTGATGGTGAGGTGGTTTGTTTAAGTCAGGCACCCGGGGAGACACCTGTTGTCCGTGGGACGAATATGGCCATTGACATGCCTGGTCAAAATACAAAAAAAATCAGCTCTTCGGTGTGGAATTATTTCTACACAAATGCGGACAACAGGTGTCAAGCCGTGTGTTGCCTTTGTCAAGCTGTAATAAGTAGGGGTAAGGACGTTAACCACCTCGGAACATCCTCCCTTATACGTCACCTGCAGCGCATTCATCATAAGTCAGTGACAAGTTCAAAAACTTTGGATGACAGCGGAAGCAGTCCACTGACCACTAAATCCCTTCCTCTTGTAACCAAGCTCCTGCAAACCACACCATCAACTCCCTCAGTGTCAATTTCCACCGTACACAGGAAAGCCAATAGTGCTGCAGGCCATGTCACTGGCAAGTCTGATGAGTCCTCTCCTGCCTGGGATTCCTCCGATGCATCCTTGAGTGTAACGCCTACTGCTGTTGGCGCTGCTGTTGTTGCTGCTGGGAGTCGATCGGCATCCCAGAGGGGAAGTTGGAAGACCACTTGTACTACTTCCAGTAAGCAATTGACTGTCCAACAGTCCTTTGCAAGGAAGATTAAATATCACAGCAGTCATCCTGCTGCAAAGCGGATAACTCAGGTCTTGTCAGCCTGGGTGGTGAGAAACGTGGTTCCGGTATCCACCGTTAATTCAGAGGCAACTAGAGACTTGATTGAGGTACTGTGTTCCCGGTACCAAATACCATCTAGGTTCCATTTCTCTAGGCAGGCGATACCGAAAATGTACACAGACCTCAGAAAAAGAGTCACCAGTGTCCTAAAAAAATGCAGTTGTACCCAATGTCCACTTAACCACGGACATGTGGACAAGTGGAGCAGGGCAGACTCAGGACTATATGACTGTGACAGCCCACTGGGTAGATGTATTGCCTCCCGTAGCAAGAACAGCAGCGGCGGCACCAGTAGCAGCATCTCGCAAATGCCAACTCGTTCCTAGGCAGGCTACGCTTTGTATCACCGCTTTCCATAAGAGGCACACAGCTGACAACCTCTTACGGAAACTGAGGAACATCATCGCAGAATGGCTTACCCCAATTGGACTCTCCTGGGGATTTGTGACATCGGACAACGCCAGCAATATTGTGTGTGCATTACATCTGGGCAAATTCCAGCACGTCCCATGTTTTGCACATACATTGAATTTGGTGGTGCAGAATTATTTAAAAAACAACATGGGCGTGCAAGAGATGCTGTCGGTGGCCCGATGAATTGCGGGCCACTTTCGGCATTCAGCCACCGCGTGCCGAAGACTGGAGCACCACCAAACACTCCTGAACCTGCCCTGCCATCATCTGAAACAAGAGGTGGTAACGAGGTGGAATTCAACCCTCTATATGCTTCAGAGGATGGAGAAGCAGCAAAAGGCCATTCAAGCCTATACATCTGCCCACGATATAGGCAAAGGAGGGGGAATGCATCTGACTCAAGCGCAGTGGAGAATGATTTCAACGTTGTGCAAGGTTCTGCAACCCTTTGAACTTGCCACACGTGAAGTCAGTTCAGACACTGCCTTCCTGAGTCAGGTCATTCCCCTCATCAGGCTTTTGCAGAAGAAGCTGGAGACATTGAAGGAGGAGCTAAATCAGAGCGATTCCGCTAGGCATGTGGGACTTGTGGATGGAGCCCTTAATTCGCTTAACCAGGATTCACGGGTGGTCAATCTGTTGAAATCAGAGCACTACATTTTGGCCACCGTGCTCGATCCTAGATTTAAAACCTACATTGTATCTCTCTTTCCGGCAGACACAAGTCTGCAGAGGTTCAAAGACCTGCTGGTGAGACACTTGTCAAGTCAAGTGGAACGTGACCCGTCAACAGCTCCTCCTTCACATTCTCCCGCAACTGGGGGTGCGAGGAAAAGGCTAAGAATTCCGAGCCCACCCGCTGGCGGTGATGCAGGGCAGTCTGGAGCGAGTGCTGACATCTGGTCCGGACTGAAGGACCTGCCAACGATTACTGACATGTCGTCTACTGTCACTGCATATGATTCTGTCACCATTGAAAGAATGGTGGAGGATTATATGAGTGACCGCATCCAAGTAGGCACGTCAGACAGTCCGTACGTATACTGGCAGGAAAAAGAGGCAATTTGGAGGCCCTTGCAGAAACTGGCTTTATTTTACCTACGTTGCCCCCCCTCCAGTGTGTACTTCGAAAGAGTGTTTAGTGCCGCCGCTCACCTTGTCAGCAATCGGCGTACGAGGTTACTTCCAGAAAATGTGGAGAAGATGATGTTCATCAAAATGAATTATAATCAATTCCTCCGTGGAGACATTCACCAGCAATTGCCTCCAGAAAGTACACAGGGACCTGAGATGGTGGATTCCAGTGGGGATGAATTAATAATCTGTGAGGAGGGGGATGTACACAGTGAAAGGGGTGAGGAATTGGAGGATGATGATGAGGTGGACATCTTGCCTCTGTAGAGCCAGTTTGTGCAAGGAGAGATTGATTGCTTCTTTTTTGGTGGGGGCCCAAACCAACCAGTCATTTCAGTCACAGTCGTGTGGCAGACCCTGTCGCTGAAATGATGGGTTCGTTAAAGTGTGCATGTCCTGTTTATACAACATAAGGGTGGGTGGGAGGGCCCAAGGACAATTCCATCTTGCACCTCTTTTTTCTTTCATTTTTCTTTGCATCATGTGCTGTTTGGGGACAATTTTTTTGAAGTGCCATCCTGCCTGACACTGCAGTGCCACTCCTAGATGGGCCAGGTGTTTGTGTCGGCCACTTGTGTCGCTTAGCTTAGTCACACAGCGACCTTGGTGCGCCTCTTTTTTTCTTTGCATCATGTGCTGTTTGGGGACAATTTTTTTGAAGTGCCATCCTGCCTGACACTGCAGTGCCACTCCTAGATGGGCCAGGTGTTTGTGTCGGCCACTTGTGTTGCTTAGCTTAGTCACACAGCGACCTTAGTGTGCCTCTTTTTTTCTTTGCATCATGTGCTGTTTGGGGACTATTTTTTTTAAGTGCCATCCTGTCTGACACTGCAGTGCCACTCCTAGATGGGCCAGGTGTTTGTGTCGGTCACTTGTGTCGCTTAGCTTAGCCATCCAGCGACCTCGGTGCAAATTTTAGGACTAAAAATAATATTGTGAGGTGTGAGGTGTTCAGAATAGACTGAAAATGAGTGTAAATTATGGTTATTGGGGTTAATAATACTATGGGATCAAAATGACCCCCAAATTCTATGATTTAAGCTGTTTTTGAGGGTTTTTTGTAAAAAAACACCCAAATCCAAAACACACCCGAATCCGACAAAAAATTTTCAGGGAGGTTTTGCCAAAACACGTCCGAATCCAAAACACGGCCGCGGAACCGAATCCAAAACCAAAACACAAAACCCGAAAAATTTCCGGTGCACATCACTACTATAGACTGGGAGATAAGTGGCTACTCAAAGGGCTAAAGTCCTACTGTTTCCACTATTTACCGGAAGTAAAACCAGAAGCGTCTGAGCATAATGAATGACTTTGCTAGTAAAGCCCTTTAACAGCGTGAGGCTGGTGATACTACAGATGGATAGTAGTCAGGAGCATTAGGATATGTATATACCTCGATATGACCAGCTTGTGACTGTTTATCATCGGAGAGAATAGTAAACGTCTGAGAGTGTAGCCAGCCAGACCAGTCACAGCGGAAATTGAGTATAATAAGAGGTGGAGAGGAAACGCGAGCTATAGCATTTGCGGACAGTATCATCACGGAGTAGTCCAAGGCGTATTTATTCTATAGCTGAGGCAGTATAACTACAACACGTGACAACTCGGAAGCCACAGGCCCCAACAGTGCACTAACATTTGTATAAGTGCCTGGGTCACTCTCATTTTTTAAACTGATGTGGTTACAGAGGGTTTTTTGTATTGCATGCAAGTACATATGTATAGGACGGGGAATTTGTGGTGATTAACCTGTATAATAATTATCATATAGGTGTAAATGTTTATTGGAACGGTCTAAAGATTCACTGAAGCCGCTGACCCAACAATAATTGTACAATAAAACTGTTAAACTTGCCTCTGTTATACTTACCATTGCCTGACTCTTCTGCAAGTGGATTCGACGGACCTAAGGGAGAGAAAACAGGTAAACGAATTATTGAGTTGTGTGAAACGCATTATCTATATATATAGACACATACATATTAGGTACGGCTTACCCAAGCAAGCCGGGTGATATAAAACAATAGTTTGGGTGGAGACTAGAGATGAGCGGGTTCGGTTCCTCGGAATCCGAACCCGCCCGAACTTCATTTTTTTTTACACGGGGCCGAGCAACTCGGATCTTCCCGCCTTGCTCGGTTAACCCGAGCGCGCCCGAACGTCATCATCCCGCTGTCGGATTCTCGCGAGGCTCGGATTCTATCGCGAGACTCGGATTCTATATAAGGAGCCGCGCGTCGCCGCCATTTTCACACGTGCATTGAGATTCATAGGGAGAGGACGTGGCTGGCGTCCTCTCCGTTTATAGAGAAGAGAGTGAGACAGTAGAGAGAGACACAGTAGTAATTTTGGGGAGCATTAGGAGGAGTACTAGACTAGTTACTTGCTGAAGTGATAGATAGTGTGACTGTATTATCTGACTTGTGGGGGAGACACTGACAGTGGGGAGCAGTTAGAGTCTGAGAGCAGGACTCAGGAGTACATATAACGTACAGTGCACACTTTTGCTGCCAGAGTGCCACACTGCCATTGTGACCACACTGACCACCAGTATAATATATATTGTGATTGTCTGCTTAGGAGTACTACTTGCAAGTTGCTGATAGTGTGACCAGTGACCTGACCACCAGTTTAATAATCACCACCAGTTTAATATATATAATATATATATATATATAATTGTATATAATATATATATAATTAATATTGTATACCACCTACCCGTTTTTTTTTTTTCTTTCTTCTTCTTTATACATACTACTATAGTAGCTTACTGTAGCAGTCTGCGGTGCTGCTGAGCTGACAGTGTCCAGCAGGTCCGTCATCAGTCATTACATAATAAATATATCTACCTGTCCGGCTGCAGTACTAGTGATATTATATATATATATATATATATATATATATATATATATATATTGATTTCATCTCATTATCATCCAGTCTATATTAGCAGCAGACACAGTACGGTAGTCCACGGCTGTAGCTACCTCTGTGTCGGCAGTCGCTCGTCCATCCATAATTGTATACCACCTACCCGTGGTTTTTTTTTTTTTTTTTCTTCTTTATACATACTACTATAGTAGCTTACTGTAGCAGTCTGCGGTGCTGCTGAGCTGACAGTGTCCAGCAGGTCCGTCATCAGTCATTACATAATAAATATATCTACCTGTCCGGCTGCAGTACTAGTGTGATATTATATATATATATATATATATATTGATTTCATCTCATTATCATCCAGTCTATATTAGCAGCAGACACAGTACGGTAGTCCACGGCTGTAGCTACCTCTGTGTCGGCAGTCGCTCGTCCATCCATAATTGTATACCACCTACCCGTGGTTTTTTTTTTCTTTCTTCTTTATACATACTACTATAGTAGCTTACTGTAGCAGTCTGCGGTGCTGCTGAGCTGACAGTGTCCAGCAGGTCCATCATCAGTCATTACATAATAAATATATCTACCTGTCCGGCTGCAGTACTAGTGTGATATTATATATATATATATTGATTTCATCTCATTATCATCCAGTCTATATTAGCAGCAGACACAGTACGGTAGTCCACGGCTGTAGCTACCTCTGTGTCGGCAGTCGCTCGTCCATCCATAATTGTATACCACCTACCCGTGGTTTTTTTTCTTTTCTTTCTTCTTTATACATACTACTATAGTAGCTTACTGTAGCAGTCTGCGGTGCTGCTGAGCTGACAGTGTCCAGCAGGTCCGTCATCAGTCATTACATAATAAATATGTCTACCTGTCCGGCTGCAGTACTAGTGTGATATTATATATATATATATATTGATTTCATCTCATTATCATCCAGTCTATATTAGCAGCAGACACAGTACGGTAGTCCACGGCTGTAGCTACCTCTGTGTCGGCAGTCGCTCGTCCATCCATAATTGTATACCACCTACCCGTGGTTTTTTTCTTTTTCTTTCTTCTTTATACATACTACTATAGTAGCTTACTGTAGCAGTCTGCGGTGCTGCTGAGCTGACAGTGTCCAGCAGGTCCGTCATCAGTCATTACATAATAAATATATCTACCTGTCCGGCTGCAGTACTAGTGTGATATTATATATATATATATTGATTTCATCTCATTATCATCCAGTCTATATTAGCAGCAGACACAGTACAGTAGTCCACGGCTGTAGCTACCTCTGTGTCGGCAGTCACTCGTCCATCCATAATTGTATACCACCTACCCGTGGTTTTTTTTTCTTTCTTCTTTATACATACTACTATAGTAGCTTACTGTAGCAGTCTGCGGTGCTGCTGAGCTGACAGTGTCCAGCAGGTCCGTCATCAGTCATTACATAATAAATATATCTACCTGTCCGGCTGCAGTACTAGTGTGATATTATATATATATATATTGATTTCATCTCATTATCATCCAGTCTATATTAGCAGCAGACACAGTACGGTAGTCCACGGCTGTAGCTACCTCTGTGTCGGCAGTCGCTCGTCCATCCATAATTGTATACCACCTACCCGTGGTTTTTTTTTTCTTTCTTCTTTATACATACTACTATAGTAGCTTACTGTAGCAGTCTGCGGTGCTGCTGAGCTGACAGTGTCCAGCAGGTCCATCATCAGTCATTACATAATAAATATATCTACCTGTCCGGCTGCAGTACTAGTGTGATATAATATATATTGATTTCATCTCATTATCATCCAGTCTATATTAGCAGCAGACACAGTACGGTAGTCCACGGCTGTAGCTACCTCTGTGTCTTTTAGTTGTGCCTATTAAAATATGGAGAACAAAAATGTTGAGGTTCCAAAATTAGGGAAAGATCAAGATCCACTTCCACCTCGTGCTGAAGCTGCTGCCACTAGTCATGGCCGAGACGATGAAATGCCAGCAACGTCGTCTGCCAAGGCCGATGCCCAATGTCATAGTACAGAGCATGTAAAATCCAAAACACCAAATATCAGTAAAAAAAGGACTCCAAAATCTAAAATAAAATTGTCGGAGGAGAAGCGTAAACTTGCCAATATGCCATTTACCACACGGAGTGGCAAGGAACGGCTGAGGCCCTGGCCTATGTTCATGGCTAGTGGTTCAGCTTCACATGAGGATGGAAGCACTCAGCCTCTCGCTAGAAAACTGAAAAGACTCAAGCTGGCAAAAGCACCGCAAAGAACTGTGCGTTCTTCGAAATCCCAAATCCACAAGGAGAGTCCAATTGTGTCGGTTGCGATGCCTGACCTTCCCAACACTGGACGTGAAGAGCATGCGCCTTCCACCATTTGCACGCCCCCTGCAAGTGCTGGAAGGAGCACCCGCAGTCCAGTTCCTGATAGTCAGATTGAAGATGTCAGTGTTGAAGTACACCAGGATGAGGAGGATATGGGTGTTGCTGGCGCTGGGGAGGAAATTGACAAGGAGGATTCTGATGGTGAGGTGGTTTGTTTAAGTCAGGCACCCGGGGAGACACCTGTTGTCCGTGGGAGGAATAGGGCCGTTGACATGCCTGGTGAAAATACCAAAAAAATCAGCTCTTCGGTGTGGAAGTATTTCACCAGAAATGCGGACAACATTTGTCAAGCCGTGTGTTGCCTTTGTCAAGCTGTAATAAGTAGGGGTAAGGACGTTAACCACCTCGGAACATCCTCCCTTATACGTCACCTGCAGCGCATTCATAATAAGTCAGTGACAAGTTCAAAAACTTTGGGCGACAGCGGAAGCAGTCCACTGACCAGTAAATCCCTTCCTCTTGTAACCAAGCTCACGCAAACCACCCCACCAACTCCCTCGGTGTCAATTTCCTCCTTCCCCAGGAATGCCAATAGTCCTGCAGGCCATGTCACTGGCAATTCTGACGATTCCTCTCCTGCCTGGGATTCCTCCGATGCATCCTTGGGTGTAACGCCTACTGCTGCTGGCGCTGCTGTTGTTGCTGCTGGGAGTCGATGGTCATCCCAGAGGGGAAATCGTAAGACCACTTTTACTACTTCCACCAAGCAATTGACTGTCCAACAGTCCTTTGCGAGGAAGATGAAATATCACAGCAGTCATCCTGCTGCAAAGCGGATAACTGAGGCCTTGGCATCCTGGGTGGTGAGAAACGTGGTTCCGGTATCCATCATTACTGCAGAGCCAACTAGAGACTTGTTGGAGGTACTGTGTCCCCGGTACCAAATACCATCTAGGTTCCATTTCTCTAGGCAGGCGATACCGAAAATGTACACAGACCTCAGAAAAAGAGTCACCAGTGTCCTAAAAAATGCAGCTGTACCCAATGTCCACTTAACCACGGACATGTGGACAAGTGGAGCAGGGCAGGGTCAGGACTATATGACTGTGACAGCCCACTGGGTAGATGTATGGACTCCCGCCGCAAGAACAGCAGCGGCGGCACCAGTAGCAGCATCTCGCAAACGCCAACTCTTTCCTAGGCAGGCTACGCTTTGTATCACCGGTTTCCAGAATACGCACACAGCTGAAAACCTCTTACGGCAACTGAGGAAGATCATCGCCGTATGGCTTACCCCAATTGGACTCTCCTGTGGATTTGTGGCATCGGACAACGCCAGCAATATTGTGTGTGCATTAAATCTGGGCAAATTCCAGCACGTCCCATGTTTTGCACATACCTTGAATTTGGTGGTGCAGAATTTTTTAAAAAACGACAGGGGCGTGCAAGAGATGCTGTCGGTGGCCAGAAGAATTGCGGGACACTTTCGGCGTACAGGCACCACGTACAGAAGACTGGAGCAACACCAAAAACGCCTGAACCTGCCCTGCCATCATCTGAAGCAAGAAGTGGTAACGAGGTGGAATTCAACCCTATATATGCTTCAGAGGTTGGAGGAGCAGCAAAAGGCCATTCAAGCCTATACAATTCAGCACGATATAGGAGGTGGAATGCACCTGTCTCAAGCGCAGTGGAGAATGATTTCAACGTTGTGCAAGGTTCTGCTGCCCTTTGAACTTGCCACACGTGAAGTCAGTTCAGACACTGCCAGCCTGAGTCAGGTCATTCCCCTCATCAGGCTTTTGCAGAAGAAGCTGGAGACATTGAAGGAGGAGCTAACACAGAGCGATTCCGCTAGGCATGTGGGACTTGTGGATGGAGCCCTTAATTCGCTTAACAAGGATTCACGGGTGGTCAATCTGTTGAAATCAGAGCACTACATTTTGGCCACCGTGCTCGATCCTAGATTTAAAACCTACCTTGGATCTCTCTTTCCGGCAGACACAAGTCTGCTGGGGTTCAAAGACCTGCTGGTGAGAAAATTGTCAAGTCAAGCGGAACGCGACCTGTCAACATCTCCTCCTTCACATTCTCCCGCAACTGGGGGTGCGAGGAAAAGGCTCAGAATTCCGAGCCCACCCGCTGGCGGTGATGCAGGGCAGTCTGGAGCGACTGCTGATGCTGACATCTGGTCCGGACTGAAGGACCTGTCAACGATTACGGACATGTCGTCTACTGTCACTGCATATGATTCTCTCACCATTGAAAGAATGGTGGAGGATTATATGAGTGACCGCATCCAAGTAGGCACGTCACACAGTCCGTACTTATACTGGCAGGAAAAAGAGGCAATTTGGAGGCCCTTGCACAAACTGGCTTTATTCTACCTAAGTTGCCCTCCCACAAGTGTGTACTCCGAAAGAGTGTTTAGTGCCGCCGCTCACCTTGTCAGCAATCGGCGTACGAGGTTACTTCCAGAAAATGTGGAGAAGATGATGTTCATTAAAATGAATTATAATCAATTCCTCCGTGGAGACATTGACCAGCAGCAATTGCCTCCACAAAGTACACAGGGAGCTGAGATGGTGGATTCCAGTGGGGACGAATTGATAATCTGTGAGGAGGGGGATGTACACGGTGATATATCGGAGGATGATGATGAGGTGGACATCTTGCCTCTGTAGAGCCAGTTTGTGCAAGGAGAGATTAATTGCTTCTTTTTGGTGGGGGTCCAAACCAACCCGTCATTTCAGTCACAGTCGTGTGGCAGACCCTGTCACTGAAATGATGGGTTGTTTAAAGTGTGCATGTCCTGTTTATACAACATAAGGGTGGGTCGGAGGGCCCAAGGACAATTCCATCTTGCACCTCTTTTTTCTTTAATTTTTCTTTGCGTCATGTGCTGTTTGGGGAGTGTTTTTTGGAAGGGCCATCCTGCGTGACACTGCAGTGACACTCCTAGATGGGCCAGGTGTTTGTGTCGGCCACTAGGGTCGCTTAGCTTACTCACACAGCTTCCTCATTGCGCCTCTTTTTTTCTTTGCGTCATGTGCTGTTTGGGGAGTGTTTTTTGGAAGGGCCATCCTGCGTGACACTGCAGTGCCACTCCTAGATGGGCCCGGTGTTTGTGTCGGCCACTAGGGTCGTTTATCTTTACTCACACAGCTACCTCATTGCGCCTCTTTTTTTCTTTGCGTCATGTGCTGTTTGGGGAGTGTTTTTTGGAAGGGCCATCCTGCGTGACACTGCAGTGCCACTCCTAGATGGGCCAGGTGTTTGTGTCGGCCACTAGGGTCGCTTAGCTTACTCACACAGCTACCTCATTGCGCCTCTTTTTTTCTTTGCGTCATGTGCTGTTTGGGGAGTGTTTTTTGGAAGGGCCATCCTGCGTGACACTGCAGTGCCACTCCTAGATGGGCCCGGTGTTTGTGTCGGCCACTAGGGTCGCTTATCTTACTCACACAGCTACCTCATTGCGCCTCTTTTTTTCTTTGCGTCATGTGCTGTTTGGGGAGTGTTTTTTGGAAGGGCCATCCTGCGTGACACTGCAGTGCCACTCCTAGATGGGCCCGGTGTTTGTGTCGGCCACTAGGGTCGCTTAGCTTAGTCATCCAGCGACCTCGGTGCAAATTTTAGGACTAAAAATAATATTGTGAGGTGTGAGGTATTCAGAATAGACTGAAAATGAGTGGAAATTATGGTTTTTGAGGTTAATAATACTTTGGGATCAAAATGACCCCCAAATTCTATGATTTAAGCTGTTTTTTAGTGTTTTTTGAAAAAAACACCCGAATCCAAAACACACCCGAATCCGACAAAAAAAATTCGGTGAGGTTTTGCCAAAACGCGGTCGAACCCAAAACACGGCCGCGGAACCGAACCCATAACCAAAACACAAAATCCGAAAAATTTCAAGTGCACATCTCTAGTGGAGACACAAGGGTAATTGATAGTAACTCCCTCGAACAGCTACCCCATTAATAGGGAGGGTGACAGTAATATTATATCTTTGCATAATCGGTCAGTTTCCTACTGGAATCCCAATACAGGGGTGTATCTGGAGAGGAGTAGGCCCATGTGCAGGCTCAGTCAGGGCCCCCTCCTCTCTAGCCGGTGGCAGCGCTGTGACTCTGGGCACTAGGGTATAATGTTTTTTTTTGCAGCAGTCGTGTGTGACGTCATGCGGCCACCCCGAAAATGGCCCGGACCCACCCACATATCCATCGACACGCCCCTGCAACACTTTGTCACGACTGCCCCGCGAACGCCTCTGCCTGTCAATCAGGCAGAGGCATTCGCAACACTGATCGCATTTCCTGGGCTATGTACACGCATAATGGGCCCTGCATGTGTACGTTGTGTACATTGACCCGGTAATTGGCAGAATGCGATTGCATCGCTGCTGATTAAGGCCCTAAGTGATTAAATGATAAAGGGCCTAATTCAGACCTAATCGCAGCAGCAATTTGTTAGCTAATGGGCAAAACCATGTGCGCTGCAGGGGGGGAGGGGGGGCAAATATAACATTTGCAGAGAGAGTTAGATTTGGGTGGGTTATTTTGTTTCGGTGCAGGGTAAATACTGGCTGCCTTATATTTACTCTGCAATTTAGATTTCATTTTGACACCCCACCCAAATCTAACTCTCTCTGCACAAGTTATATCTGCCTCCCCTGCAGTGCACATGGTTTTGCCCATTAAGGAACAAATTTGCTTCTGCGATCAGATCTAAGGGGGTCATTCCAAGTTGATCGCACGCTGCTGATTTTCGCAGCGCAGCGATCAGTTGAAAAAACGGCATTTATGCGCATGCGTATGCCCCACAATGCGCACGCGCGACGTACGGGTGCAAAGCCCTTTGTGGTTGTGCTCAGGTTCTTGCGAAGTTTTTCTCTGCACTGACGGCCTCTAGAAGATTGACAGGAAGGGGTCGTTTCTGGGTGTCAACTGACCGTTTTCAAGGAGTGTTTGCAAAAACGCAGGCGTGTCTGAAAAAACGCAGGCGTACCTGGGCGTTCGCTGGGCGGGTGTATGACGTCAAATCTGGACAGGAATAGGCTTAAGTGATCGCAAGCGCTGAGTAGGTTCAGAGCTACTCTGAAACTGCACAAACTGTTTTTCCAGAGCTCGGCTGCACAAGTGTTTGCACTTCTGCTAAGCTAAAACACACTCCCCAGTGGGCGACGGCATAGCGTTTGCACGGCTGCTAAAACTAGCTAGCGAGCGATCAACTCGGAATGACCCCCTAAATTAGGCCCAAAGTTTTTGGAAGTTTTTATTTAGACGTGTACAGTATGTGTGTATTTTCTTGTAGCAGGGACACAAATCAGCAATATGGCAGTGTGGTACACAGCTGTTCTGTTTTCTTGCATTAATCAGATCAGGAATGGTAACTGAGAATTGAGTCTGGATGCTCTGCAATCTGCACTTGTTATTCTGCATATTGATTAAATAATCTTAGATGCATACAGTACATGTGGCCCAGCTAGGTTTAAAGTAAATAGTTACACTGATTGGAAAGATATCAATACCCGTAATGACAAACATATGTCTTAACTTTCGCAGAATGATCACTAGTGGTCTTTCTCAGCCAGAGTCATTGACGAGCATAGCATTTGTGTGCTATTGATGATGATGGTAATGAAGTTTCTTGGCAGAAGACATAAATGTCTTTAACATCTCAACTAATGAGTCATTGATGACTGAACTGAATACTATTCTAGCCGGTCCTAGGTTAGTAGTTGGTTTGTTATCTTTCCAACATGAACTTGTTGTCACCCTGTTGGCTACAACCATACTAAGCATGATGGTGAAAAATTGGAGTGTTTTTGTGGTAGCAGCTTTAAACAGTGCTAGAAATGTAAGGAATCTGTCTTCTTAGGACTCATCTTTATATTTATCATGGCCATAAGGGTCGGTCAGATCTTGACATGTTTTCCACAAGTAATAAGGGCCTATGGGCCTGATTCAGCATGGATTGCAAAATCTTTATCCAATGGGAAAAACCATGGGGTAATTCTGAGTTGATCGCAGCAGGAACTTTGTTAGCAGTTGGGCAAAACCATGCGGCACTGCAGGGGAGGCAGAAATAACATGTGCAGAGAGAGTTAGATTTGGGTGGGGTGTGTTCAATCTGCAATCTAAATTGCAGTGTAAAAATAAAGCAGCCAGTATTTACCCTGCACAGAAACAATATAACCCACCCAAATTTAACTCTCTCTGCACATGTTATATCTGCCACACCTGCAGTGCACATGGTTTTGCCCAACTGCTAAAAAATTTCCTGCTGCGATTAACTTGGAATTACCCCCCATGTGCACTGCAGAAGGGGCAAATGTAACGTGCAGAGAGAGTTAGATGTGGGTGGGTTATTTTGCTTTATTTTTACACTGCAATTTAGATTTCAGTTTGAACATACCCCACCCAAATCTAATTCTCTTTGCACAAGTTATATCTAGCCCCCTCCCCCCACCACCACCCCCAGCATTGCACATGGTTTTGACCATTAGAGAAAGATTTTGCTTTTGTGATCCATGCTGAATTAGGCCCTATGAACAGATGCTACAGGATAGATAGATAGATAGATAGATAGATAGATAGATAGATAGATAGATAGATAGATATGAACAGCAGCTGCCCAGGTAACCATAACCACTGTGAGGCTGTTATTCTATGGAATAAAATATGTTTGTAGAGCCTATTAATATATATGGCCGACACAAATGATTTACTAAGCTCTTTGCAATTTGCAGTGGTAGACATAAATAGGCAGTAGCACTGAGAGTGGAAGTGGAAGGATACCGATTAACTGGGTTCAGGCTTGCTGAAGCAGCCTCATGGGGGTCCAAGTCAGCTGTTGAGGGGGACATTATCCCCATTTACAGAACTGCTGATGGGTACAAATGTCCCCCTTTGCAGGGTGCAGCCCCACACTTGTTGGAGCATGGTCCCAGGTCAGCTGCTGAGGGGGACATTCTTCCCCTTTGCTCGAGCATAGTATTTTTAATACCTTTTGAAGGAGCGTAGCCACGTATTCTGGATTTGATCACGTCCCCCTCCCTAGTACCCAGGCCTTTGTTAGCTCTGGATGGCCTCGCAAATAGGAAAAGCAGCTGTCGTGGAACTACCTAACAGACACACTTTAGCAGCTAGTTATTAACAGAAAATGTTATTGCACACGAATGAGCTTAGGTCACACATGCACTCAGCAGGGTCCAGTGGGGATGGATGGATCCAATCTCTTTCCTATGGGCAGGCTAGTGCCATGTGTAGATTAATAGAGGGCGTGCCAGATCAGGACAGCAATGCTGAGAGTCTGTTTTAAAAACTGTTTCTGCATGTATAAGGACCATCTTAACGTATAGGCACACTGGGCAGTTACCCAGGGCCCCACAATTCTAGGGGCCTTCAAACAGGGGTGGGTGGTGGTCACACAATCAAAGCAGTGAGGTATCAGAGCAGTGAGGCATCATTCTCTACGTGTCTCCCAGCATGCAGCCAGACAGTGAATTCCTGTCAGCATGCTGATTGGTGGATGGCTGGAGCTATCCACCAATCAGAGTGCCGACAGCCATGTTTAGGGGAGGGGATGGTGCTGTGCAGTGTTCACAAAAATGGGTTCTGCATCTGGCCCTGCCTGAAGATTACTCCGATGATCAATGTAGAGTTGGCAGGAAAAACATGGAAATAATAATTTAAAAGGTTGAACTGCAAAAATAGGTATCAACAGTCAGATATGAGCCAATTTTATGTAATCCTCAAACCACCACAGGCAGAGGCGGATTGGCCATAGGGTTTACAGGGAAGATTCCCGGTGGGCCGACGCACCCATGGGGCCTGTTTTGTTTGAGGACATGTGGTCCTTTTTATAGACATAATGAATAAGATGCAAAATAATTTGCATATATGAAAATTACTTTGCCACTTAGCCTGTGATTGCAGATGATCTAGTGTATGCTCTGTCTGCCTGCTTGGCTGACATATAAGATTGAGTGAATAGTGATTGGGATACGGTTGGTGTAATAAGCAAGAAAATATCTTTCTAAAGAATGATATAGTTTCCTAAATTCTGAAGGCGTATCATATAATGTGCTCATAATATTTAATTTGATTTCTTTTTAACTTCCCCCTTGATGCTGGACATGCCCACTATCTGGAAAGTCTAGGGGGAGGGTGCTGCTGCCATGGCCCATGGCTAGACCTTACACCTGGTGCTGCCCATGTGGGGCCACTAGTACAAATTCTTCCAGGGCCGCTTTTTGTTCCCAATCCGCCCCTGACCACAGGGCTTTATATCTCACCAGGGCTGGATTAAGCCTTTGACACTTAAGACGGGAAGGGGATGGGGGGGGGGGGGGGCAGGGGAAGTATATTAGATTGTGCATACCTTCCAACAAGACCCATTCCAGGGGGGGGACAACATGCTCTCTACCTGGACTTTCTTCTTAATTTATGATTGCAATCACCTGTGTTGAACTATTTAGTTGATAAGAAAGGTGTTTCAACACAGGTGATTGCAATCATAAATTAAGAGGGAAGCCCAGGTAGAGAGCATTTTGTCCCTCCTAGAATGGGTCATGCTGGGAGGTATGGACTGTGTATATTAAATTTAAACCAATGGAGTATATTATATTTAAACTAATAGCTTAATAATGCCTGGGTACTGTTTATAGATCCCTCTAATTGAGAGACAACTATTTTATAACAATTTCTTGTAGTGGAACAAAGACAACTTAACCTTAATATATATATATATATATATATATATATATATATATATATATAAAATCTCTGTGTGATCCGGCTCTCCTTTAATATACCTTACTGCACCGAGTGCCTCCGTGTGGAACCATGCATACATACAATGAACGCGGCACTCCTGGTGTCTCAATCAATTTCTTTCGTAGGCAAGTTATAGACAGCGTTTCAATGACATTTATTTGGTCATTTTCCTCAGGTCAAATTAGACAAGTGAACAAATCTTACCTTATAAAGTGTACCATCACCCTGCGCAAATGCGCGCTGCGGGCTGCCGGACGCCGCCCGCCCCCCTCCAGCGCGCCTGGGAGTGACGTTGCGCTACGTCACCACCCCTGGCCGTGCTCCCCATCACCATAGTTACAAAGTGCATTAAAAACAAAAGGCGAACGGCTGCAAATACAGAAAGTAGCAGGCATGGTGTAAATACATACTCAAGGCAACTGTGCAATCATCACATACTAGAAGCAGTTATGCAAACATTACTGTCATACTAACAATATCACTAATAATATAAAGAGGTATAAAACATACATTGCTGCATGTGATACATAACTGGCAGTCCATACATGTTAACCTAACGAATGTGAACATAAAACAGTATGTGGACTGCATGCTACAGTTATGCCATTCTCACCCAAATAGTACACTGACTGACATCCAATACGAACTATTATTCTGTGGGAGATGACATCCATACACGGGTACAACACCTAAGAATAGCGGATCCCTTGCTAAACGGAAACTCTGACATGATCCAAAAAAAATAATGATATACCAGCTAGCATGATAAAATGGATTCTATCAATTAATGCTGGAAGCAATACAGCATTATGCTCAACCCCTCTAGAGGAAACTGTTATAGCCATGTGACTCATTTAAACCCCGTGGATGAACCGTATCTAAACGGTAAATCCACCGGGCCTCCAATCGAAGTAACTTGGAACCCCGATCACCACCACGCATAGTAGCTGGCACATGATCAATCATGCGGTATCTAAGCGTGGTAAGTGGATGCCGCTGGGTGGCAAAGTGTCTCGCCATGGGCTGTTCACTAGTGCCCTTAGTGATGGCCAACTTGATGGCTGACCTGTGGGCTGCCATACGTTCTTTAAACATACATTGGGTCTTACCTATGTATGACAGCCCACAGAGGCACATCAACTGGTAGACCACGAAACGGGTTGCACATGTCAGGGTATGTAAAATGTATAGCGTCTTGCCCGAGTGGGGATTGTCACAACTGAGGGCCTGAGCTGACGGGAGGCAGCCTCAGTTGTAGGGGCTGAGATGTACCGGAACCTGGGAGGTTGTATCAGACCCCTGGACATGTAAGTAACATAAATAATAACTGCCCGAAGGCGTGACCACGACAACTTGGATAAAAGTCAATGATGTTTATTATGACAACTCCGCAACACAGCAGCAGTAAAAGAAAACGTAAAAGTCAGCAAAGAATAAATACAGTTCCTGGGTACTACAGGATGGCAGGAGCCACAGGGCACTGGTAGTGTGAGATAGTTCTTATGATCTTCTAGGTGGAAAGTCCTTACCAGGCCCGACTGTAGCAATGGAGATAACCCAGGATTGTGCCAGCTGGTGTTCCAGGAAAAGCTGGGTTGCTGAAGATAAAACAGCTGCTGTGGATACTGGCTGGAACCAGACTGTTGTTAGCACGGAGTGGATACTGGCTGGAACCAGTTAAATAATAAATGAACTTGGGAGCGATGAAATATGAACTGAAATGTAGAACTTGAGAGCGGAGAAATAATAATAGCGGTGGAGAGTGGTAAAGTGTAGAAAGGACACCGGCCCTTTAAGGGAAGCTGTACTCTGCTGGAAGCTGAGCTGGAAGCAGGTAAAGTTGTAGCTGGAAACAGATGAATCCACAATGGATTGGAGAGTCAGGCTACACCGCAGGTGGAATGCTGGTGCGGGTCTCTATGGTGGAAGTCTTGAGACAGGAGCTGGAACCTGGAAGACAATCACAGGAGAGAGACAAACAGGAACTAGGTTTGACAACCAAAGCACTGACGCCTTCCTTGCTCAAGCACAGTGTATTTATACCTGCAGCAAGGAAGGGATTGGCTAGGCAATTATGCAGATTATCAATACTGAGAACAGATTGGTGGAAATGATCAGCTGACAGAATCCAAGATGGCTGCGCCCATGCAGACACTTGGAGGGAAGTTTGGTTTGTAATCCATGTGGTAATGAAAACAGTAATGGCGGCGCCGGCCACCGGAGACAGGAGGCGCCAGGCTGACAGATGCACATCCAACCACGCGGACACAGCGGAGGCCGCGGCTGACGTAAACGCCACTCAGACACTCTGCATGCAGAAGTTCAGGGACGGCGGCGGAGGCCGCGGGAGACGCCATGCCAGGTGTAATATGGCGTTTACTGTGACAGCGTCCCAGAGTGACAGGAGAGGATACAGGAATGTACACATCAGGATAACAGATGGGATCCGGTCCTGGAGCGCTGAGCCAGCCTTAGGAGACATCTGATGGGTAAGAAATGGCGTCCAGATACCCGGATCGTGACAGCACCCCCCCCCTTTAGGAGTGGCCCCAGGACACTTCTTTGGCTTTTGAGGAAACTTGGAATGGAATCTCCGGACCAAGGCAGGAGCATGGACATCAGAAGCATTGGTCCATGAACGTTCCTCAGGACCATAACCCTTCCAGTCAATAAGATATTGTAGTTGACCGTAACGGTGACGTGAGTCCAGGATCTTGGCCACTTCATACTCAACGCCTCGTTGAGTTTGGACTTTCGGAGTTGGAGGAAGTGAGGAATGAAACCGATTCAAGATCAGCGGTTTCAACAGGGAAACATGGAATGTCCTGGGTATTTTTAAGAAGGGAGGCAACTGGAGTCTGTAAGCAACAGGATTGATGACTTGTTCAATCTTGAAAGGACCGATATAGCGAGGTGCAAACTTCATACTGGGAACTCTTAACCTCAAATTCTTCGTGGATAACCATACCCGATCACCCACCTTGAGAGCAGGAACTGCTCGACGCTTCTTATCCGCAAACTTCTTGTACCTGAACGATGCCTTGAGCAGAGCTGATCGTACACTCTTCCAGATATTGGCAAACTGATGCAAGGTGATATCCACTGCGGGAACAGAAGTTGCTGGAAGCGGTTGGAACTCAGGGACTTTAGGGTGGAATCCAAAGTTAGTGAAGAATGGTGTTGAAGCAGATGAAGAATGATACTGGTTGTTATGACAGAACTCGGCCCAGGGAAGTAATTGAACCCAGTCATCTTGAGAGGAGGACACATAGATGCGGAGGAAGGCCTCCAAGTCCTGATTCACCCTCTCGGTTTGACCATTGGTCTGAGGATGGTAAGCCGTGGAAAACTTTAGCTTGACTTGGAGGACTTGACATAAACTTCGCCAGAATTTGGCTGTGAATTGAACTCCTCGATCTGAGATAATTTCTTCAGGAAGACCGTGGAGTCGGAAGATCTCTTGTATGAATACTTGAGCCAACTTGGAAGCTGACGGAAGACCGGTGAGAGGAATGAAGTGTGCCATCTTGGTGAACCGGTCAACTACCACCCAGATGGTATTGAACTTGTTGCACATGGGTAAGTCTGTAATGAAATCCATCGACAAGTGGGTCCATGGTCGACGGGGAACGGATAGTGGAACCAGTTGCCCCGCAGGCGACTGGCGGGATACTTTATGTTGGGCACACTTTGGGCAAGATGCAATAAACTCCAAGACGTCCTTTTTCAGAGTTGGCCACCAATAGGACCTAGAGATAAACTCCAGGGTTTTTTGGATACCTGTATGTCCGGCAAAACGGGAAGCATGGGCCCAATGCATGAGCTTCTTCCTTAGCATCGGCTTCACAAAACTTTTCCCTGATGGGGGCGTAGAGTCCATCCCTACCGTGGAGAATGCCAACGGATTTATAATAGGATGCTTGTCTGAAGACTCTGACTCATTTTCTTGCTCCCATGAGCGGGAAAGGGCATCGGCCTTGCGATTCTGAGAGCCCGGACAGAACTGGAGTTTAAAGTCGAACCTGGAAAAGAAAAGTGCCCATCTGGCCTGACGAGGGTTGAGACATTGTGCGCCCTTCAGGTATAAAAGGTTCTTGTGGTCTGTAAGTATGGTGATTGAATGAGAAGCTCCCTCCAACAGATACCTCCACTCTTCTAGAGCGAGCTTGATGGCTAGCAACTCCTGGTCGCCAATGGCATAGTTGCGCTCAGCTGGGGAGAACTTCCGGGAGAAGAAACTGCAAGGGTGTAAATGGCCATCTTTAGCCCTCTGAGATAACACCGCTCCTACTCCAACGGAGGAGGCATCCACCTCTAAGATGAAAGGAGAGTCGATGTCAGGCTGTTTCAGAACAGGCGCAGAGATGAACCTTTGTTTTAAAAGATGAAATGCTTGCATGGCTTCTTCAGACCACTTGGACGGGTTAGCACCCTTCTTAGTGAAAGCAGTAATAGGCGCCACAATGGTGGAAAAGTCTCGTATAAACTTTCGGTAATAGTTGGCGAACCCTAAGAACCTCTGGACCCCTTTGAGGGTTAAGGGTACCGGCCAATTTTGGATTGCTTGTAGTTTCTCAGGATCCATCTCTAGTCCGGAACCGGACACAATGTACCCTAGAAACGGAATGGACTTGACTTCAAAGACGCATTTTTCTAATTTGCAATAGAGATGATTGACACGGAGACGGGACAGAACCTCTTTAACCCAAAAACGATGTTCCTCTAAATCGTTGGCAAAAATGAGGATATCGTCTAGATAGACCACGACATGACGGTATAGAATGTCTCTGAAGATCTCATTGACAAAATGCTGGAAGACAGCTGGAGCATTGCTCAATCCGAAGGGCATGACGAGGTACTCATAATGTCCGTCACGGGTGTTAAAGGCGGTCTTCCACTCGTCACCCTCACGGATCCGGATGAGATTGTATGCACCTCGCAAGTCCAGCTTTGTAAAGATGGTAGCTCCGCTAACTCTGTCAAAGAGCTCAGTAATCAGGGGTAAAGGATAACGGTTCTTGATGGTAATGTCGTTCAAACCTCTGTAGTCGATGCACGGCCGCAGACCACCATCTTTCTTTTTTACAAAAAAGAAGCCTGCGCCGGCTGGAGAAGAAGAAGGTCGAATGAACCCCTTTGCTAGGTTCTCTTTAATATATTCCTCCATAGAATGCGTCTCAGGCAGAGACAACGGATAAGTTCGGCCTCGAGGTGGAACCTTCCCTGGAACGAGATCAATCGGACAGTCCCATTCTCTATGAGGAGGAAGGATATCAGCAGAAGCTTTACTGAACACATCCGTGAAATCTTGATATGGAGGAGGTGGAACATCAGACGACCTGGGGGAGGAAGAACAGACAGGCAATACTTTAAACAAACATGTCTCAGCACAGGAGGTACCCCATGCCAGGATTTGCGTAGTCGTCCAATCAATTGTAGGATTGTGAAGACGGAGCCATGGAAGGCCCAGGACCACAGGATGTGTGGCTCTTGGAATCACTAAAAAAGAAATAAGTTCGGAATGAAGAACTCCCACTCTCAGACGAACTGGTAGAGTCCTTAAAGAAATAACTGCATCAAAAATTTTGCTGCCATCCACGGCAGTTAAAGAAATGGACGAAGGAAGTCTCTCGGTGGGTAGGGACCACCGTTTAACATAGGCTTCGGTAATAAAGTTCCCAGCTGCTCCGGAATCAAGGAGGGCAATGACGTTCCGATAACGTTGAGCAACTTGAAGCGAGACTGGGAGATTACAATCTTGAGGAGATGGAGAGGAGATCATTACTCCTAGCCGGCCCTCTCCTTGGCGAGCTAGGATTTGGAGTTTCCCGGACGTTTGGGACAGGCATTAATGGTGTGAGACGGAGCTGCACAATAGAGACAGAGAAACTCGGAGAGACGTCTTCGGCGCTCAGCAGGAGTTAAACGGGAACGGCCAAGTTGCATGGGCTCATCTTTAGATGGTGACAGTTGACGAGGAGGAGAAGCAGAAGATTTTGGAGCAGATGATCTTCCACGCTCAGTTGCTCTCTCTCTGAAACGTAAATCAACTTTCGTGCAGAGTGAGATTAGCTCATCTAACTTAGAAGGTAAGTCTCTGGTAGCTAACTCATCTTTAATACGCTCAGATAAGCCATGCCAGAATGCAGCATACAGGGCCTCGTCGTTCCATGCCAGTTCGGATGCCAGGATCTGGAACTGTATCAGATATTGTCCTACAGTACATGACCCCTGGCGTAAACGGAGAATCTCGGATGAAGCTGAGGTTACCCGGCCTGGCTCGTCGAAGATGCGCCTGAATGTTGACACGAAGGCAGTGTAGGAAGATAGCAGGGTGTCGGACCTCTCCCATAACGGTGATGCCCAATCAAGGGCTGAGCCACTGAGAAGAGAAATAATGTAGGCAATTTTTGTACGGTCACTGGGAAAATTGCCAGGTTGTAGCTCAAACTGAATCTCACACTGGTTGAGAAATCCCCTGCAGAATCTTGGAGATCCGTCAAATTTTGCTGGCGTTGGAAGATGAAGACGTGGAGCAGAAATGGGTAAGGTGGGTGGGGTTATAGCTGGAGTCACTGTGGTTGACGCACCAGACGCGCCTGATCCACGGAGAGTTGTCTGAATCCCATCCAGCCGAGTAGAGAGATCCTGGAGACAGCGGATGATGTGGCCCTGTGCAGCCTCCTGATGTTCTAGTCGGGCTGCCAGTTCTTGCATCGGCCTGGCCGCTTGATCCTGGTCTCCGGCTGGATTCATTAGGTCAGTGCTTACTGTCACAACTGAGGGCCTGAGCTGACGGGAGGCAGCCTCAGTTGTAGGGGCTGAGATGTACCGGAACCTGGGAGGTTGTATCAGACCCCTGGACATGTAAGTAACATAAATAATAACTGCCCGAAGGCGTGACCACGACAACTTGGATAAAAGTCAATGATGTTTATTATGACAACTCCGCAACACAGCAGCAGTAAAAGAAAACGTAAAAGTCAGCAAAGAATAAATACAGTTCCTGGGTACTACAGGATGGCAGGAGCCACAGGGCACTGGTAGTGTGAGATAGTTCTTATGATCTTCTAGGTGGAAAGTCCTTACCAGGCCCGACTGTAGCAATGGAGATAACCCAGGATTGTGCCAGCTGGTGTTCCAGGAAAAGCTGGGTTGCTGAAGATGGGTTGCTGCTGTGGATACTGGCTGGAACCAGACTGTTGTTAGCACGGATTGGATACTGGCTGGAACCAGTTAAATAATAAATGAACTTGGGAGCGATGAAATATGAACTGAAATGTAGAACTTGAGAGCGGAGAAATAATAATACCGGTGGAGAGTGGTAAAGTGTAGAAAGGACACCGGCCCTTTAAGGGAAGCTGTACTCTGCTGGAAGCTGAGCTGGAAGCAGGTAAAGTTGTAGCTGGAAACAGATGAATCCACAATGGATTGGAGAGTCAGGCTACACCGCAGGTGGAATGCTGGTGCGGGTCTCTATGGTGGAAGTCTTGAGACAGGAGCTGGAACCTGGAAGACAATCACAGGAGAGAGACAAACAGGAACTAGGTTTGACAACCAAAGCACTGACGCCTTCCTTGCTCAAGCACAGTGTATTTATACCTGCAGCAAGGAAGGGATTGGCTAGGCAATTATGCAGATTATCAATACTGAGAACAGATTGGTGGAAATGATCAGCTGACAGAATCCAAGATGGCTGCGCCCATGCAGACACTTGGAGGGAAGTTTGGTTTGTAATCCATGTGGTAATGAAAACAGTAATGGCGGCGCCGGCCACCGGAGACAGGAGGCGCCAGGCTGACAGATGCACATCCAACCACGCGGACACAGCGGAGGCCGCGGCTGACGTAATCGCCACTCAGACACTCTGCATGCAGAAGTTCAGGGACGGCGGCGGAGGCCGCGGGAGACGCCATGCCAGGTGTAATATGGCGTTTACTGTGACAGCGTCCCAGAGTGACAGGAGAGGATACAGGAATGTACACATCAGGATAACAGATGGGATCCGGTCCTGGAGCGCTGAGCCAGCCTTAGGAGACATCTGATGGGTAAGAAATGGCGTCCAGATACCCGGATCGTGACAGGGATGTTGAAACGTATCTCCCGCTATCATAAATTGACAGGTTGTGCACGTACAGCGAATACACCCCCTATGCCTGCCCCCCCGTAGAATTAGCATTTGCAGTATGTTTGGAGACATCAGTTTTAACCAAAATATCTCGGATGTTCTTGCTGCATTTATAACAGGACATTAGTTTAGTATTCTGTAGCTGTAACTCGGGGTCACTTTGCACAATAGGCCATAATTTTTTAGATATTTGGTTGATACCAGTACTGGCTGAATGATATTGTGTCACACAAGGGATCATGGGGCTAGATGACTCATGGGTCTGAGGAGGATTAATCAACGTGGCTCTATCAATATTCAATACTTTTTGTTTAGCCTCCTGTAGAAGTTTAATGGGATACCCTCATTGTAGAAACTGGGCGATCATTTCATCCATTTGTGAATTCGCTGCTATAGGGTCAGATGTAATGCGTCTAATGCGCAGAAGCTGGGAGAACGGCAAGCCACGCTTAAGAGACTGCGGATGAAAGCTACTATAATGTAAGACGTTATTTTTATCCGTAGGTTTACGGTAAAGAGATGTCACAATGCGGCCCCGATGTATAGAAATCTCAACGTCTAGATAATTAACTGATTGATCACTAATTATGTAAGTCAGTTTGATCGGGTGTTGTTTAGCATTATGCCCCTGGATCCTTGCCTCCAACAGCTCCTGGGGACCCTGCCAGATCAAAAACAAATCATCGATGTAGCGGCAGAAAAACAATATACTGCCAGCTACATCTGGATTTTCAAAAAATATTTGCTGCTCAATGTCAAACATAAAAATGTTGGAATATGCAGGGGCCACAGAGGACCCCATAGCGCAGCCCTTACGCTGCAAGTAAATTTGCCCATCATAAAGAAAAAAAATTTTGTGAAGCGTCATCTGTAGTAGCTGCATACATAGTTGCAGGTCAGGGCCCTGATATTCCCTATGATTGGTTAAATAACGCTCTACTGCAGCCATCCCCATATCGTGCGGTATAACGGTGTACAGATTTTGCACGTCAATACTACATAACAGCACATTTGTTTCAAAAGTGGGTAACTGCTAAAGTTTATGTAAAAGAGTGGTGGTATCAAGTAGAAACCGGGGATGAACCTGTATGCATGGCTGCATAATAGCATCCAGGAATAATGCTACGGGTTGAAATAAAGATGCCCTAGCAGAAATTATGGGGCGCCCTGGTGGATTATGGAGGGACTTGTGAATCTTAGGTGTCGTGTATAAAACCGGCATAACTGGATGTGCAGGGATAAGAGCATCACGAATGGAACTGGAAATTTGTCCTTCCCGGACTGCGCAGTCCAGAGTCCTAATAAGCTGATCCTTAAATTCACCGGTAGGGTCCCTGTGTAGGAGACAATATGTATCAGAATCTCGTAATTGGCGCTCAATTTTGGCTTTGTACTCCTGTAGGTTTTGGATTACAAGAGCTCCCCCTTTATCCGCCGGGCGAAAGATAAGATTTTCTTGTACAGATAGATGACGTAGCACTTCATTTTCTGCTTTAGTTAAATTGTAACGGATCGGTTCATCATGAGACATGTGAGCGCTGGTTTGTTGATCAAGAAGGCGTGCAAATGTCTTTATGAACGCATTGTGAGACTGGGGCTCAAATTTAGATTTGGGCAAAATCTTTTGTAGCTTAGCTGGTATTTCAGGACGTTCCATGGTAGTATTGAAATATTCCTTGAGCTTGAGCTGACGCTGCCATTCAAATGGATCCTGTTTGTACCATCACCCTGTGCAAATGCGCGCTGCGGGCTGCGGGACGGCGGGTATCCTTAATAAATGCTCTATGGACCTAATGCTCTTAATAATCGAGCAATCTACTAAAGAGATGAATAATATTAAAATAAAAATAGCGAAATTTGAGATCATACATAAACCTATATTGCAGGCTGATTCTGGTACCAATTGGTATGAAAAATTAAACGGGCAATTACAAATTTATAAGCGTGACTTTATTAAATTTAAGGCACAGAAACGCAGCAAGGTTGATGGTGACTATGACAACCACAATGTTTACAAATGGACAGATTCATCTACCCGCTATGCACATTAACAGACGTTTTTTCGTCGCAGACGCTATAGAGAGTGAGATTTGGAAACATCACATGAGCATACCCCCACGTCCAGCGAGTCTGACTCCGCCAGTCAATCAATACAAGCGGGACGCCCTTTAGGGGCCTCTATCCGTACTCCGGTCAAGGACAAAAGAGAGTTAGGCGTACGCCTACAAGAAGGAGCAAACAATGGCAGAGGCAGGATGGGGAGGCCACCCAAACAACAGAGACGCTAATAGTGAATTTATCCGATTATGAACTTTCTGCTGTGGAACATCGTATGCTATCTAGGGGTTTATCCTTCGTCCCGGCACGCAAACAGGATCCATTTGAATGGCAGATTGAGAAATACCGGTTGCAGCGTCAGCTCAAGCTCAAGGAATATTTCAATAAACAGCCTACTACCATGGAACGTCCTGAAATACCAGCTAAGCTACAAAAGATTTTGCCCAAATCTAAATTTGAGCCCCAGTCTCACAATGCGTCCATAAAGACATTTGCACGCCTTCTTGATCAACAAACCAGCGCTCACATGTCTCATGATGAACCGATCCGTTACAATTTAACTAAAGCAGAAAATGAAGCGCTACGTCATCTATCTGTACAAGAAAATCTTATCTTTTGCCCGGCGGATAAAGGGGGGGCTCTTGTAATCCAAAACCTACAGGAGTACAAAGCCGAAATTGAGCGCCAATTACGAGATTCTGACACATATTGTCTCCTACACAGGGACCCTACCGGTGAATTTAAGGATCAGCTTATTAGGACTCTGGACTGCGCAGTCCGGGAAGGACAAATTTCCAGTTCCATTCGTGATGCTCTTATCCCTGCACATCCGGTTATGCCGGTTTTATACACGACACCTAAGATTCACAAGTCCCTCCATAATCCACCAGGGCGCCCCATAATTTCTGCTAGGGCATCTTTATTTCAACCTGTAGCATTATTCCTGGATGCTATTATGCAGCCATGCATACAGGTTCATCCCCGGTTTCTACTTGATACCACCACTCTTTTACATAAACTTCAGCAGTTACCCACATTTGAAACAAATGTGCTGTTATGTAATATTGACGTGCAAAATCTGTACACCGCTATACCGCACGATATGGGGATGGCTGCAGTAGAGCGTTATTTAACCAATCATAGGGAATATCAGGGCCCTGACCTGCAACTATGTATGCAGCTACTACAGATGACGCTTCAAAAAAATATTTTTCTTTATGATGGGCAAATTTACTTGCAGCATAAGGGCTGCGCTATGGGGTCCTCTGTGGTCCCTGCATATTCCAACATTTTTATGTTTGACATTGAGCAGCAAATATTTTTTGAAAATCCAGATGTAGCTGGCAGTATATTGTTTTTCTGCCGCTACATCGATGATTTGTTTTTGATCTGGCAGGGTCCCCAGGAGCTGTTGGAGGCAACGATCCAGGGGCATAATGCTAAACAACACCCGATCAAACTGACTTACATAATTAGTGATCAATCAGTTAATTATCTAGACGTTGAGATTTCTATACATCAGGGCCGCATTGTGACATCTCTTTACCGTAAACCTACGGTGAAAATAATGTCTTACATTATAGTAGCTTTCATCCGCAGCCTCTTAAGCGTGGCTTGCCGTTCTCCCAGCTTCTGCGCATTAGACGCATTACATCTGACCCTATAGCAGCGAATTCACAAATGGATGAGATGATCGCCCAGTTTCTACAACGAGAGTATCCCATTAAAGTTCTACAGGAGGCTAAACAAAAAGTATTGAATATTGATAGAGCCACGTTGATTAATCCTCCTCAGACCCATGAGTCATCTAGCCCCATGATTCCTTGGGTGACACAATATCATTCAGCCAGTACTGGTATCAACCAAATATCTAAAAAATTATGGCCTATTGTGCAAAGTGACCCCGAGTTACAGCTACAGAATACTAAACTAATGTCCTGTTATAAACGCAGCAAGAACATCCGAGATATATTGGTTAAAACTGATGCCTCCAAACATACTGCAAATGCTAATTCTACGGGGGGCAGGCATAGGGGGTGTATTCGCTGTACGTGCACAACCTGTCAATTTATGATAGCGGGAGACACGTTTCAACATCCCCACTCGGGCAAGACGCTATACATTTTACATACCTTGACATGTGCAACCCGTTTCGTGGTCTACCAGTTGATGTGCCCCTGTGGGCTGTCATACATAGGTAAGACCCAACGTATATTTAAAGAACGTATGGCAGCCCACAGGTCAGCCATCAAGTTGGCCATCACTAAGGGCACTAGTGAACAGCCTGTGGCGAGACACTTTGCAACTCAGCGGCATCCACTTATCACGCTTAGATACCGCATGATTGATCATGTGCCAGCTACTATGCATGGTGGTGATCGGGGTTCCAAGTTACTTCGATTGGAGGCCCGGTGGATTTACCGTTTAGATACGGTTCATCCACGGGGTTTAAATGAGTCACATGGCTATAACAGTTTCCTCTAGAGGGGTTGAGCATTATGCTGTATTGCTTCCAGCATTAATTGATAGAATCCATTTTATCATGCTAGCTGGTATATCATTATTTTTTTTGGATCATGTCAGAGTTTCCGTTTAGCAAGGGATCCGCTATTCTTAGGTGTTGTACCCGTGTATGGATGTCATCTCCCACAGAATAATAGTTCGTATTGGATGTCAGTCAGTGTACTATTTGGGTGAGAAGAATGGCATAACTGTAGCATGCAGTCCACATACTGTTTTATGTTCACATTCGTTATGGTTAACATGTATGGACTGCCAGTGATGTATCACATGCAGCAATGTATGTTTTATACCTCTTTATATTATTAGTGATATTGTTAGTATGACAGTAATGTTTGCATAACTGCTTCTAGTATGTGATGATTGCACAGTTGCCTTGAGTATGTATTTACACCATGCCTGCTACTTTCTGTATTTACAGCCGTTCGCCTTTTGTTTTTAATGCACTTTGTAACTATGGTGATGGGGAGCACGGCCAGGGGTGGTGACGTAGCGCAACGTCACTCCCAGGCGCGCTGGATGGGGCGGGCGGCGTCCCGCAGCGCGCATTTGCACAGGGTGATGGTACACTTTATAAGGTAAGATTTGTTCACTTGTCTAATTTAACCTGAGGAAAATGACCAAATAAATGTCATTGAAACGTTGTCTATAACTTACGAAAGAAATTGATTGAGACACCAGGAGTGCCGCGTTCATTGTATGTATGTATATATATATATATATATATATATATATATATAAATTCTATAATTTATCTTGTCACATGCAAGAATAGCATCAGGCTCTGAACTACTTACACACTGTACCAGGACTCAGGAGGTCTCTCTGTGTGGACCCTGACACCCAGACATGTGGTGAGGAGGAGGAGAATCTGGGATCCCTGGGTCACTTACAGCTCTTCCCCTTTCCTAACTCTCCTATGGTCGGGCAGCTCCATCAGTAGCTCATGAAACCTTCTGGCTGCCTGGTTCTGCTGATGCACAAGAGAGAGAGAGCAGGTGATGTTAGTGTGCTCTGACTTGGGGCCACCTGACAGAGGGTGGCCCAGGGTATGGTATCCCCTGCACCTCCCCCTTAATCTGGCTATGTGTCTCATTTGTAACTATGTTTTAAACCATTTTATTTTATGTGCCACAAATGCATTCACTACCAGGCATCAATAAAGAGGGTAAACCCCCTCTACTGGAGCATAAACAACTCACTGGCCCACATGTAATAGCCTGCGAGTTGCGGGGGTGTGGTTCATAGCATCGACCATACTTAGGTCGACAATATCTATTGGTCGACAGTAACTAGGGTGACACAAAAAATAGGTCGACACAAGCATTAGGTCGACATGACAAAAGGTCTACATGAGTTTGTAAAAAAAAAGGGGTCGTTTTCTTCGTACAGTGATCAGGAACCCCAATTAGTGCACCGTGTCCCCTCACATGGGTCGCTTTGCTCGCCATGCTTCAGGCAAGGTGCATCACTCTGCTACCGCTGCACTCACCACAAGTTACCGTTCCCAGTTGTAGTCCACGTGGATCTTAAAGTATGAAACAGTTCCAAAAAAGTAAAAAATTGGAAAAACTCATGTTGACATTTTGTCATGTCGACCTAAAACATGTCGACCTAGTTACCATGTCGACCTAGAAACCCTGTCGACCAATAGTGTCAAAGTTAAGTGCATGAATGTGACATAGGAGGATTGGTGTCCAAATCCATTTCACGGGATCACATTGCGCATGTGCGGGAGGGTGGGTGTAAGTAATACTACTTACTACTATTAGGCGGGCGGCAGCCATGGACACGCTGAGCGCGGCGGTGCTTCAAATGTAGCGCCGGCCGCCAGCCAATCACAGCTGGCGGACCGGCAGCCAATCAGGGAAGCTGCTGCAGCAGCGGCAGCCAATCAGGTGCTTCATTTGAAATATCGCCACGTTCAGTGTGTCCATGGTTGCCGCCCGCCTTATAGTAAGTAGTATTACTTACACCCACCCTCCCTCCGTGCAGTGCTCCCTACAGCCTTCCTCCCTCCCTCCCATGCCGCTACCAACCCTCCCTCCCGCGCTGCTACCTACACCCTCTCGCACCGCTACCTACACCCTCCCTCCCGAGTCCCGCACCGCTACCTACACCCTCCCTCCCTCCCTCCCTCCAGCACCGCTACCTACACCCTCCCTCCCGCACCACTACCTACACCCTCCCTCCCGAGTCCCGCACCGCTACTTACACCCTCCCTCCCTCCAGCACCGCTACCTACACCCTCCCTCCCTCCTGCACCGCTACCTACACCCTCCCTCCCGAGTTCCGCACTGCTACCTACACCCTCCCCCCCCCCCCGCACCGCTACCTACACCCTCCCTCCCGCACCGCTACCTACAGCCTCCCTCCAGCGCTGCTCCCTACACCCTTCACTGACCCCTACTGCAATCCCGGGAATCCCGGGATTGAGCGTTTTTCAATCCCGAATCCCAGGATTGAAAAAACTGCCTGGGATTGGCCTCCCTAGGCATGTCCTAACTACACAGCATTAAAATTGGGCATATCCTTGGGAATCACATGTACCAGACCTTACTGTGTGTGTGCAATGCAATTTGTGTGATAAAGCAACTGACTGGTCCCCCCCAAAAAATATAGATTTTATATGTTTTTTGGGGTGCTACATTTCCTCCAGGCGGCCACTGGGGGCACTGCGCATGCCCCCTCCCTCTGCTCCCTGCAGGAGGTGCTGACAGGGAGCCTCCCCATCATTTTGGGGGCCCGCTGCAGTTCTGCTATGCAGCCACTGGGGGGCAGCCACCGGGGGTGCCGTGCATGCCCCCTCCCTCTGCCCCTGCAGGAACTGCAGACAGTGCCTCCCCATAATTTTGGGGGCCCGCTGCAGTTCAGCCAGGTGGCCACCGAGGGGGTGCTGCGTGTGCCCCCTCCCTCTGCCCCCTGCAGGAGCTGTGGAAAGGGTGCCCCCCCATAATTTTTGGGGCCTGGTGCGCCTTCCCATAATTTTGGGGGCCCGCTGCAGTTCCTCCAAGCGGACACCGGGGGGCGCCGCTCGTGCCCCCTCCCTCTGCTCCCTGCAGGGGCTCTAGCCAGGTCACTTCTTATAATTTTCCCGGGAGCTGGAGAGGAGCTATTTGGCTTATATCAATAAAAAGTGTTGAATTTCCTATCCTGGAACTCCCCCAAATGAGTGTGGAGGGGTATCCCTCGTGCCTGGACACGCTTCCAGGACTTAGGGTAAAATCTGAGCGTGGCCCGCTAGAATGACGCGTGCTCCATCCCTGCTGCTATGCTCAAAAGAACCCCTTGGGCATATTGATATATCATAAGTCATAACAAGGTTTGTCTGTTCCTCAGGGGATAGTGATGTGGCTGAGAGGCTGTAGACTGGAATAGTCTGGAACTGCATATAAGGATCTGTGACAGAAATGCCTTGGAGCTCAGAGACTGGGTACAGGCAGAACAATAGAGATGGGTCTTCCCTTTCAGAAGCTAACCAGGCAGGGCTCCGAGGACGGGAAGTGGCTCCACAGGGCGTCCGGTGGTGCCCGCGGACTGGGTTTGGCCTGGGTCCCTCTCCCCTGGCGCAGCGCCCCCAGGTTGCAGATGGGGGAAGTGCAGTCCCTCCAGGACTTACAGTCTCCCGTTCCTCCGACTTCTCCTCTGAGGTTCGGCGGGGGCTCCAACAGGTGTCCGGTGGAGCCCACGGCCTGGGATTGGACCGGCTCCCTCTCCCCTGGAACAGCGCCCCCCAGTGGCAGATGGGGGATGCGCAGTCCCTCAAGGACTTCCAGTCTCCCGCTCCTCCGACTTCGCCTCCAAGGCCGGGAGGGAGCATCTCCGGGTGTCCAGTGAAACCCACGGACCAGACTTTGGACGGATCCCTCTCCCCTCAGGGCAGTGCCCCCAGCGGGCTGAGCCGGGTACTGCATTTTGCAGAAGTCACCCTAATGAGTGTGGATGGGTGCCCCTCGGGCCGGGAGTGGTTCCAAGAGCCTGTGGAAAATTGGAGAGTGTACCACAAAAGTGTCGCACGCAGCACCCATCCAGCTATGCCTAAGAGAACCCCTCAGAGAGATTCACAGGCTGGGACCAGAGTCCAGCCGGGAAAAGGGAAAGAGAGAGAGGCATGCGATAGGAGGTCCTCTTATCTTTGTCCCCCAACCCAATCGATGTGGCTCCCCACACACCGGCGGGGAGGGACGCTCGCTTGGCCCGGAACCCAGGGGTCCCTGCCAGCTCCAGGCGAACCCGGCCCTCCTTCTGCCCACGGCGCGCCTGGAACCCCTCTGCTGTGAGGGTTTCTGGTCCCTAGGTGTCCACCCAGTGCTCCGGGCCAGAGCTGGGTGGGCCCTGTTTCTGACTTCAGACATTACGGTCTGCTCTGTCTGTCAGCCCAGCAGGTGTCTGACAACACCAGAGGTGCCGGGGAAGTGTCCCCATCACCTACAAAAGCTCACCCCTGGACCCTGGTGGAGCACATGATTTCCTGGGAACTGCACGGGCGCCACCATGAACCAAGGATGCGGTTCATCGATGGCTGCACCTCATGAGCCCCTGGAGAGAACCCTGTGCATTGCCACAGCAAGGTGGCCAGATGGAAGGGTTCAGCTGCGGGGCCCAGCGGAGAGAAGAGCCAGACAGGGCAGACGTAGAGTGAGAAAGTGCGCGAGAAAGGAGAGTCTTGCATGGCGTAAGAGAGAAGCACAGGCTCTGAGCCAGGCTTGCTGGAGACCATCCAGGAGAGAAAGGGAGAGCAGGAGGCCCCGTCAGAGGGAGCCAGTGGAAGCAGAGCGCTGACTGGGGCTACCCATGTGTCGCCATCGGTATCCCGGAGAGTGGTGTCAGTGACCCATGAGATGAACCTTTTACACCCTTTCACCCCCCAGACAAGATGAAACCTGTCAGGTGTAGATCAGGATGTGGTGGGTTGGGAGCAGTGGGGTTCCCTGGGGGCTGACGGCTCACCCTCACCACGGCAGGGATCTGGGTTGGGAGGCCTGAGGCAACCTTTTTACCTCAAACCACCCCCAAGGACGGCTTGCACTGGTTTCCAGCGAATGGGTTGCTGGGTGAGGAGAAAAAGCGGGTGCTGTTTGATGTGCACCGGCACCAGGGTACCACGCGGAGAGGGCCCCACCATCCATCTGTCTCTGAACTTCCCCCTTGGCCCACCCTTGACGGCCGTCTACCGAGTGTACTTCTCTTGCTGGCGCCAGCTTGGTGCGTGGCCCCTTCTCCGTGGGGTGCTTCGCTGCTTTTGAGAAAGCAGCGGCTGGCTCTCCCCCTGTCACCGCTGGATACCGAGAGCTACCTTGTTGATCCTGCCAGTAGCCCTTTGCATCACCGCAGGGTCTGGAGAGATGCTGTATCCCAAAATGCTTGCCCTCGGCAGAGCAGCACGGCTGGGGGCTATTGAGGGAGGTTGTCAATTCCCCCTCCATCTTGGAGGGGGCGGTGATAACTACCCTCGTCCCATATTAGGGGCAGGGGTGTGCGGGACAGGCTCTGCAGGGCGGTGATGTTGGCTGGAGAGGTCACCTCCACTGGCCGCTCCTCCGCTCTGCCTGCAGCCTCCCCCTGCATCACCGCAGGATCCAGAGGGCTGACGGATTCCCCAATGCTTGCTCGCAGCCAAGCGGCAAGGTTCGGGGATCGATTGAGGTTGTCTGTCCCCCCCTAAGGGGGGGGGGGGGGTGAAAGACACCGTCGTTCCCCTTAGGTGGCGGGGGTGCGGGACAGGCTCTGCAGGGCGGTGATGTTGACTGGAGGGTGTATCCTCCACGGGCCACTCTGCTGCCCCGCCGACAGCCTCCCCCCGCATCACTGCAGGATCCGGAGGGCTGCTGGATTCCCCAATGCTTGCTCGCGGCCAAGCGGCATGGCTGGGGGCTGTTGCGGGAGGTTGTCAGTTTCTCCTCCATCTCAGTAATATCCACCCTCTCCCCCCTTAGGCAGTGGGGGTGCGGGACAGGCTCTGCAGGGCAGTGATGTCGGCTGTAGGGGGTCACCTCCACCGGACGCTCCTTCGCCCCGCCTGCAGCCTCATCCCACATCACCACAGGATCTGGAGGGCTGCTGGATTCCCCAATGCTTGCTCGTGGCACGGGTCAGGGATCGATTGAGGTTGTCTGTCCCCCTTCCATCTTTGAGGGGGGAAGGTGATAGCCACCCTCATCCCCCTTAGGCGGCGGGGGTGTGAGACAAGCTCTGCGGTGCGGTGATGTTGCCTGGAGGGGATATCCTCCACTGTTCACTCTGCCGCCCCGCCTACAGCCTCCCCCCGCATCACAGCAGGATCCGGAGGGCTGCCGGATTCCCCAACATTTGCTTGCAGCCTAGCAGCATGGGTCAGGGATCGATTGAGGTTGTCTGTCCCCCCTTCCATCCCGGAGGGGGGGAGGTGATAGCCACCCTCGTCCCCTTTAGGCGTTGGAGGTGTGAGACAGGCTCTGCAGGACAGTGATGTCGGCCGGAGGGGTCACCTCCACCGGCTGCTCCTTTGCCCCACCTTTAGCCTCCCCCCGCATCACCGCAGTATCTGGAGGGCT
Organism: Pseudophryne corroboree; assembly: GCF_028390025.1. NCBI lineage: Eukaryota > Metazoa > Chordata > Amphibia > Anura > Myobatrachidae > Pseudophryne > Pseudophryne corroboree. The sequence continues at coordinate 208,065,470 of NC_086445.1, read as the reverse complement.
GCTGGATTCCCCAATGCTTGCTCGTGGCCGAGTGGCACGGGTCGGGGATCGATTGAGGTCGTCTGCCCCCCTTCATTCCCGGAGGGGAGCGGTGAAAGACAACCTCATCCCCCTTAGGCGGCGTGGGGGTAGGACAGGCTCTGCAGGGCGGTAATGTTGGCTGGAGGGTGTATCCACCTTGGGCTGCTCCGCCGCCCCGCCTACAGTTTCCCCCCGCACCACTGCAGGATTTGGAGGGCTGCTGGATTCCCCAATGCTTGCTCGCGGCCAAGTGGCATGGCTGGGGGCTGTCGCAGGAGGTTGTCAGTTCCTCATCCATCTCAGAAGTGGGGTAATATCCACCCTCACCTCCGCCCTTAGGCGGCGGGAGTGTGAGACAGGCTCTGCAGGGCAGTGATGTTGGATGGAGGGGGTCACATCCACCAGTTGCTTCTCCGCCCCGTCTGCAGCCTCACCCCGCATCACTGCATGATTCGGAGGGCTGCCGGATTCCCCAACGCTTGTTCGCGGCCGATTGGCATGGTTCGGGGATCGATTGAGGATGTCTGTCCCCCCTCCATCCTGGAGGGGGAGGTGATAGCCACCCTCATGCCCCTTAGGTGGCGGGGTTGCAGGACAGGCTCTTCAGGGCGGTGATGTTGGCTGGAGGGGGTATCCTCCACTGGCCGCTCCACCGTCCCGCCTGCAGCATCTCCCCGCATCACCAAAGGATCCAGAGGGCTGCTGGATTCCTCAACACTTGCTCGCGGCCAAGCGGCATGGCTGGGGGCTGTCGCGAGAGGTTGTCAGTTCCTCATCCATCTCGGAGGTTGGTTAATATCCACCCTCACCTCCGCCCTTAGGCGGCGGGAATGCGGGACAGGCTCCGCAGGGCAGTGATGTTGGCTGGAGGGGGTCACCTCCACCAGTTGCTTCTCCGCCCCGCCTGCAGCCTCACCCCGCATCACTGCATGATTCGGTGGGCTGCTGGATTCCCCAATGCTTGTTCGTGGCCGAGTGGCATGGGTCGGGGATCGATTGAGGTTGTCTGTCCCCCTTCCATCTTGGAGTGGGGAGGTGATAGCCATCCTCGTCCCCCTTAGGTGGCGGGGGTGCGGGAAAGGCTCTGCAGGGCGGTGATGTTGGCTGGAATGGGTATCCTCCACTGGCTGCTCCACCGCCCCACCTGCAAACTCCCCCACATCACCACAGGATCCGGAGGGCTGCCAGATTCCCCAACGCTTGTTCGCGGCCGAGTGGCGCGGTTCGGGGATTGATTGAGGCTGTCTGTCCCCCCTCCATCCCGGAGGGGGAGGTGATAGCCACCCTCATACCCCTTAGGTGGCGGGGGTGCGGGACAGGCTCTGCAGGGCGGTGATGTTGGCTGGAGCGGGTATCCCCGCTGGGCACTCCACCATCCCGCCTGCAGCATCTCCCCGCATCACCACAGGATCCATAGGGCTGCTGGATTCCCCAACACTTGCTTGCGGCCAAGCGGCATGGCTGGGGGCTGTCGCGGGAGGTTGTCAGTTCCTCATCCATCTCGGAGGTGGGGTAAAATCCACCCTCACCTCCGCCCTTAGGCGGCGGGAGTGCGGGACAGGCTCTGCCGGGCAGTGATGTTGGCTGGAAGGGTTCACCTCCACCGGTCGCTCCTCCGCCCCGTCTGCAGCCTAACCCCGCATCACTGCATGATTCGGAGGCCTGCTGGATTCCCCAATGCTTACTCGTGGCCGAGTGGCATGGGTCGGGAACGATTGCGGTTGTCTGTCCCCCTTCCATCTTGGAGGGGGGAGGTGATAGCCACCCTCGTACCCCTTAGGTGGTGGGGGTGCGGGAAAGGCTCTGCAGGGCGGAGATGTTGGCTGGAGGGGGTATCCTCCACTGGTATCTCCACCGCCCAACCTACAGCCTCCCCCCACATCACCACAGGATCCGGAGGGCTGCCGGTTTCCCCAATGCTTGTTCGCGGCCGAGCGGCATGGTTCGGGGATCGATTGAGGCTGTCTGTCCCCTATCAAGATCCGGGTAACTGGACGCCGTTTCCTGCCTTTTAGGTGTATCCTGAGGTTGGCTCAGCAAGCTAGGGCCGGGCTATAGCTATGTCTTGGGTTACATTTCGTGGTTATTGCCTGCAGCGCTGGTTCAGCAGCCTCCTCAGTGTGTACACTTACAGTGGTGTGGCGCTCTCAGCCCCATCGAGGCCATCACTGCCGCGCCTGTGGTCTTCCGCTGGATATGCGTCCTCTGTGTGCCGTGGCCGCTGTGCGCGTCTGGGTGCGTGGAGTTTCTGCTGCTGCAGCCTCCGCCGCCATTACCGTTTGACACATGGCTTCTGAGTGCTTCTTCCCCTTCAATCTCCGTCAATGGGCACAGCCATTTTAGATCGAATTACATGATACTCTGCTCACCTATCCGCAGTACTGCTGGAGCCTGAGCTTAATTGTCAGCCAATCCCTGCTACCCAGCAGGTATAAGTATCCTGTCTCAGAACCCAGAAGGTTGTCAGTGCTTCCATTGTCTCTCCAGCGTTCCAGTATGCAGCCTCTCTAGGGACTCTCCTGTGAACACTCCCTGCAGTATAGCCTGACTCCCTTGCAGTTACTCTCTGCGGTGTAGCTCCAGTTCTCCTGTGCTGAAGCTCTGTGGTGCAACCTGACTGTCTAGTTCCTGCACCCAGTGCTAGAAAAGTGTATGACTCCGGCTTCCAGCAGCCACTCTCTGGCAGTCCTCCGTCTCCACTACTACCAGTACTCACCATAACAGGGGAGTATTTACCTGCGATCCCTAGCCTCACTCAAGCTTCACCTGTGATCCCCAATATCACTCAAGCTTTATCTGCGATCCCTAGCATCACTCAAGCGTCACCTGTGATCCCCAATATCACTCAAGCCTTACCTGCGATCCCCAGCATCACTCTATGTTCCACTTATATTCCCAAGTGTCATAAAGCACTCCCATTTATTCCGGATTACTGGTTTTAACCAGTTTTGACTCAGAGACTCACTTGTGACATTTATTCTTTGGTTGCACATTCTTTGACTTTATGATTTAATAAAAACTCTCAAAGACACCTCCTGTTGTCGTGGTCACGCCTTCTGGCAATTGGTACTACAATCACAGCACATGTCTAGGAGTCCCCTCTTACCTCCTAAATTTACGTACCCGTCAGCCCCTACAACTGAGGCCTCCAGCTACCGACACCAGCTCTCAGTTGTGACATCCCCCCTCCATCCCGGAGGGGGAGGTGATAGCCACCCTCATCCTCCTTAGGTGGCGGGGGTGCGGGACAGGCAGGGTGGTGATGTTGGCTGGAGGGGGTATCCTCCACTGGCTGCTCCACTGTCTCGCCTGCAGCATCTCCCTGCATCACCACAGGATCCAGAGGGCTGCTGGATTCCCCAACACTTGCTCATGGCCAAGCGGCATGGCTGGGGGCTGTCGCGGGAGGTTGTCAGTTCCTCATCCATCTCGGAGGTGGGTTAATATCCACCCTCACCTCCGCCCTTAGGCGGCAGGGGTGTGGGACAGGCTTGATTCGGAGGGCTGCTGGATTCCCCAATGCTTGTTCGTGGCCGAGTGGCATGGGTCGGGGATCGATTGAGGTTGTTGTCTGGTGATGTTGGCTGGAGGGGGTATCCTCCACTGGCTGCTCCACCGTCCCGCCTGCAGCCTCTCCCCGCATCACCACAGGATCCAGAGGGCTGCTGGATTCCCCAACACTTGCTCGTGGCCAAGCGGCATGGCTGGGGGCTGTCGTTGAAGGTTGTCAGCTTCCCCTCCATCTCCAAGGTGGGGTGATATCCATCCTCATCCCCCCTTAGGCGGCAGGGGTGTGGGACAGGCTCTGCAGGGCGGTGATGTCGGCAGAAGGTATCACCTCCACTGGTCGCTCCTCTGCCCCGTCTGCAGCTTCCCCCCACATTACTGCACTATCCGGAGGGCTGCCAGATTCACGAACACTTGCTCGCGGCTGAGTGGCATGGCTGGGGGCTGTCGCGGGAGGTTGTCAGTTTCCCTTCTATCTCAGAGGTGGGGTGATATCCACCCTTGCCCCCCTTAGGCGGCGGGGGAGTGGGACAGGACCAGCAGGGTGGTGATGTTCGCTGGAGATATCACCTCCACCAGCTGCTCCTCCCATGGATTGGGGATCGATTGAGACTGTCTGTCCCACCCTCCATCCCTGAGGGTGGGGATGTGATAGCCACCTTCATCCCCACAGGCTCTGCAGGGCATGATGTCGGCTGGAGGGGTCACCTCCACCGGCTGCTCCTTCGCCCCGCCTGTAGCCTCCCCCCACATCACCACAGGATCCGGAGGGCTGCTAGATTCCCTAACGCTTTCTTGCGGCTGAGCGGCACGGGTCGGGGATCGATTGAGGTTGTCTGTCCCCCCCTCCATCCCTGAGAGTGGGGATGTGATAGCCACCCTCATCCCCCTTAGGCGGTGGAGGTGCGGTACAGGATCTGCAGGACAGTGATGTCGGCTGGAGGGGTTACTTCCACCGGCCGCTCCTCCACCCTGCCTGCAGCCTCCCCCTGCATCACCGCAGGATCTGGAGGGCTTCTGGATTCCCCAATGCTTGCTCATGGCTGAGAGGTACAGGTGAGGGCTGTTGATTGGCACGGCATGGGTGGGGCCTGTCGATGGTTAAACGTTATCGCTGCCATCTGTTGCTGTCGTTTTCTCTCCCTTCAGTGTCCGGGAGAGGTGTTGGGCACTGGCGGGTAGGGGATTGTGCACCCCCTCTGCACCTGGGGCAACTGTCCTCGAGAGACGATTGTGAAGACAGGTTAGTTTTGGCCTACTGATGATGTGTTGTCACCATAGAACTCCTCAATAAGAGAGGAACTGTAAGATCAGAAATTTATTGCACATGTAAAGCTGAGGAGCCAGAGGAGCCTGGGCTATCATCTCCGACATTATGACCGGTTGGGTCGGGCGGTTGTGGGGTCTCTCCCCTGGTCCTCCCGTCCCCCATCACTGGTCCCTCCCTGGGCTTAATATTCAGCCGGCCGCTCTCCGGGCTTAATAATCGGGAGTGGTGGGGAAAGCTTCATTACCCGGGCGTAACAGTCAGAATTTCACGCCAGATGGTGGGCCCTCCATGAGTCAGGGGGTCTCTCCCCTGGTCCTCCCATCCCCCGTGGCTGGTCCCTTCCTGGGCTTAATATTCGTCGTCCCCCCCCCCCCCCCCGCTCTCTGAGCTTAGTAGTCCAGGGGATGCTCCTTCCCCCGGGTTTAATAGTCAGGATTTCACGCCGGACAGTGGGCCCTCCGGTGTGTGCAGAGTCCCGGCCTGGGGTCCTGGCCGGGGACACTCCGGTCACATGCAGGTCAGCGCTGCTGCTGGGACAGGCGGTGGGGGGTGTCTATCCCCTGGTCCTCCCGTCCCCTGTGTCTGGTCCCATCCTGGGCTTAATATTCGTCCGACGCCCCCGCTCTCCTGGCTAAATAGTTGGGGGCAGGAGGGATGCTCCTCCCCCAGGCTTAACAGTCAGGATTTCATGCCGGACAGCGGGCCCTCCGGCATGCGCAGAGTCCCGGCCCTGGGACTTGACTGGGGACACTCTGGTCGATGCGCGGGTCAGCACCGCCGACGGTTGGGTCAGGCAGTGAGGGGGGTCTCTCCCCTGGTCCTCCCATCCCCCGTGGCTGGTCCCTCCCTGGGCTTAATATTTGGCCGGTGCCCCTGCTCTCCAGGCTTAAAAGTAGGGTGCAGGGGAATGCCCCCTCCCCCAGGCTTAACAGTCAGGATTTCACGCCGGACGGTGGACCCTCTGGCGCGCTCAGAGTCCCGGCTCGGTCAGCGTGTGGGTCAGCACTGTCCTCTCATCCCCCATTGTTGGTATCTCATTGGTCTTAATATTCGGCCGGCGCCCCCGCTCTCCGGGCTTAATAGTCAGGGGAATGCTCCTTCCTCCAGTCTTAACAGTCAGGATTTCACGCTGGTTGGTGGGCCCTCCGGCACGTGCAGAGTTCCGGCCATGGGACTTGGCCAGGGACACTCCGGACGGCACACGGGACAGAGCTGCTACTGTGTCGGGCGGTGGGGAGTCTCTCCCCTGGTCCTCCCATCCCCAGTGGCTTTCCAGGCTTAGTAGTCAGGGGCGGGATGCTCCTTACCCCGTGCTTAACAGTCGCGATTTCACGCCGGATGGTGGGGCAACGGCAAATGTGGATACTTGAAAATCCCAACGCTGTCACAGGTATTTTTCCCGTCCTGGCATTTTGGGGGTATTTTTGTTTGTTTTTGGGTGTTTTTGTGTGTGTTGGTTATTTGTGTTTTGTTGTTTGTTTTTTTTGTTTTTTGGGGGGAGGGGGTGGGGTGTCTTGTTCTTGCCCCAAAAAGGGGATGGTTTCAGAACACATAACAAGAAGAAAAACGTCTGCCTATGGTGTGAGAGGTCATACTCCAAAATTGCAAGGCACGTGTAAGCCATCCACCGCAGTGAGCCGGAGGTTGCAAGGGCACTAAGCTTTGACAAGAACTCCAGGGAAAGGTCAGTGCAGCTGGACCTGATTCGCCACCGGCGGAACTTTGCACATAATATCGGTGTTCTCAACGAGGGCAGCGCTGTCCTACTACCATGCAAGCAGCCGACCAAAGCAGCAGCTCCTCAAGATTTCATGCATTGCACACACTGCCAAGGTCTGTTCTCCAGGTGACACCTTTGGCGACATGTGAAGAGGTGCCCTCTTCGAAAAAGGTCTGGCCACCCCAAATCCGGTAGAGCCAGGGTCCAGTCCCTGTGCACTTACGCCAACACCGTTCCGCAAGGTGCTGTCACTAGCCTTTGGAAGTTGTTGAGCCAAATGAATTACGATAATGTGGTACCCGTGATCAAGGGCGACAGCTGCATCATGCAGTTCGGGCAGCACCTCTACAATCGACTGGGGTCTGATGTCAGCAAGCATGAATAAATCCGCCAGAAGCTCCGAGAGGTGGGGCGGATCCTGCTGCATGCGATGAAGGTCACTCCATTGTGGAGCATGAACGATTTCATTTCATTCTCCCACCCAACTTCTTCCATGTGGTGCATGGCGTCAGGAGCCTGGCTGGCTACGATGACAAGACCAACACCTATAAGGTCCCCTCGCTGGCCCTGAAGGTGGGCCAAAGCTTGCAAAAGATTTCCGCCATGGTCGAGTGCCAGGCACTGATGGAGGCCTGATAGTGGAGAGCGCACGGAGCTTCAGGAAACTATACGAGGCGAGGTGGAGCGAGCTCATCTCAACTGCTGCCCTGAAGACCCTGTGAGAGACAAAATGTAATGCCCCGCTCCTCCTATCCTTCACTGATTATGTGAAGCGATTGAACCTGTACCTCCTTTATCGACGGGTTGTCTGCCCACCCTTCTGCAAAGCAGTGGTCAATGCTGGCCAAGGTCATCATCACGCAGCTGATCCTCTTCAACCGCAGGAGGGAAGGTGAGGTTTCCAAGATGCAGCTATCCTCATTTGAATCATGGCACACAGCTGACTTGCAGGGCGACGTGGCTCAGGCCCTCTCGGAGATGGAGAAGGCACTCTGTCACCGCTTCACCCGTATTGAGATACCTTGGCTGGTGATGGCTTTGCAGGGTGACTGACCTTTCCACTCCCACTTAGGTGACGGCAAGGTGCTAAGAGGAAACCATGGACCCCAGCAGAAGTCAGAGCCATTGAAAGACACATGGGGCCTAATTCAGACCTAATTGCTAGCAAGCTTTTTTTGCACTGCTGCAATCAGATAGTCACCGCCTAGAGTGTATTTTAGCTGTGCAAGTGTGCGAACGCATGTGTAGCAGAGCTGTACAAACAGATCTTGTGCAGTCTCTGCACAGTCCAGAACTTACTCAGCTGCTGCGATCACATCAGCCTGTCCGGGGCTGGAATTGATGTCAGGATCCTGCCCTGCAAATGCTTGGACATACCTGTGTTTTTCCAACCACTCCCTTAAAAGGTGAGTTGGCACCCACAAATGCCCTCTTCCTGTCAATCTCCATGTGTTTGACCCTTGCGAATGGATTCTTTGCACAAACACATCACTGAGTGGCGATCTGCTTTGTACCCATGCATCGCACCTGCGCATTGTGGTGCATACGCACGCACAGTTTAGATATGTTCGCGAAAATGCAGCCTAGTGATCAGGTCTGAATTACCCCCTAGATGCAGTTCATCCACTCCTGCAAGGTTCCGGGCAGAATGGATTGTGATGCATGCCTAAGGGCTGAAACCCAAGCGCTGAAGGCTCAGAACTGGCTTTCAGTTAAATTCTACATAAAGAACTGAATAACTGCGATAATGCAAAAGAGCATGAACTAAATAAATAAATAAATAAACAAACACATGCATACATACATAAATTAATAAATCAATACATAATAAAATGTGGGTGCCGTTGCATGCGGTGGCCACCTGGGGGGAGGGTGTCACACATAAATGTACCCCTATGTTATGTCCCCATGGTCCCCTCCCAGGCCACGCATGCCCCACCTTCTGTCCCCTTGCACAGGCTTAAGGCTGGCCCCTCCAGGGGTAAGGAAAAGGGTGTCCCTGTGAGGGATGTTCCAGATGTGAGGTCATAAAGACAAGTGTGTGTGTGTGTGTGTGTGTGTGTGTGTGTGTGTGTGTGTGTGTGTGTGCAACAAAGTTAGTGGTAGGTGGGATGTCCTTAAAAAAGATTATAGGGACTTAGGCCAGAAACTAAAAGAAAGGACATCTAAGGTAATATTCTCTGAAATATTACCAGTGCCACACACTAGCCCAGGAAGGCAGAGGGAGATCAGGGAGGTAAATTTGTGGCTTAGAGACTGATGTAGGAAGGAGGGGTTTGTGTTCCTGGAACACTGGGCGGACTTCTCAGTCAGGCGCCATCTTTTTGTCACGATGGATTGCACCTGAATGAGGAGGGGGCTTCGGTGCTGGGGGGAAGGACGGTTAGTAGGCTGGAGGAGCTTTTAAACTAGGAGCCTGTGGGGAGGGTTTAGCTAGAAACTATGGGTGATGCAGCGAGAATAGTAAGGATGGTGGTAGTGAGCTAAATGGGGGTAGAGAAGGGGGAGGGAAAGAGCAGCCGGCAAGGGTATTTACATGGGTTCTAAAAGGGGTATTAACAAAGTATTGCCAAAACATTAACTAACAACAATTATGTCATCATTACAGCATATAGAAAATGATGTACATAGCATAAGGGAAAATACTTATGTCAGGGCAGAAAGTTTAGACGGAAACATTGGGTTGATCAAAGAGAAGAGTAAGGTGGGCAGTATTAAGTATGATAGGGGTGGAGAGGAAGCGAGAAGGACAGTCAGTAAGAGTAATTCTAGGGAGGCACTAGTAAACCATGATAGGATACTTTAAAAAAAAAAAACTGACAAGGGAACCACTAAACTAAAATGCATGCTTGCAAACCCGAGAAGCCTAGCAAGTAAACTGGGGGAATTGGAATTGTTAGCATCAAAGGCTGAGTATGATATTATAGGTATTATGGAAACATGATGGGACGACTCTCACGAAAGGGTTGCAAATTTGCAGAAGTATTCTCTTTTCAGGAGGGACAGGGCAAGCAAAAGAGGAGGAGGTGTATGTCTTTATGTTAAACCATCTCTTAACCCATACTTAAAGGAGGTTATTTATGAGGGGATTGGCGATAATGTAGAGTCACTATGGGTTAAAATCTCAAGTTGGGGTATTGATGCAAAAAAACTAGTCATAGGCACGTGCTGCAAACAGCTGGATATTAGCAAACATGAGGAAGAACAACTCTTGCAGCAAATCGAAAGGGCTGTGGGATTGGGGGACATCCTAGTGATTGGGGATTTCAATTATCCTGATATAAATTGGAGTAACAATTTGGGTAACAGTTATCACCATATAATCACATTCGACATCAGTTTCAGGAAACATAGCTATAAGGGTTCAACCACAACATTTAACTTTAGGAAGGCTAATTTCAGTATGCTGAGACGACATTGAGAGGGAAGTTTTGTTTCAAAGCAAGAACACTTTGGAAATGTGGGAAGCTTTAAAAGGGATGCTAGATAGCAATATTCACAAATTTATTCCCATGGGCAGTAAACGCAGGAGTACCAAACTTAAACCGATGTGGCTTAACAAGAAGGTCAAGGAAGAAATGGATAAAAAGAAGCGTGCTTTCAAAGCATTTAAATCTAATGGAAAGGAGGAGTCATCCCAGTATTACAAGGAATGCAATAAAAGATGCAAAAAAGCAATAAGAGCAGTTAAAATTGAAAACAAAAAGCAAATCGCTATAAAGAGTAAAACCAATCCTAAAAAGTTTTTTAAATACATAAACAGTAAAAGGTTAAAAAAGGAGAACATAGGTCCAATAAAAGATGAATATGGAGTATTGATAAATGATGACGAAATAAAAGCGGAAATACTGAACAAATTTTTTTCATCAATGTTCACCAGAGAAGAACTGATGGTGGGAGTAGTGCATAACGATAGTGACAGTATACTTAGATAGATACTTATTTAAGTGAAGAAGTAGTCCGGGAGAGACTAAGCAAATTAAGATTAATAAATCACCTGGCCCTGATGGATTTCACCCGAGGGTTCTTATGGAGCTTAGGTCACAACTAGCAAGACCCCTATACCTGATTTTCAATAGTTCAATTAGATCAGGCATGGTACCGAAGGATTGGCGTATAGCTGAGGTAGTGCCATTATTTAAAAAGGGATCCAAAAATCATCCGGGTAACTACAGACCAGTTAGTTTGACATCTATAGTGGGGAAAATATTGGAAGGAATTCTAAGGGATAGCATACATGAGTATCTGCAGACCGCTAAGATTATTAGCAAGAACCAGCATGGGTTTGTGAGGGACAGATCATGTAAAACTAACTTAGTTAGCTTCTATGAGGAAGTGAGCGACAATCTTGACCAGAGAAAAGCAGTGGATCTGGTCTACTTAGATTTTGCAAAAGCCTTCGATACAGTGCCTCACAGGAGACTGATCATCAAATTAAAAGAGCTTGGCCTAGGAAAAGCTGTTTGTACATGGATAAGTAACTGGCTGGATAACAGGGTACAGCGAATAGTGGTCAAAAGGAAGTCCTCAAGCTGGACACCGGTAGTCAGCGGAATACCACAAGGGTCCATACTCGGGCCACTACTGTTCAACATATTTATCAATGACGTAGAAATAGGCCTGGAAAGCACAGTGTCAATCTTTGCAGATGATACTAAACTGTGTAGGGTAATTAATTTGGGATTAGATGTGGAGTCTCTACAGAATGATTTATCAAAACTTGAAATCTGGGCGTCTAAATAGAGAATGAGGTTCAATATAGAAAAATGCAAGGTTATGCATTTCGGGACTAAAAACAAACTTGCATCCTACATATTAAATGGGGAAAATCTAGGGGTAACAGTACTGGAAAAAGATTTGGGGGTACTCATTGATAATAGGCTTAATAACCGTATACAATGTCAAAGCGCAGTAAAGAAGGCAAGTAAGGTGTTAGCGTGCATACAACGGGGAATTGAGACAAGGGATGAGAGTGTAATTATACCGCTGTACAAATCATTGGTACTGTATGTCCGCACTGGAATATTGTGTTCAGTTTTGGGCACCACTGTATAAATAAGGTATCGGTGAACTCGAAAGGGTTCAAAGGCGACCTACTAAATTGATTAAAGGGCTAGAGGGACTGGATTACAAGGAAAGGCTTACTAGATTGAATATGTATACACTGGAAAAGAGGCCTCTAAGAGGAGACATTATTAATATCTTCAAATATGTAAAGGGGCATTACAAAGAATTATCAGAGGAATTATTTATTAAAAGAACTCTGTTTAGGACACGTGGGCACTTGCTGAGGCTAGAGGAGAGAGTGAGTCACAGACAGTGAGTTCTAAGTATATTGTATATACTTCAGTTGGTTTACCTGGGCCCTGAACTGCAGACCAGCGTGAATGGAGACTTCTTAATTGCGGGAACAGCTAAGACACTGGCACTGATGGCTTCAACAACAAGCTCCTGCCAGTTGTCCTCTAAGGCTCCGCTGGGCACAGAGAACTGTACAGTCACCGCCTGGTCCCATTCTCTGCACTGGCTCTATAGGTGACTCAGCAGCTGGACACTCTTGGTGGGGAGAACGAAGGCATCCTCAACTTCTTCAGCTTTTCAGGGGAAACACTACGGCAAGCGCTGGGTAGTGGGCTCTCTGCAGCAGGTGGCTCCTCCGCCTCTTACCGTCTCTGCTGCTCCTTCCCCCAATGACCTCTACGCCTGCTCCAAAGGCTCCTCCCTCCCCCTCCCTGGCAGATAGGAAGAGCCAGACTGGTCAGGAGGAAAGGGGAGGAGTGGGGAAGAGAGGGGATTGGTGCCCCTCCTCCTCCTCTGGTCGGACTGCGGGTCACATGGCTTCCACAGCAGCAGGCATCAGTGAGCTCACTACTGGGACCGGGACGGATGGGCAGCAACAGCAGCATATAATGAATCCCTCTGACTCCGACTCATTCTGCACTAGGTGTAAGCAGAAATGTTTCAGCCTTACAACAGATGTAGGGGTCTATTTACTAAGCCATGTAAGGAGATAAAGTGGATGGAGATAAAGTACCAACCAATCAGCTCCTAACTGTCATTTTTCAAACCCAGCCTGTGACATGGCAGTTAGACACTGATTGGCTGGTACTTTATCTTCATCCAAGGCTTAGTAAATAGACGGACCCCATTCTGTTTTCTTTTGGGCACATCAACAAACAAGACAACATTCTGTCATGAGGAAGACAATTTTTTAGGAAAACAACTGTGTGCTGCTGTGGGCATTTTAGAAGCTTGGGGCTTGTACTTAATCTTTGTGTGACTGGGCTCATAACCTGCTGAAAATATGTGCGTATAGGCTTGAGCAGTTTCTGTACACACCAGTGGATGCCATACAACTATAAACTACCCAGTTACTTAACCAGTGGAGTGGTTTTACTGAAGATAAAACAGGTACAGCTACTACTGTTACACACAATGGTAGAGTGGAGCGAGTGTCATGCAGCTCCCCAGCCATTGGAACAGCAGTAATATCAGCAGGTAACTGCAGGTGGCACTCTCACACAGTCTCAAGATGGCTCAGCACATGCTCAGTAGTAGTCTTGTCGCAATCTTGGTACAGGGAATAAATCTTGCCTTCAGTAGTAGTAACATGGAGCCTGTGCAGTAGTGCACTCCGCTTTCAACACATTTCCTCTGTGGCCACTGTTTATCCAGCATGAGAAATGAGAGGTGTTATACATCCTGTCAATTTTGTTTGGTGTGTAGTGCAAACTGTAATAAAGTTTGTAAGCGGGCACTGAAAACTCCCCTGTTCATCAAAGCCTACCCTTCCGCATAACCCAGTCTTGAGGCTGCACTCCCATCCTCATTCCTTGCTTACTTCCTAACACCAGGCCACCTTCTGCTTGCTTGTACCTCAAGTCACCTGTCTGTCTCCCTCTTCCTCTAGATTGTAAGCTCCTTGGAGCAGGGCCCTCTTCCCCCCTGGTCTCACAGCCCTCTTCTCTTGCACTTCAATTACAGCTCTCTCCTACTTGTGACTGTTCATCTATTTCAATGGCTGCCCGCCCCCAGTGCCCGCCCCCAGTAGTACGTCGATTACTTCTTTGCTTCCTGACATCTCCGCTGTAGTGTGTACTGAGAACTGTGGTGCTAATTGTTACCTGTGCTCTGTTTTAGTTTTCTGTGATGTTATGTTCTGAGTACCCTGTATTGTTCTAATGTGTGTTGTATGTACGGCGCTATGAAACACTTGTGGCGCCTTATAAATAAATTATAATAATAATAGAATGAGCAACCTTACCTTCTCCCAGTAGTCTTATTTTGGGTAAAGATTTGAATATTCTTACCACTCCTGCTCATGCCTACCTTAGGATACCACAGTTAGCGCACATGTCATACTGTGGAAATCTCCATAGGGTTGAGCGGAGGCACAGTGGGGCAGATGTATTAACCTAGAGAAGGCATAAGGAAGTGATAAACCAGTGATAATCTCAAAGTGATAAACGCACCAGCCAGTCAGCTCCTGTCAATTTACATATTGGAGCTGATTGGCTGGTGCGTTTATCACTTCCTTATGCCTTCTCCAGGTTAATACATCTGCCCCAGTGTCTCGGGAGTAGTGAGAGCTTCAAAAGCGGGAAGTGTGATGAAAAAAGCCTGATCTGCAGGTACTCATAGAGCCTTGAAATGAAAAAGGGGGATTTCTGATATATGGTAGAAAAATAGTCAGAGTGTTTCCCGTCAGCGAGGTGTTCAGAGTGTAGGATGCAAAGTCGTAAGCGTTTGGCTAGGATGAAAAATCAGGTAATTTACTGGGAGTATTAGCATCAAAGTGCTGCTACATCCATTTAAGCAAGATTCACAAATTTTCAAGGCAAGTTTTTGAAGTTGAAATATTCTATATGACTGATAGCTGAGGCAAAGTTTAAGATCAAGGAACTTTGTTTTGATATCTAGCCATATAGTAAAATCATATTTGGAGGAACAAAGGGTGAGCCCATCTGAACTACAGTAGGTTGGATGCAAGGTAGTACAGCCTATTGTCCATGAAATCATTGAAATCTTCTTGTTGGAGTTTTAAGCATTTTCTCATGCTCCCATGGCCTCATATTGTTCACAGATTCTGAGAAAGCGCTTAAGGTGCTGTAATGGTAAAAACCAATATGGAATTGGAGGATCTTGAAGTTATATAATTGTAACAGTTTCAGAATTATATTATTTTGATGGTGATAATCTTCCCAGTTGTATGAAGTACTCAGAAGTTTAGGTATAACTTGTGCTCTTTCCTCTATAACATATTATTTCTATGGTTTTCTAATAAGTGGTGAAAAAGCTTCAGGTTATTAGCTCTGGAGAGAATGAGTTTTAACGAGTTCTTCTGTAAAAGTCACCGACTCTTGGGGTAATTTTATAACTTACTGTAAAAGTTCTGGAATTCGTTATGAATAGTTTTGGGATCATACAGTAAGTAAAATGGCCAATGGGGATTTCGATGGCAAGAAGATTACTTAGAGAATTTCTGACCTTTAGCTTTGTGGTTAGGATTTAGTCATTCTTTTCCCTACTTGTAGAAATGCTGTGTAAGCCACCTTGGTTTGTTCAGGAAAAAGTAAGTTTGGTTCCCCTAACCCTAGTACTGTATGTCTTTAGAGAGTAGCAGAATCTGGCTTTAGCTTAAGTACTGTAGATTTTCTGTTTGCCGTAATTATCTAGATAACCCTATAACTTTGGATGGTTTGTATTTTTTAAAACCAGAAGTCATCCTGATCCATATCCTTCTAAAACTCTTATGTGAGTATCACATAGAAGAGTTTGGGAAATATTAGGGGTTTCATAATTAGGAGCATCTAATATGAAGTGGGAGCTAGGGTGTACAAAGGGCATGTTAGCTGTAATGTGCACATGCCACAGCCATATTAAGGTCACACAGACGTGCATGATGCCCTAATTTCTATCAGGGTCAAATTTTACAATAATAGATATACTTGGGGACAAAGCAATTTTAGTTGTAGATTGTAACTGAGCAAGATTCTGTTATTGGTTATCTTCACCCTGACATTGCAGAAACTCTTCCTATACAGGTTGAGTATCCCATATCCAAATATTCCGAAATACGGAATATTCCGAAATACGGAATTTTTGGAGTAGGACGGAGATAGTGAAAACTCTGTTTTATGATGCCTCATTGTACACAAACTTTGTTTAATACACAAAGTTATTAAAAATATTGTATTAAATGACCTTCAGGCTGTGTGTATAAGGTGTATATGAAACATAAATGAATTGTGTGAATGTAGACACACTTTGTTTAATGCACAGTTATTAAACATATTGGCTAAAATGACCTTCAGGCTGTGTGTATAAGGTGTATATGAAACATAAATGCATTCTGTGCTTAGAATTAGGTCCTATCACCATGATATCTCATTATGGTATGCAATTATTCGAAAATACGGAAAAATCCCATATCCAAAATACTTCTGGTCCCAAGCATTTTGGATATGGGATACTCAACCTGTATTTTGATAGAACACTCCCACTGGATCCATTCACCCCACATTTAATGGTAGTCTACTCCATTGCGCACCTTCCCCCCCACCATTGCATATCAGAGATAACCATAACCTTATTATTAATAATAATAATAATAATAATAATCAATATTATTTTATATAGCACTTTTCTACCAATAGGACTGCAAGTGCTTCACATTTGCATTTTTAAAAAAAAACACATGGGGCAAGCTCTAATGACACCCAAGTCTGGCGAATGAACTCAGACAAGGGTTGCCGACTGAACTCGGACATTTTTTTAAAGGGGCAATCACTTACAGGGCAAATCCATGCCTTGTAAGTGATTGCCTTTTTTTTTAAAAACGTCCGAGTTTGGTGGCTGTGCGGGATGCCGGCTGAACTCGGACATTTTTACATCTGACACATAGACAAATAAAGATGAAAAAAATGAGAGCTTCAATATGCTATGCAGCATGAGACGCCCAGCACTAGTGAGCTGCACCCAGTGGTGAAGCGTTTAAATTTTTTTATTTATATTTGCATATTATTCGCACAGCAGAAGTAGCGAAACACCGTCTTGATCTGTACCAGAGACACTTAACTGCGACTATAACTGCACAGGAAATAGTTTTAGATATGTATGAAGTCGCATATGAAGCACAATGTAACTTTCCGCAAAATAAAGGAGCACCTGATGCATGATAGAACTTTGTATACAGATTCAGACTCATTCACATACAGATGTAACACATATCAAATGAATCAGTGCAGCCTCATTAAGCAGTTTTGTTATTTAATTTGTGCAAATAAGATGCACATTTGCGTAAAAGAGATGCTTGATGCAAGCTGATCTGCACAAGTGAAGAGCTGTTTGGCACAACTGTGACAATAGGGTATAAGAACACATTTATAGTGATCCAGATCACTACCACATCTGACATTGGTATCACCGCAGCAACCCCTGTAACCAGGCTTGGACTGGTCCACAGGGGGTACAGGGGGAACCACCAGTGGGCCCCACTGCCTGGAGGCCCACCTCCCGCTCTAAGGATCAGGTTCTAGACTGTGCACTTAAATTATACATTATACATTTGTTACCTTATACTGTAGTATGGTGTATTTTCTACAGTGCAATGCTGTTATTAATCTGTTATTAATCTGGTACATTATCCTGCATGCAGCAACTGAATTCACTGTATATATTTATGAAGGGGCCCAGACATTGCACTCTCTAATGGTTAGTCAAACCAATGAGGTGCAGACTGGCCACACCCCTAACATGGGCCCCTACCACTGCATTCCCCCGGTGGGCCCCACATGCCCCAGTCCGACACTGCCTGCAAGCCATATGCGTCAGGATGGGCTTCATTAAATGTCCGGCAAAAAAAAGAGTTAAATCCCGAAAGTTGGGGCTTGGAGTGAGTGGCAGCTGGAATAAGTATGTGGTGCACACAACACACGATGTTCACTACCTGGAGAGAAGTCAAACATGACTGAGGCATGCACCCTCATTTTCTGTGATCTCTCCCATGGCAAGAAACTAAGGCCCTCATTCCGAGTTGATTGCTCACTAGCTACTTTTTGCAGCTGTGCAAACGCATAGTCTCCGCCCATGGGGGAGTGTATTTTCGCTTTGCAAGTGTGCGATCGCATGTGCAGCCGAGCGGGACGAAAGTTTTTTGCAGTTTCTGAGTAGGTCTGAACTTACTCAGCCCTTGCGATCACTTTAGCTTGTCAGGTCCTGAAATTGACGTTAGATGCCGCCCTGCAAACGCCTGGACATGCCTGCGTTTTCCCTACTACTCCCAGAAAATGGTCAGTTGACACCCATAAACGCCCTCTTTCTGTCAACCTCCTTGCAATTACCTGTGCGAATGGATTCATTGCTAGAAGCATTGCCCAGCAACGATGTTGTTTGTACCCATATGACGCGCGTGCGCATTGCAGTGCATACGCATACGCATGCGCAGTAGTAACCTGATCGCAATAATGGCGCCCCCCCCCAAAAAAAAATAATAATAATAAATTTTTCTTAATAAAAATAATAAATTAATAAAATGATAATAAATAAAAAAATACAAAAGGAAAGTATGTGCAGACGCCACCGGTGTCACTGCATATAAAGATGTCAGGGTGTGTATGTATGTGTATGTAGGTGCAGTGGTCGAAGTTGAATTTTTGAAGGTGGAATGAAAGAGTGCAAATAGCAATTATGCGCGCGCCTCACTCCGGAAAAGGGCCGTGGTCACTCAAAAGGGGCGTGTCCTTCAGTGTAGTAGGACTATCTAGTACTGGTGCCCCTTTCACATTATAGCACACGGTATGAGCCGAAATTCACATTATAGCACACAGTATGAGCCGAAATTCACATTGCCCCACACGGCATGAGCCGAAATTCACATTATAGCACACAGTGTGAGCCGAAATTCACATTACCCCACATGGTATGAGCCAAAATTCACATTATAGCACACGGTATGAGCCAAAATTCACATTAC
This sequence comes from Pseudophryne corroboree, assembly GCF_028390025.1. Classification (NCBI taxonomy): domain Eukaryota; kingdom Metazoa; phylum Chordata; class Amphibia; order Anura; family Myobatrachidae; genus Pseudophryne; species Pseudophryne corroboree. Next base: position 208,046,978 of record NC_086445.1, on the reverse strand, counting down.
TCCACATGGTATGAGCCAAAATTCACATTTCCCCACATGGTATGAGCAGAAATTCACATTACAGCACACGGTATGAGCCGAAATTCACATTACAGCACACGGAATGAGCCAAAATTCACATTACCCCACATAGTATGAGCCGAAATTCACATTATAGCACACGGTATTAGCCAAAATTCACGTTACAGCACATGATATGAGCCAAAATTCCCATTATAGAGTTAGGGGATCCTACCCCCAGAATTAACATGGCCTGTGGGGCACTATGATGAGGGGAGCCCACCCCCTTAATAGACTAATTGCAGAGTTTAGCAGCGGAAGGGCTGCAGCGGTTTCTCACCCCAAGCTGCGGCGCTTCTGCCACCTCCGACACTCCACATCTTCGGCACCACCCGGGATGCAGAGCACCGCACCGGGTATACACCCTTTTCAGTGTGGCCTGCTGCGCTCCGAAGGGGTTCTTGTTTCATGCTGCAGGATCCCGATGTGCGCCTTCCTCCCCGCTGTTACTGTCACGGTAAGCATTAGTATTGTTTACCGCAGAGGCCATTTTCTGAGGCATATGTGTTAAACCTCAGGAACTGAGATGCCCTTCTCACCATACAGCTGTGTGGCCGAGCCGGGCGGGGGGACAGCCAGCAGCAGCATGCCGGATATCAGCAGCAGAGGGTGCGGGCTGTACATACTTGAGGCAGCTGGATATTCAACAGTGCTGAAAGCCTCCGGAGCCCGCACCCCCGGAGCTGCAGTACACCGGCAGAGGACACCCATCCCCCGAACGCTGCGTAGCCCAAAGCCGGAGATCAGCAGCATGTTGAACGCGGAAGCAGAAGCTGCTTATTGCCGGTCAGCATGCTGCTGATCTCCGGCTTTGGGCTCCGCATGTGCATTACAGCCCCCACCCTCGGCTGCTGATATCCGGCATGCTGCCCCTGCTGCTGGCTTTCCACCCGCTCGGCTCGCCCACCCAGCTGGATGGTGAGTGAGAAGGGCATCTCAGTGCCCGTGGTTTAATACATATCTCTCTTCGGTAAATGGCCATTAGTACATCCCACCCACATTGATTACACACACACAGACTGACCACCCCCAAATCCTACACACACCCACTCAGACTACACACACACACATTCTCATACTTTCCTCTCCCACACACACACACTGGACTGCAAAAATTTACACACACTGACACTGTTCCACACACACACAATTAACACACACTCACACTGTCCCACACACACAATTAACACACACGCACACTGTCCCACACACCAGTGGCGTGTGGTGAGGTCAGTGGCGTGCGGTGAGGCACTACAGCCATAATGTCCGCCGAATCCTGTCGATGAACCCTACCGCCATCGAGCCAATGCCCGCCACTGCCTCTGAGCCGATGCCCGCTGCCACCACCAATGGCTTACAAACTCGCCCACCATCAACTGACCCAGCCCTCCGCCACTAATTTGCAACTCAGTCCAAAGTCGCCAATGCCCGCTGCATGCCTGCTCATCATACTTGTGATATATTGTACATTTTTATAGAAAAAAATAATAATCAGTGTTTGGGACTGGGAAGGGAGTGGGAGGAGGACATTAATGCAATTTTGTTGTCCAGGGTTTCCATTAACTTAATGGAGAAGGGTCTGAATGGGTTAAAAATGTAAAAAAAACTGCGTGAGGTCCCCCTCCTAAGTATAACCAGCCTCGGGCTCTTTGAGCCGGTCCTGGTTGTTTAAATACTGGGAAAAAAATTGGACAGGAGTTCCCCGTATTTAGACAACCAGCATCGGGCTCTTAGTCCGGTCCTGGTTCCAAAAATACGGGGGACAAAAGATGTAGGGGTCCCCCCGTATTTTTAAAACCAGCACCGGGCTCCACTAGCCAGGGACATAATGCCACAGCTGGGGGACACATTTATGTAGGTCCCTGCGGCCGTGGCATTACCCCCCCAACTAGTCACCACTGGCTGGGGTTCCCTGGAGGAGTGGGGACCCCTTAAATCAAGGGGTCACTCCCCCTCCAGGCACCCAAGGGCCAGGGGTGAAGCCCGAGGCTGTCCCCCCCATCCGTGGGCTGTGGATGGGAGGCTGATAGCCATGTAAGTAAAAAAAGAATATTGTTTTTTGTTGTGGAACTACAAGGCCCAGAAAGCCTCCCCCGCTTGCTGGTACTTGGAGAACCTCAAGTACCAACATGCAGGGAAATAACGGGCCCGCCGGTACCTGTAGTTCTACAACAGAAAAAATACCCAAATAAAAACACAACTCACACACCGTGACAGTAAAAATTTATTAAAGCACACTGACACACTCACACATACTTACCTATATCCCACGCCGGTCACGTCCACTTGTCCAGTAGAATCCAATAGGGGTAGCTGTAAAAATGAGAGACACATTACTTACCTACATCCCACGCCGGTCACGTCCACTTGTCCAGTAGAATCCAGTAGGGGAATCTGTAAAAATGAGAGACAGATTACTTACCTACATCCCACGCCGGTCACGTCCACTTGTCCAGTAGAATCCAGTAGGGGAATCTGTAAAAATGAGAGACAGATTACTTACCTACATCCCACGCCAGTCACGTCCACTTGTCCAGTAGAATCCAATAGGGGTACCTGTAAAAATGAGAGACAGATTACTTACCTACATCCCACGCCGGTCACGTCCACTTGTCCAGTAGAATCCAATAGCGTTACCTGTAAAAATGAGAGACAGATTACTTACCTACATCCCACGCCGGTCACGTCCACTTGTCCAGTAGAATCCAGTAGGGGAATCTGTAAAAATGAGAGACAGATTACTTACCTACATCCCACGCCGGTCACGTCCACTTGTCCAGTAGAATCCAATAGGGGTACCTGTAAAAATGAGACAGATTACTTACCTACATCCCACGCTGGTCACGTCCACTTGTCCAGTAGAATTCAATAGGGGTACCTGTAAAAATGAGAGACAGATTACTTACCTACATCCCACGCTGGTCACGTCCACTTGTCCAGTAGAATCCAGTAGGGGAATCTGTAAAAATGAGAGACAGATTACTTACCTACATCCCACGCCGGTCACGTCCACTTGTCCAGTAGAATCCAATAGGGGTACCTGTAAAAATGAGAGACAGATTACTTACCTACATCCCACGCCGATCACGTCCACTTGTCCAGTAGAATCCAATAGGGGTACCTGTAAAAATGAGAGACAGATTACTTACCTACATCCCACGCCGGTCACGTCCACTTGTCCAGTAGAATCCAGTAGGGGAATCTGTAAAAATGAGAGACAGATTACTTACCTACATCCCACGCCGGTCACGTCCACTTGTCCAGTAGAATCCAATAGGGGTACCTGTAAAAATGAGACAGATTACTTACCTACATCCCACGCTGGTCACGTCCACTTGTCCAGTAGAATCCAATAGGGGTACCTGTAAAAATGAGAGACAGATTACTTACCTACATCCCACGCCGGTCACGTCCACTTGTCCAGTAGAATCCAATAGCGTTACCTGTAAAAATGAGAGACAGATTACTTACCTACATCCCACGCCGGTCACGTCCACTTGTCCAGTAGAATCCAGTAGGGGAATCTGTAAAAATGAGAGACAGATTACTTACCTACATCCCACGCCGGTCACGTCCACTTGTCCAGTAGAATCCAATAGGGGTACCTGTAAAAATGAGACAGATTACTTACCTACATCCCACGCTGGTCACGTCCACTTGTCCAGTAGAATTCAATAGGGGTACCTGTAAAAATGAGAGACAGATTACTTACCTACATCCCACGCTGGTCACGTCCACTTGTCCAGTAGAATCCAGTAGGGGAATCTGTAAAAATGAGAGACAGATTACTTACCTACATCCCACGCCGGTCACGTCCACTTGTCCAGTAGAATCCAATAGGGGTACCTGTAAAAATGAGAGACAGATTACTTACCTACATCCCACGCCGATCACGTCCACTTGTCCAGTAGAATCCAATAGGGGTACCTGTAAAAATGAGAGACAGATTACTTACCTACATCCCACGCCGATCACGTCCACTTGTCCAGTAGAATTCAATAGGGGTACCTGTAAAAATGAGAGACAGATTACTTACCTACATCCCACGCTGGTCACGTCCACTTGTCCAGTAGAATCCAGTAGGGGAATCTGTAAAAATGAGAGACAGATTACTTACCTACATCCCACGCCGGTCACGTCCACTTGTCCAGTAGAATCCAATAGGGGTACCTGTAAAAATGAGAGACAGATTACTTACCTACATCCCACGCTGGTCACGTCCACTTGTCCAGTAGAATTCAATAGGGGTACCTGTAAAAATGAGAGACAGATTACTTACCTACATCCCACGCTGGTCACGTCCAGTAGAATCCAGTAGGGGAATCTGTAAAAATTAGAGACAGATTACTTACCTACATCCCACGCCGGTCACGTCCACTTGTCCTGTAGAATCCAATAGGGGTACCTGTGAAAATGAGAGAGAGATTACTTACCTACATCCCACGCCGATCACGTCCACTTGTCCAGTAGAATCCAATAGGGGTACCTGTAAAAATGAGAGACAGATTACTTACCTATATCCCACGCTGGTCACGTCCACTTGTCCAGTAGAATCCAGTAGGGGAATCTGTAAAAATGAGAGACAGATTACTTACCTACATCCCACGCCGGTCACGTCCACTTGTCCAGTAGAATCCAATAGGGGTACCTGTAAAAATAAGAGACAGATTACTTACCTACATCCCACGCCGATCACGTCCACTTGTCCAGTAGAATTCAATAGGGGAATCTGTAAAAATGAGAGACAGATTACTTACCTACATCCCACGCCGGTCACGTCCACTTGTCCAGTAGAATTCAATAGGGGTACCTGTAAAAATTAAAATGATACTTACAAACTGTAATCCACAGGAGGAGAGAGAGAGAGAGAGAGAGAGAGAGAGGGGGGGGGGGGGGGGAGAGACTAACCTGCTGCTGCTGCTGCTGCTGCTGGGGAGACCGGCACACACTGCAGGGCCACGACGGGAGGACGGAGCCGGCGGAGGAGGGGGAGAGCCGCACACCGCCGCTCCTGTCAGCGGCAGCGGAGGAGGATGGGGCGCACACTACAGACGCCAATAACCGCCGGGACAATTAACACACACACACACAATTAACACACGCACACTGTCCCACACACAATTAACACACACGCACGCACACTGTCCCACACACACAAATAACACACGCACACTGTCCCACACACAATTAACAAACACGCACTGTCCCACACACACACAATTAACACACTCACACTGTCCCACACACACACACACACACACACACACTTAACACACGCACACTGTCCCACACACACACAATTAACACACACACACACTGTCCCACACACACAATTGATACACACGCACACTGTCCCACACACACACAATTAACACACACGCACACTGTCCCACACACACACAATTAACACACACTCAAACTGTCCCACACACACACAATTAACACACTCACACTGTCCCACACACACACACACACACACACACACACACACACACACACACAATTAACACTCACACTGTCCCACACATACACAATTAACACACGCACACTGTCCCACACACACACAATTAACACGCACTCAAAACTGTCCCACACACACAATTAACACACTCACACTGTCCCACACACACACACAATTAACACACTCACACTGTCCCACACATACACAATTAACACACGCACACTGTCCCACACACACACAATTAACACGCACTCAAAACTGTCCCACACACACAATTAACACACTCACACTGTCACACACACACACAATTAACAAACACGCACTGTCCCACACACACCATAAATACACTCACACTGTCACACACACACACAATTAACACACACACACTGTCCCACACACACACAATTAACACACGCACACTGTCCCACACACACACACACACAGTCACACACACACACAATTTACACACACTCAAACTGTCCCACACACACAATTAACACACTCACACTGTCCCACACACACACAATGTCCCACACACAACACACACGCACACTGTCCGACACACACACACTTAACACACACAAAATGTCCCGCACCCCCTTCCCGCTCACCTGCACTCACTGCTGTTCAGGGCAGGGGCCGCACGCCCCCCCGAGGTCGCGCACGCGCATGCGCGCACCTCCGCGGTCGCGATCGCGTACACACAGTCACTTTTGCAGGGGGGAGTAGGGGGAGGCTCCTGGCTGCCGCTGCCTGTCTATTGTGACAGGCACAGCAGCCGGGGAGACAGGGAAAGCGCCGCGGATAGCGCCGGCGGAATCCCTGAAGCATGGGGCGAGTGGGCCGTGCAGGTGCCGGTGGCGCCCCCCTCTGTTGGGGCTGCCATGGCGCCCAGGGCACGTGCCCTGCTCGCCCCGTGCTAGATACACCTCTGGCCCCATGATACTGTATTTACAGTACCTGCCTGTTATCAGGGTTCTACTGTGATGCATGGGGGTAGAGATTACTAGGACACTACTTTTCCTATGTGTCTAATTTTCACCTGGAAGTCGTCCGGCCCAACCATTACATATGTTTTCTCTCATATCTCAATATGAGAACCTCTGCTCTAAGCATTCATATGGTGCAAAAAATTAAAACTACCTTAATTAAAAACAGTGTATAGTAGAGACTACTTTTCTTGGTTGCATAGGGAGAGGAATCAGTAGCAGGAAAATAGAAGTAATAATGCCACTGTATAGGTCATTGGTGCGGCCTCATCTGGAATACTGTGTCCAGTTCTGGAGACCCTATCTCCAGAAGGATATAAATACATTAGAGAGTGTACAAAGAAGGGCAACTAAAATGGTGCATGGCCTACATCACAAACCTTACCCGGAAAGGCTAAAAGATCTTAACATGTATAGTATGGAGGAGAGAAGGGAAAGGGGAGACATGATAGAAACTTTCAAATATACCAAAGGTTTTAACAAAGTTCAGGAGGGAAACATTTTTCAAAGGAAGAGAAGTATTAGAACTTGAGGACATACACTGAAACTGGAGAAAGGCAGGTTCAGGGGAAATTTAAGGAAAAAATATTTCACAGAAAGGGTAGTGGATAAGTGGAATAGCCTCCCATCAGAGGTGGTAGAGGCTAAGACTGTAGAGCAATTTAAACATGCTTGGGATAGGCATATGAATATCCTTACAAAGAATTAAGGTTCAAAAAGGGTTGAGATTACCTAAAGGATAAAAAAAAAAGGGGCAGACTAGATGGGCCAAGTGGTTCTTATCTGCCGTCAAATTCTATGTTTCTATGTTTCTATGACTCATGCAGTCAAAGGCCAGATTTGATACTTCGTTAAATGGAAAGATGTGTCTAAACTAGAGATGAGCGGATTCGGTTTTACTCGGATTTACTCGGTTCTCAAAACGGCATCTTATTGGCTCACGGATGTCACGTGTTTTGGATAGCCAATCAGATGCCGTTTTGAGAACCGAGTAAATCGAGTAAAACCGAATCCGCTCATCTCTAGTCTAAACATTTTCCAAAGACCTTACCTGCTTATCTAATAGTTTGATATACCCAGAACGTATCTTGGCACGCATGGGCAATCATTTGTGATTATGATTCTTCCTGGCCACAGACTTTTATGCCACCTGCCATTTTGCTGAATTTCAACTGCCACACTCTGGGTTGCAACAGGGAAGCCTCTATGCAGTGTGCCACAGGGTCAGTTAACCTGCCTGCTCCATACTTTCCTTTATGTCTATGTTACGTAAAGATTTGCTGCATGTAGTGTGAATGCAAGGACGTGATGTTTGTTAATACACTTTAACACCTACAGTGTTTAAACTGCTGTCTGCTAACAACACACTGTCAGTTTGTTAAATTACTTTCCCTAAACCAGCGCTTCTGAAAATATCTTAGGCTACAGTACTTATGTTTGACCTTTGACTTTGTAGTACTACCCTTCTGCATACTTGCCTACCTGACCCTATCCATGAGGGAGAAAATGCTCTGTTCCTGGACTTTCCTGGTAATGTGTGATTGCCATCACCTGTGGTGAAACACCTTTCTTATCAATTAACTAGCTCACCACAGGTGATGGCAATCATACATTACCAGGAAAGTCCAGGAACAGAGCATTTTCTCCCTCATGGAGAGGGTCAGGTAGGCAAGTATGCCCTTCTGTCTCTTAACCCTTTTAGTTCTAGATCAGTGATTCTCAACCGCGGTCCTCAAGTACCCCCAACAGTTCATATTTTCCAGGTCTCCTCACAGGATTGCAAGTGAAATAATTTGCTCCACCTGTGGGTCTTTTAAAATGTGTCCGTGAGTAATGACTACACCTGTTCAACTGCTAGGTGACCTGGAAAACATGAACTGTTGGAGGTACTTGAGGACCGAGGTTGAGAAGCACTGTTCTAGATGATTACCCTCATGGCTCTTAATCCTTGGCTACCCAGTGGCTCTTTCTACTGGCTGTATACTGTATTACACAACTTCATCAGTGAACCTTATGGTACCCAAAGACATAAAATATAATGCATATGTGTTGTTAAAGGCTAAAATTATGTATGACAGCAATTGTGTACCTGTCTGCTATTGAAGTTTATCATACCTCCCAACATGACCCTCTCCAGGAGGGACAGAATGCTCTGCTCCTGGACTTCCCTCATAATGTATGATTGCCATCACCTGAGGTGAAACACTTTTCTTATCCATTAACCTGATCAAAACAGGTGCCGGCAATCATACATTAAGAGAAAAGTCCAGAAGCAGAGCATTGTGTACCTCCTGGAGAGGGTCATGTTGGGAGGTATGGTTTATAAATCAATATTTTATAACAAAAGTATTTGTTTATTCTCTACTGTTGGAAGCTGTTGCAAAAAAGATTTCAGTGTGACAGTTGCAGCAATTATATATGACATCAGGGCCGGATTAAGGGCCACATGGGCCTTGAGCTGAAAAGTTTCAAAGGCCTATACTGAGAAGGGGACGAGCTGTGATGAGTGTTGTGTAAGTGTGGCCAAAGCCATGTGAGTGTGTGCACCCTATACACTGTAAGCCCCACTGTCTCCCTAAATACATAACATAGAAAAATTGCATAATTTTGTGAGAAAGCTACAAAAACAATTTTCAATACTTGTGATTTATGATTGTTTGGCCAGCTGTGCAGCTGGTCATCATCCTCCTGCCATGATAATGGGCCTATTTTTATGTGGAGGCCTGGAGCTGGAGCTCCATCCGCCCCATTGTTAATCTGGCCCTGTATGACATTATCGCATGCTAATGTTGCATGGATGCTGGGGTTTGTACAAAGGGGGTAATTCTGAGTTGATCGCAGCAGCAATTTTGTTAGCAGTTGGGCAAAACGATGGTCCTCATTCCGAGTTGATCGCACCAAGCAACTTTTTGCTGCTGGTGCGATCAACTAATCTCCGCCTATGGGGCAGTGTATTTTAGCATAGCAGATCTGCGATCGCCTGTGCAGCCAGCTATGCTAAAAAAGTTTCTCACAAATCAAGACCAGCCCTGGACATACTTACCCTGTGCGACAGATCCAGCGATGATGGGTTCGCCTTTGACGTCAGACATCCGCCCTCCGTTCGCCTGGACATGCCTGCTTTTTTCATACCACTCCCCGAAAACGGCCTCCAACGGTCAGTTTGACGGCCTGCAACACCTTCCTGCAGTCAATCTTCTTGCGGCCACCGCTGTGACCGCTTTCTCCGCTGTTAGCCGTCGCCGGGCAATGACACGCGTGCGCAATGCGCACGCCGCGCATGCGCATTCCAGACCCGAACGCACCGCTGCGAGGAAGTTCAGTGTGCGATCGGGTCGGAATGAGGGCCCATGTGCACTGCAGGTGTGGCAGATGTAATATTTGCAGAGGGAGTTAGAGTTGGGTCGGTTATTTTGTTTCTGTGCAGGGTAAATACTGGCTGCTTTATTTTTACACTGCAATTTAGATTTCAGTTTGAACACACCGCACCCAAATCTAACTCTCTCTGCACACGTTATATATGCCCCCCCCCCCCTTTAGTGCACATGGTTTTGCCCAACTGCTAACAAATTTGCTGCTGCAATCAACTCTGAATTAGGCCCTATGATTGCTCGCTAGCAGTTTTTTGCAGCGCTGCGATCAGATAGTCGCCTCCTACAAGGGAATTGTATTTTAGCTGTGAAAGTGTGCAAACGCATGTGCAGCCGAGCGGTGCAAAAAGATCTTTTGCAGTTTCTGAGTAGCCCAGGACTTACTCAGCCTGTCCGGGACCGGAATTGACATCAGACACCCACCCTGCAAACGCTTGGACACGCCTGCGTTTTTCCAACCACTCCCAGAAAACGGTCAGTTGGCACCCACAGACATCCTCTTCCCGTCAGTCTCTCTGCGATCGGCTGTGGGAATGGATTCTTCGTAAAACCCATCGCACAGCAACGATCCGCTTTGTACCCGAGTGACGTGCCTGCGCATTGCGGTGCATACGCATGTGCAGTTCTGACCTGATCACAGCGAAAAAAGCTAGGGTGCGATCAGGTCTGAATCACCCCCTATGTCAATTAGAATTTCATTACATTACTCCCACCTCCAGGGGACTGTGTATGGGCTCCCTCCTCTCCCGTAGCCGTCACCGCCCCTGCTAGCACACTGAGCGTTAGAGACTCTAGCACAGTGCCAGAGTCTACAGTGCATGCGCAGGACTCCGGAAAAATGGTGTGGCGGCCATTTTTCTGAGTCCTGCTCATGCGCTGTAGACTCTGGCGCACTGTGCCAGAGTCTCAGCACTGAGAGCGCTAGCTGCGGCGGTGACGGCTACAGGAGAGGAGGGGGCCCACACATGGAGTCTGCACACCGGTCCCCTCCTCTCTAGAAACGCAGCTGCATCAGGACATCACTGCCAGAGCCAGCAGAGCAACTGTACCAGGTAAATCACCACTATACCATCAGGGACATTTTATTGACATAATGACCACGTCGATTTTATGAATGTCAACAAAATATACCACAGCCAACATTGTATAACCAGCTGACCTTCCACTAGAAGTGGAAAGTGTGGCAGGCCACACCGAATAAAGGATGAATTCTGAAAAATAGATGAAGTTCCAAGTGCACACTAAATCAGTCTCTCCATGACCTTGTAAGGACAAATGTATTTAAGGCTTGACTTGGCTGATAAAATTTTAATTAAAGTTCTTTATGGAGAGTACCTGGTGTCCAGCAGAAAATAAAGATGACATGCATTGATTTTCAGAATGCTTCTTTTGTAGATGTCCCTCAAAAAGTAATCTTGCAGATACCTTGTGTCGTGTGTTATATACTGTATGTGCTAGATTCTTTGGTCAATGTGTGCAAACCTGAAGACTCAGAAGGAGTGAAGGACGTCAGGATCATGATAGATACAGATGAAAGGACAGGATCCAGAATTTTTACACTGCAAATCCAGCAAACTGAAGCAGAGATACCCAATCATCCTGGTAGTAAAGAGCGAGACATTATAATTACTGTTCCAGGGTTTGGTTACTATTCTTTGCAAGGCCAATTTTCTATGCATTTCAGAACCCAAGACGAAATGGGTGGTCTTCAGTATGCCGACTGACAGGATCCCGGCGCACAGTATACCGGCGCCGGGATCCTGAGAGCCGGCATACCGACACTTATTCTTCCTCGACCCCCCTGGAGGGAGAATAAAATAGCGTGCGCTCGCCACGCTACGGCCACTGTGCCCGTAGCATGGCGAGCGCAGTGAGGTTACAAGGGGCTCATTTGCGCTCGCCACACTGTCGGTAAGCCCGCAGTCGGGCTCCCGGCGCCGGTATGCTGGTCGCCGGGAGCCCGACCGCCGGCATACCATACTGAACCCGCTGAAATCAAGAGTTTGTTAGGTGGGCAATATTTCAACCACAACAGACAGTTGGAGTTCTTACAGCTAAAGCACAGTCCTCATACTCCGCTCAATCACTGGATGCTAAGAAAGGAGAAATGTGCGTCCAAGCACTAATAAGGCATGGGGGCTGATTCTGAGTCAGTAGTAATGTGGCTGTAGTTGTGGGCCGTGGAGAAAGCCGTTTTACTACCTTATGCAAGAATTCATAGGGCTAATGCAGAGGTTTGTGTGCCTGTGTGCAGTGACACCCATTGAGTTTACACCACCCATCATCATTTGTACTGGCACTTCCAGCAGCCCCTTGCTAGGCGCCAGAGATCCCTTAGAAACAGCTTCCCTCACCCATATGCTTGATTCAAAATATTTTTTTATACACACCTTTGACATGCCCATGACACACCCATGACACTCCTACAAGACAGGGTGTGTTGATGCGCCCCTATTGTGGCCTCCCAGTTCCCGCCCTGAAACTCCCAATTTCATGGAAAAGACTCAAAATAGGATGGTGATACACAACAATGTATACATTTGCATCTGTGATGTATACAAAAACCTGCTTGCATCCATGCAGTGATCTGTCAGAATCAGCCCCATGATGTCAATACCCTGTACCAAGTCCACAAGAAAAAAAAAATCTTAGTGCAACATTTGAACCACATTATTGTGTACTAATGCTGTGTAAATGTCATTATTGTGTACTAATGCTGTGTAAATGTCATTATTGTGTACTGATGCTGTGTAAATTATGTTATTGTGTACTGATGCTGTGTATATGACGTTATCATGTACTGATGCTGTATAAATGACGTTATCGCATACAGGGGGTCATTCCGAGTTGTTCGCTCGCGAGCAGATTTTAGCAGCATTGCACACGCTAGGCCACCGCCCTCTCGGAGTGTATTTTAGCTTAGCAGAATTGCGAACGAAAGATTAGCAGAATTGCGAATAGAAATTTCTTAGCAGTTTCTGAGTAGCTCGAGACTTACTCCTACACTGCGATCAGTTCTGTCAGTTTCGTTCCTGGTTTGACGTCACAAACACACCCTGCGTTTGGCCAGCTACTCCCCCGTTTCTCCTGACACTCCCGCGTTTTATCCTGGCACGCCTGCGTTTTTCCGCACACTCCCAGAAAATGGCCAGTTTCCACCCAGAAACACCCACTGCCTGTCAATCACACTATGATCACTTCAACGATAGAAATTCTTTGGTCGGACGTGAGTAAATCTACTAAGTTTTGTGCTAAAATACTCAGCGCATGCGCACTGTGTACCATGCGCATGCGCTTTTTCACCTTAATTGCTCCGTTGCGAAAATCGGCAACGAAGCGAACAACTCGGAATGACCCCCACTGTGTAATTGATATCATGTACTGAGTCTGTGTAAATGACGTTATTGTGTACTGATGCTGTGTAAATGACATTATTGTTTACTAATGCTGTGTGAATAATGTTATCATGTACTGATGCTGTGTAAATGAAGTTATCACGTACTGATGCTGTGTAAATGTTGTTATTGCGTACTGATGCTGTGTAAATTAAGTTATCGCGTACTGATGCTGTGTACATGACGTTATCGCATAGTGATGCTGTGTAAATGATGTTATCGTGTACTGATGCTGTGTAAGTAAAGTTATTGCATACTGATGCTGTGTAAATGAAGTTATCGCGTACTGATGCTGTACAGGGCCGTAACTAGGTGTGTGCGCTGTGTGCCTTGCACACAGCGCAGGATGAACTGGGGCGCACCCAGCCTCCAGCACAATCAATATTTTACAGTGCCTGTATCACAGTTACGCCACACGCTTTCCTCCAACCCCCGGCGCCGGGCCGGAGCTTACAGTGCAGCTGCGGGCAGTACTACCCTCCCCCCTTATCCCCCTCCCCCTTGTGGTTGCACTGTGCCGCGGCCGCAAGCAGTACTGGCTGCCCCCCCCATCCCGGAGGAGCATACAGCAGCACCGGGCACCTGGCTCCACTGTGTGACTGTGTGTGCACTGCAGATCCGTGGCTGTGCTGTGCTTCTGTAAGCTGAGCTCACCGCTTCCTCCCCACCTCCTGATGTCTGAAGGGAGTAACTGCCATCGGATATACCTGGGGAGCCGCTCTTTGGTTCAAGACATCAGGTAAAGTCCGCAAAGTGAGCAGCACTGCATGGGGGAGGGGGGAATGGGGGAAGGTGGGCAGGCATAGGGGCAAAGTCAGGATTTTTAGGTTGGGTTTTCATTGAAAATATATATACAAAATATCAGTGATGCCCGGCACTCTTAGCAACATTCAGAATGGCCCGATGCCTTCCAAAAACATTCAATAGCAGTCATACTAGAGGCAGCACTCAGCGGACTTCACAACGTAAATAAAGATCATTGCACCGACCATATGTGCAGTACTGTACATGTGTAAAAAGGGGGATGCTGTCTGCCGTAATGTGTAAAAAGGGGGACTATCTGCCGTAATGTGTGATAAAAAGGGGGACTATCTGCCGTAATGTGTAAAAAGGGGACGCTGTCTGCCGTAATGTGTAAAAAGGGGGACGCTGTCTGCCGTAATGTGCGATAAAAAGGGTGACTATCTGCCGTAATGTGTAAAAAGGGGACGCTGTCTGCCGTAATGTGCGATAAAAAGGGGAATCTGTCTGCTGTAATGTGTAAAAAGGGGACGCTGTGTGCTGTAATGTGTGTTAAAAAGGGGGACGCTGTCTGCCGCAATGTGCGATAAAAAGGGGGACTGTCTGCCGTAATGTGTAAAAAGGGGGACGTCGTCTGCCATAATGTGCGATAAAAAGGGGGACTGTTTGCCGTAATGTGTAAATAGGGGACGCTGTCTGCCGTAATGTGTAAAAAGGGGACGCTGTCTGCCGTAATGTGTAAAAAGGGGACGCTGTCTGCTGTAATGTGTAAAAAGGGGACGCTGTCTGCCGTAATGTGTAAAAAGGGGACGCTGTCTACTGTAATGTGTAAAAAGGGGACGCTGTCTGCTGTAATGTGTGTTAAAAAGGGGGACGCTGTCTGCCGTAATGTGAGATAAAAAGGGGTACTGTCTGCCGTAATGTGTAAAAAGGGGACGCTGTCTGCCGTAATGTGTAGAAAGGGGACGCTGTCTGCCATAATGTGTAAAAAAGGGGATGCTGTCTGCCGTAAAAGTGTCAAAAGGGGGACTGTCTACTGTAATGTGTAAAAAAGGGGGACTGTCTGCCGTAATGTTTAAAAGGGGCTCTTCCTGGTGTAGTGGCGCTACTGTGCGGCGTAATTTGAATAATGGAGACTACTGTGCACCGTAATATGAATTGGTATTATTTTGTGGCCACACCCCCTTCCCCATGAAGCCACGCCCCTTGATTTTTTGGGCGCGCCTTCGGCCGCACTGCCCCTATTTTACATGAAGGGGGGCACTGATGCCGTTTCTTGCACACAGCGCTAAAATGTCTAATTACAGCACTGGCTGTGTACATGACGTTATTGCGTAGTGATGCTGTGTAAATGATGCTATCGTGTACTGATGCTGTGTAAATGAAGTTATCACGTACTGATGCTGTGTACATGACTTTATCTCATAGTGATGCTGTGTAAATGATGTTATCATGTACAGGCCCGGATTAAGGCTTGGGGGTGCCCAGGGCACTTAAGGCAGGAAGGGGGGGGGGGGGGGGGAGCTGGTGAACTTAAGACAGGGGGCCCCAGTGGAAGGTGGGGGATGTATATTAAATTGTGCATACCTCCCAACATGTCCCATTCCAGGAGGGACAAATGCTCTTTACCTGGACTTCCCACTTAATATATGATTGGCGTCACCTGTGTTGAACTATTTAGAGAGCATGTTGTCCCTCCTGGAATGGGTCGTGTTGGGATGTATGGATTGTGTATATTAAATTTAAACCAATGGTGTTTATTAGTTTTAACTAATAGTTTAATAATGCCTGGGTACTGTTTATAGCTCCACCTAATTGACAGACAACTATTTTATAAACTTTTATTGTAGTGAAACAAACGCAACTTAAACCAAAAATACACATAGAAAAATAAAACAATGTATCTTGTCACATGCAAGAATAGCAGCAGCCTTTGTACTACTTACACTCTGGGACTGGACTCAGGAGGACTCTCTGTGTGTGTCTATCTCTAGACCCAAATGGTTTAGTTGCATAACAGTTTACACAGGACTCAGACGCCCAAGCAGGGAGGAGGAGAAGCTGGGATCCCTGTGTCACTTACAGCTCTCTCCACCCTCCTATCTCTCCTCTGGTTTGAAAGCTCTGTCGGTAACTCATGAAACATGATATTACTGTGTCTCTAACTGCACTGCATACTGTCCTGCTCGCAATTTTGGTGCTGGTTTTGCTGCTGCTTAAGAGGTTAAGCTAGTGATGTCAGGGTGCTCTGGCTGGGGGGCCCAATGACAAAGGGGGCCTGGGGTACAGTATGCCCTGCATCCCCCCCTTAATCTGGCTATGATTGTGTACTGATGCTGTGTAAATTACGTTATCGTGTACTGATGCTGTGTAGATGACATTATCGTGTACTGATGCTGTATAAATGACGTTATCGCATACTGATACTGTGTAATTGATATCATATACTGATGCTGTGTAAATGACGTTATCGTGTACTGATGCTGTGTAAATTAAGATATCGTGTACTGATGCTGTGTAAGTGACGTTATCGCGTATTGATACGTGTAATTGATATCATGTACTGATGCTGTGTAAATTACATTATTGCTTACTGGTGCTGTGTAAATGACGTTATCGCATACTGATACTGTGTAAATGACGTTATCGCATACTGATGCTGTGTAAATGAAGTTATCGTGCACTGGTGCTGTGTAAATGACGTTATCGCGTACTGATGCTGTGTAAATGGCGTTATCGCGTACTGATGCTGTGTAAATGACATTATCGTGTACTGATGCTGTGTAATTGATATCATTTATTGATACTGTGTAAATTACGTTATCATGTACTGATACTGTGTAAATTACTTTATCACGTACTGATGCTGTGTAAATTAGGTTATCGTGTACTGATGCTGTGTAATGACGTTATCGCGCACTGATGTTGTGTAAATGATGTTATCATGTATTGATAACTGATATAATTATATATTATAATTGATATAATTTACTGATGCTGTGTAAATGACATTATCGTGTACTGATGCTGTGTAAATTATGTTATCTTGTACCAATGCTGTGTAATGACGTTATCGCGTACTGATGTTGTGTAAATGATGTTATAATGTACTATCTGGAGAACTGGATCAGTTAAATTTGATTATTTATTTTGTTTTTGCTTATTTTGTTTTAGATCAGTCTCCCAGCTCCTACTCTGCTACCCATATAATAGTACCTGGGGTTAATTCCAAGTTGATCGCAGCAGGATTTTTGTTAGCAATTGGGCAAAACCATGTGCACTGCAGGTGGAGAAGATGTAACATATGCAGAGACATTTAGATTTGGGTGGGTCATATTGTTTCTGTGCAGAGTAAATATTGGCTGCTGAATTTGTACACTGCAATTTAGATTTAAGTTTGAACACACCCCACCCAAATCTACCTCTCTTTGCACATGTTATGTCTGCCCCACCTGCAGTGCAACATGGTTTTGCCCAATTGCTAACTTTTTTGGTCTGCTAACAAACCTGAATAAGGCCATATGCCCCATCTATAGAGTAAGCCCCATCTTTTATGATTTTGAACACTTTTATATTAAAGGAGTATTTTTCCAGTGTACAGAGATTGTGGTAGCTTGTATTACATTTAGTAAACAATATACACTAATGGTCTTATAAGTTTATTCTTTAATGTATTTCTTAAGTCTATACTTAGCATGAAGTGAATGTGGTTCCTTCTCAGCTGTTCTAGTCTAGTCCACAGACTTGTTCCAAATCTTTAATGTTCTCTAACTCTTTTCCTGTAAAATCCTTTATGATCAATGACTACTTGCTGACAGTTGTCACAACATGATGAATGGACAGGAAAATGGAATTGATTTTAAATCATGTTGCAAAGAAAGGATACAGTACATTGACAATATGTGTTTTAATATATGTTATCCCTGAATCAATGCATATAGATTTTTACACAAGTATGTAACAAAAATGAAAATTATTAATTGTATCAGTGTTGGCTATTAATTGTTTACATTTTGCATATACACCGTATATCCATTTCCATGTATTTCCCTGATGGACTGCCCCCTTGTAAAGGACCATTAGCGAAAGGATAAAGTTTAGGTCAGTAACATAGGCATCGGTCATCATAAACCATTGAGTCTGATTAAATACCTCTTTAAAAGGTACTTTATAAGTATAAGTATTAGAGATGAGCGGGTTCGGTTCCTCGGAATCCGAACCCGCCCGAACTTCATGTTTTTTTACACGGGTCCGAGCGACTCGGATCTTCCCGCCTTGCTCGGTTAACCCGAGCGCGCCCAAACGTCATCATGACGCTGTCGGATTCTCGCGAGGCTCGGATTCTATCGCGAGACTCGGATTCTATATAAGGAGCCGCGCGTCGCCGCCATTTTCACACGTGCATTGAGATTGATAGGGAGAGGACGTGGCTGGCGTCCTCTCCATTTAGATTAGAAGAGAGAGAGTGAGATTGAGACAGAGACACTTGATTTACTGGAGCTTAGGAGTACTAGAGAGTGCAGAGTTTACTAGTGACTGACCACTGACCAGTGACCACCAGTGCAGTTTTATTTAATATAATCCGTTCTCTGCCTGAAAAAAACGATACACAGTGACTCAGTCACATACCATATCTGTGCTCAGCCCAGTGTGCTGCATCATCTATGTATAATATCTGACTGTGCTCACACAGCTTAATTGTGGGGGAGACTGGGGAGCAGTTATAGGTTATAGCAGGAGCCAGGAGTACATACATATTATTAAAATTAAACAGTGCACACTTTTGCTGCAGGCAGGAGTGCCACTGCCAGTGTGACTGACCAGTGACCTGACCACACTGACCACCAGTATAGTATACTATATTGTGATTGCCTGAAAAAGTTAAACACTCGTCGTGTTTTTATTCTATAAAAAACTCATTCTGCTGACAGACAGTGTCCAGCAGGTCCGTCATTATATAATATATACCTGTCCGGCTGCAGTAGTGATATATATATATTTTTTATATCATTATTTATCATCCAGTCGCAGCAGACACAGTACGGTAGTTCACGGCTGTAGCTACCTCTGTGTCGGCACTCGGCAGTCCATCCATAATTGTATACCACCTACCCGTGGTTTTTTTTTTCTTTCTTCTTTATACATACTACATTTCATTATCATCCAGTCTATATTAGCAGCAGACACAGTACAGTATGGTAGTCCATGGCTGTAGCTACCTCTGTGTCGGCACTCGGCAGTCCATCCATAATTGTATACCACCTACCCGTGGTTTTTTTTTCTTTCTTCTTTATACATACTACATCTCATTATCATCCAGTCTATATTAGCAGCAGACACAGTACAGAACGGTAGTCCACGGCTGTAGCTACCTCTGTGTCGGCACTCGGCAGTCCGTCCATAATTGTATACCACCTACCCGTGGTTTTTTTTTCTTTCTTCTTTATACATACATACTACATCTCATTATCAACCAGTCTATATTAGCAGCAGACACAGTACAGTACGGTAGTCCACGGCTGTAGCTACCTCTGTGTCGGCACTCGGCAGTCCATCCATAATTGTATACCACCTACCCGTGGTTTTTCTTTCTTTCTTCTTTATACATACTACATCTCATTATCATCCAGTCTATATTAGCAGCAGACACAGTACAGTACGGTAGTCCACGGCTGTAGCTACCTCTGTGTCGGCACTCGGCAGTCCGTCCATAATTGTATACCACCTACCCGTGGTTTTCTTTTCTTTCTTCTTTATACATACATACTACATCTCATTATCATCCAGTCTATATTAGCAGCAGACACAGTACAGTACGGTAGTCCACGGCTGTAGCTACCTCTGTGTCGGCACTTGGCAGTCCATCCATAATTGTATACCACCTACCCGTGGTTTTTTTTTCTTTCTTCTTTATACATACTACATCTCATTATCAACCAGTCTATATTAGCAGCAGACACAGTACAGTACGGTAGTCCACGGCTGTAGCTACCTCTGTGTCGGCACTCGGCAGTCCATCCATAATTGTATACCACCTACCCGTGGTTTTTTTTTCTTTCTTCTTTATACATACATACATCATCTCATTATCATCCAGTCTATATTAGCAGCAGACACAGTACAGTACGGTAGTCCACGGCTGTAGCTACCTCTGTGTCGGCACTCGGCAGTCCATCCATAATTGTATACCACCTACCCGTGGTTTTTTTTTCTTTCTTCTTTATACATACTACATCTCATTATCATCCAGTCTATATTAGCAGCAGACACAGTACAGTACGGTAGTCCACGGCTGTAGCTACCTCTGTGTCGGCACTCGGCAGTCCATCCATAATTGTATACCACCTACCCGTGGTTTTTTTTTCTTTCTTCTTTATACATACATACTACA
Source organism: Pseudophryne corroboree (assembly GCF_028390025.1). Lineage (NCBI taxonomy): Eukaryota > Metazoa > Chordata > Amphibia > Anura > Myobatrachidae > Pseudophryne > Pseudophryne corroboree. The sequence continues at coordinate 208,026,570 of NC_086445.1, read as the reverse complement.
TCTCATTATCAACCAGTCTATATTAGCAGCAGACACAGTACAGTACGGTAGTCCACGGCTGTAGCTACCTCTGTGTCGGCACTCGGCAGTCCGTCCATAATTGTATACCACCTACCCGTGGTTTTTTTTCTTTCTTCTTTATACATACATACTACATCTCATTATCATCCAGTCTATATTAGCAGCAGACACAGTACAGTACGGTAGTCCACGGCTGTAGCTACCTCTGTGTCGGCACTCGGCAGTCCATCCATAATTGTATACCACCTACCCGTGGTTTTTTTTTCTTTCTTCTTTATACATACTACATCTCATTATCATCCAGTCTATATTAGCAGCAGACACAGTACAGTACGGTAGTCCACGGCTGTAGCTACCTCTGTGTCGGCACTCGGCAGTCCATCCATAATTGTATACCACCTACCCGTGGTTTTTTTTCTTTCTTCTTTATACATACATACTACATCTCATTATCAACCAGTCTATATTAGCAGCAGACACAGTACAGTACGGTAGTCCACGGCTGTAGCTCCTTCTGTGTCGGCACTCGGCAGTCCATTCATAATTGTATACTAGTATCCATCCATCTCCATTGTTTACCTGAGGTGCCTTTTAGTTGTGCCTATTAAAATATGGAGAACAAAAATGTTGAGGTTCCAAAATTAGGGAAAGATCAAGATCCACTTCCACCTCGTGCTGAAGCTGCTGCCACTAGTCATGGCCGAGACGATGAAATGCCAGCAACGTCGTCTGCCAAGGCCGATGCCCAATGTCATAGTACAGAGCATGTCAAATCCAAAACACCAAATATCAGTAAAAAAAGGACTCCAAAACCTAAAATAAAATTGTCGGAGGAGAAGCGTAAACTTGCCAATATGCCATTTACCACACGGAGTGGCAAGGAACGGCTGAGGCCCTGGCCTATGTTCATGGCTAGTGGTTCAGCTTCACATGAGGATGGAGGCACTCAGCCTCTCGCTAGAAAAATGAAAAGACTCAAGCTGGCAAAAGCAGTAGCACCGCAAAGAACTGTGCGTTCTTCGAAATCCCAAATCCACAAGGAGAGTCCAATTGTGTCGGTTGCGATGCCTGACCTTCCCAACACTGGACGTGAAGAGCATGCGCCTTCCACCATTTGCACGCCCCCTGCAAGTGCTGGAAGGAGCACCCGCAGTCCAGTTCCTGATAGTCAGATTGAAGATGTCAGTGTTGAAGTACACCAGGATGAGGAGGATATGGGTGTTGCTGGCGCTGGGGAGGAAATTGACCAGGAGGAAACTGATGGTGAGGTGGTTTGTTTAAGTCAAGCACCCGGGGAGACACCTGTTGTCCGTGGGAGGAATATGGCCGTTGACATGCCTGGTGAAAATACCAAAAAAATCAGCTCTTCGGTGTGGAACTATTTCAACAGAAATGCGGACAACAGGTGTCAAGCCGTGTGTTCCCTTTGTCAAGCTGTAATAAGTAGGGGTAAGGACGTTAACCACCTCGGAACATCCTCCCTTATACGTCACCTGCAGCGCATTCATAATAAGTCAGTGACAAGTTCAAAAACTTTGGGTGACAGCGGAAGCAGTCCACTGACCAGTAAATCCCTTCCTCTTGTAACCAAGCTCACGCAAACCACCCCACCAACTCCCTCAGTGTCAATTTCCTCCTTCCCCAGGAATGCCAATAGTCCTGCAGGCCATGTCACTGGCAATTCTGACGAGTCCTCTCCTGCCTGGGATTCCTCCGATGCATCCTTGCGTGTAACGCCTACTGCTGCTGGCGCTGCTGTTGTTGCTGCTGGGAGTCGATGGTCATCCCAGAGGGGAAGTCGTAAGCCCACTTGTACTACTTCCAGTAAGCAATTGACTGTTCAACAGTCCTTTGCGAGGAAGATGAAATATCACAGCAGTCATCCTGCTGCAAAGCGGATAACTGAGGCCTTGACAACTATGTTGGTGTTAGACGTGCGTCCGGTATCCGCCGTTAGTTCACAGGGAACTAGACAATTTATTGAGGCAGTGTGCCCCCGTTACCAAATACCATCTAGGTTCCACTTCTCTAGGCAGGCGATACCGAAAATGTACACGGACCTCAGAAAAAGACTCACCAGTGTCCTAAAAAATGCAGCTGGACCCAATGTCCACTTAACCACGGACATGTGGACAAGTGGAGCAGGGCAGGGTCAGGACTATATGACTGTGACAGCCCACTGGGTAGATGTATGGACTCCCGCCGCAAGAACAGCAGCGGCGGCACCAGTAGCAGCATCTCGCAAACGCCAACTCTTTCCTAGGCAGGCTACGCTTTGTATCACCGCTTTCCAGAATACGCACACAGCTGAAAACCTCTTACGGCAACTGAGGAAGATCATCGCGGAATGGCTTACCCCAATTGGACTCTCCTGTGGATTTGTGGCATCGGACAACGCCAGCAATATTGTGTGTGCATTAAATATGGGCAAATTCCAGCACGTCCCATGTTTTGCACATACCTTGAATTTGGTGGTGCAGAATTTTTAAAAAAACGACAGGGGCGTGCAAGAGATGCTGTCGGTGGCCAGAAGAATTGCGGGACACTTTCGGCGTACAGGCACCACGTACAGAAGACTGGAGCACCACCAAAAACTACTGAACCTGCCCTGCCATCATCTGAAGCAAGAAGTGGTAACGAGGTGGAATTCAACCCTCTATATGCTTCAGAAGTTGGAGGAGCAGCAAAAGGCCATTCAAGCCTATACAATTGAGCACGATATAGGAGGTGGAATGCACCTGTCTCAAGCGCAGTGGAGAATGATTTCAACGTTGTGCAAGGTTCTGATGCCCTTTGAACTTGCCACACGTGAAGTCAGTTCAGACACTGCCAGCCTGAGTCAGGTCATTCCCCTCATCAGGCTTTTGCAGAAGAAGCTGGAGACATTGAAGGAGGAGCTAACACGGAGCGATTCCGCTAGGCATGTGGGACTTGTGGATGGAGCCCTTAATTCGCTTAACAAGGATTCACGGGTGGTCAATCTGTTGAAATCAGAGCACTACATTTTGGCCACCGTGCTCGATCCTAGATTTAAAGCCTACCTTGGATCTCTCTTTCCGGCAGACACAAGTCTGCTGGGGTTGAAAGACCTGCTGGTGAGAAAATTGTCAAGTCAAGCGGAACGCGACCTGTCAACATCTCCTCCTTCACATTCTCCCGCAACTGGGGGTGCGAGGAAAAGGCTCAGAATTCCGAGCCCACCCGCTGGCGGTGATGCAGGGCAGTCTGGAGCGACTGCTGATGCTGACATCTGGTCCGGACTGAAGGACCTGACAACGATTACGGACATGTCATCTACTGTCACTGCATATGATTCTCTCAACATTGAAAGAATGGTGGAGGATTATATGAGTGACCGCATCCAAGTAGGCACGTCACACAGTCCGTACTTATACTGGCAGGAAAAAGAGGCAATTTGGAGGCCCTTGCACAAACTGGCTTTATTCTACCTAAGTTGCCCTCCCACAAGTGTGTACTCCGAAAGAGTGTTTAGTGCCGCCGCTCACCTTGTCAGCAATCGGCGTACGAGGTTACATCCAGAAAATGTGGAGAAGATGATGTTCATTAAAATGAATTATAATCAATTCCTCCGCGGAGACATTGACCAGCAGCAATTGCCTCCACAAAGTACACAGGGAGCTGAGATGGTGGATTCCAGTGGGGACGAATTGATAATCTGTGAGGAGGGGGATGTACACGGTGATATATCGGAGGATGATGATGAGGTGGACATCTTGCCTCTGTAGAGCCAGTTTGTGCAAGGAGAGATTAATTGCTTCTTTTTTGGGGGGGGTCCAAACCAACCCGTCATATCAGTCACAGTCGTGTGGCAGACCCTGTCACTGAAATGATGGGTTGGTTAAAGTGTGCATGTCCTGTTTATACAACATAAGGGTGGGTGGGAGGGCCCAAGGACAATTCCATCTTGCACCTTTTTTTTCTTTTATTTTTCTTTGCGTCATGTGCTGTTTGGGGAGGGTTTTTTGGAAGGGCCATCCTGCGTGACACTGCAGTGCCACTCCTAGATGGGCCCGGTGTTTGTGTCGGCCACTAGGGTCGCTTATCTTACTCACACAGTCAGCTACCTCATTGCGCCTCTTTTTTTCTTTGCGTCATGTGCTGTTTGGGGAGGGTTTTTTGGAAGGGACATCCTGCGTGACACTGCAGTGCCACTCCTAGATGGGCCCGGTGTTTGTGTCGGCCACTAGGGTCGCTTATCTTACTCACACAGTCAGCTACCTCATTGCGCCTCTTTTTTTCTTTGCGTCATGTGCTGTTTGGGGAGGGTTTTTTGGAAGGGCCATCCTGCGTGACACTGCAGTGCCACTCCTAGATGGGCCCGGTGTTTGTGTCGGCCACTAGGGTCGCTTATCTTACTCACACAGTCAGCTACCTCATTGCGCCTCTTTTTTTCTTTGCGTCATGTGCTGTTTGGGGAGGGTTTTTTGGAAGGGACATCCTGCGTGACACTGCAGTGCCACTCCTAGATGGGCCCGGTGTTTGTGTCGGCCACTAGGGTCGCTTATCTTACTCACACAGTCAGCTACCTCATTGCGCCTCTTTTTTTCTTTGCGTCATGTGCTGTTTGGGGAGGGTTTTTTGGAAGGGACATCCTGCGTGACACTGCAGTGCCACTCCTAGATGGGCCCGGTGTTTGTGTCGGCCACTAGGGTCGCTTATCTTACTCACACAGTCAGCTACCTCATTGCGCCTCTTTTTTTCTTTGCGTCATGTGCTGTTTGGGGAGGGTTTTTTGGAAGGGACATCCTGCGTGACACTGCAGTGACACTCCTAGATGGGCCCGGTGTTTGTGTCGGCCACTAGGGTCGCTAATCTTACTCACACAGCTACCTCATTGCGCCTCTTTTTTTCTTTGCGTCATGTGCTGTTTGGGGAGGGTTTTTTGGAAGGGACATCCTGCGTGACACTGCAGTGCCACTCCTAGATGGGCCCGGTGTTTGTGTCGGCCACTAGGGTCGCTAATCTTACTCACACAGCTACCTCATTGCGCCTCTTTTTTTCTTTGCGTCATGTGCTGTTTGGGGAGGGTTTTTTGGAAGGGACATCCTGCGTGACACTGCAGTGCCACTCCTAGATGGGCCCGGTGTTTGTGTCGGCCACTAGGGTCGCTTATCTTACTCACACAGCGACCTCGGTGCAAATTTTAGGACTAAAAATAATATTGTGAGGTGTGAGGTATTCAGAATAGACTGAAAATGAGTGGAAATTATGTTTTTTGAGGTTAATAATACTTTGGGATCAAAATGACCCCCAAATTCTATGATTTAAGCTGTTTTTTAGGGTTTTTTGAAAAAAACACCCGAATCCGACAAAAAAAATTCGGTGAGGTTTTGCCAAAACGCGGTCGAACCCAAAACACGGCCGCGGAACCGAACCCAAAACCAAAACACAAAACCCGAAAAATTTCAGGCGCTCATCTCTAATAAGTATGGGACTTAGTGACGGAGTATGTTCAGCATGAATGATGAATCAGTAGCTTTTATACAAAAATGATTGGATACTGACAGCAAACAGATCAATAAGATTTTATTGATGTCAGTACGTTGTAGGTCCACCACGTGGACAACAGCAGGTGGTATGTTTTGCCATTCCGCATTAAGTACAACTGCGACACTGAAGAAGGTTGAGTCGGTCTAGAATGCACCCGATGCTCCAATTCATCCCAGATGTTATCAGTGGTGTTAAGAACTAGACTCTGAGTTGGCCAGTCCATCCAGATTAACTTATTTTCTGTATTCTAGTCCAGCATCGCCCTGTAAACATGACATCACGTGCTTACGATGATTCCCTTTTCAAACTGGGCTAGCTCCTTCCGGTAAGCCATTTCATTAGCAAATGATCTAATCAGTGTCCCTCTACCCATTGTATAGCTTTATGAACACGTGTCTGCTGCAGGAGCACACCAGTTTGCCTGTACGAAAGTAGTAAGATCCAGTATCTGACTGGGGCGTAAAGGGCTCACCGAGGGAATACAGTGGTAGAACCCATGCTTAGGTGTGTAGCCATCCATCAGAGGCTTGGCTAACAATTACAAAGTGCATGGTCTAGGCTCCTTGATAAATATACACAGTAAATACTGATAGTACATGAATGATAATGTACCATATTAATAATAGAAGTGCACTGTAGAAAATTCACCTTAGTCCTGTGCAGTATAATGTAACATACTGTACAGTAGTCTGGAAACTAATCAGTACAGGAGGGTTGGGCCCTCAGGCAGTGAAACCCACTAATCCCAGTCGCCTTGAGGCAAAGTTTTGTGCCCCCACCCACTTAAAAAGAAGGGAAAACAAGTATGGTGTGTGTGAATGTGTGTGTATATAAGTTGTGTGCTATATATATATATATATATATATATACATACTTTATTTTCCACCTCACGCAGGTTGCACAATTTCATGCAGGGTTTGCTGGTCAGGTTTTACAGGCAGTTTTAAAACAGCGGCAGAACATTCCAAGCTGGTCACTTGTCGGCATCAGGAGCATTGACCTAATTAACAAACTCATTTTTAAAGGTAGCAGACAAGTTGTAGTAATTAGACCAGTTGTGGATTCAACAGACTCAGCCAAAACCCAGACTGGATTCCATCAGACCTGTTGCTGCTGCTCCAATCCTGCCGTTCCACATTAACCTCATGTGGAACGGCAGGATTGGAAATTTTTCGGGTTTTGTGTTTTGGTTTTGGATTTGGTTCCGCGGCCGTGTTTTGGATTCGGACGCGTTTTGGCAAAACCTCCCTGAAAATTTTTTGTCGGATTCGGGTGTGTTTTGGATTCGGGTGTTTTTTTTCAAAAAACCCTCAAAAACAGCTTAAATCATAGAATTTGGTGGTAATTTTGATCCTATAGTATTATTAACCTCAATGACCATAATTTCCACTCATTTCCAGTCTATTCTGAACACCTCACACCTCACAATATTATTTTTAGTCCTAAAATTTGCACCGAGGTCGCTGGATGACTAAGCCAAGCGACCCAAGTGGCCGACACAAACACCTGACCCATCTAGGAGTGGCACTGCAATGTCAGACAGGATGGCAGATTAAAAAAATTGTCCCCAAACAGCACATGATGCAAAGAAAAAAAGAGGCGCAATGAGGTAGCTGTGTGACTAAGCTAAGCGACCCAAGTGGCCGACACAAACACCTGGCCCATCTAGGAGTGGCACTGCAGTGTCAGACAGGATGGCACTTCAAAAAATAGTCCGCAAACAGCACATGATGCAAAGAAAAATTAAAGAAAAAAGAGGTGCAAGATGGAATTGTCCTTGGGTCCTCCCACCCACCCTTATGTTGTATAAACAGGACATGCACACTTTAACAAACCCATCATTTCAGCCACAGGGTCTGCCACACGACTGTGACTGAAATGACTGGTTGGTTTGGGCCCCCACCAAAAAAGTAGCAATCAATCTCTCCTTGCACAAACTGGCTCTACAGAGGCAAGATGTCCACCTCCTCCTCATCGTCCGATTCCTCACCCCTTTCACTGTGTACATCCCCCTCCTCACGGATTATTAATTCGTCCCCACTGGAATCCACCATCTCAGGTCCCTGTGTACTTTCTGGAGGCAATTGCTGGTGAATGTCTCCACGGAGGAATTGATTATAATTCATTTTGATGAACATCGTCTTCTCCACATTTTCTGGAAGTAACCTCGTACGCCGATTGCTGACAAGGTGAGCGGCTGCACTAAACACTCTTTCGGAGTACACACTGGAGGGGAGGCAACTTAGGTAAAATAAAGCCAGTTTCACTTTCTGCAAGGGCCTCCAAATTGCCTCTTTTTCCTGCCAGTATACGTACGGACTGTCTGACGTGCCTACTTGGATGCGGTCACTCATATAATCCTCCACCATTCTTTCAATGGCGACAGAATCATATGCAGTGACAGTAGATGACATGTCAGTAAACGTTGGCAGGTCCTTCAGTCCGGACCAGATGTCAGCACTCGCTCCAGACTGCCCTGCATCACCGCCAGCGGGTGGGCTCGGAATTCTTAGCCTTTTCCTCGCACCCCCAGTTGCAGGAGAATGTGAAGGAGGAGCTGTTGACGGGTCACGTTCCGCTTGACTTGACAATTTTCTCACCAGCAGGTCTTTGAACCTCTGCAGACTTGTGTCTGCCGGAGAGATACAACGTAGGTTTTAAATCTAGGATCGAAGGACGGTGGCCAAAATGTAGTGCTCTGATTTCAACAGATTGACCACCCGTGAATCCTGGTTAAGCGAATGAAGGGCTCCATCCACAAGTCCCACATGCCTAGCGGAATCGCTCTGTTTTAGCTCCTCCTTCAGTGTCTCCAGCTTCTTCTGCAAAAGCCTGATGAGGGGAATGACCTGACTCAGGCTGGCAGTGTCTGAACTGACTTCACGTGTGGCAAGTTCAAAGGGTTGCAGAACCTTGCACAACGTTGAAATCATTCTCCACTGCGCTTGAGTCAGGTGCATTCCCCCTCCTTTACCTATATCGTAGGCAGATGTATAGGCTTGAATGGCCTTTTGCTGCTCCTCCATCCTCTGAAGCATATAGAGGGTTGAATTCCACCTCGTTACCACCTCTTGCTTCAGATGATGGCAGGGCAGGTTCAGGAGTGTTTGCTGGTGCTCCAGTCTTCGGCACGCGGTGGTTGAATACCGAAAGTGGCCCGCAATTCTTCGGGCCACCGACAGCATCTCTTGCACGCCCCTGTCGTTTTTTAAATAATTCTGCACCACCAAATTCAATGTATGTGCAAAACATGGGACGTGCTGGAATTTGCCCAGATGCACGCACAATATTGGTGGCGTTGTCCGATGTCACAAATCCCCAGGAGAGTCCAATTGGGGTAAGCCATTCTGCGATGATGTTCCTCAGTTTCCGTAAGAGGTTGTCAGCTGTGTGCCTCTTATGGAAAGCGGTGATACAAAGCGTAGCCTGCCTAGGAACGAGTTGGCATTTGCGAGATGCTGCTACTGGTGCCGCCGCTGCTGTTCTTGCTGCGGGAGGCAATACATCTACCCAGTGGGCTGTCACAGTCATATAGTCCTGAGTCTGCCCTGCTCCACTTGTCCACATGTCCGTGGTTAAGTGGACATTGGGTACAACTGCATTTTTTAGGACACTGGTGACTCTTTTTCTGACGTCTGTGTACATTTTCGGTATCGCCTGCCTAGAGACATGGAACCTAGATGGTATTTGGTACCGTGGACACAGTACCTCAATCAAGTCTCTAGTTGCCTGTGAATTAACGTTGGATACCGGACACATTTTTCTCACCGCCCAGGCTGCCAAGGCCTGAGTTATCCGCTTTGCAGCAGGATGACTGCTGTGATATTTCATCTTCCTCGCAAAGGACTGTTGGACAGTCAATTGCTTACTGGAAGTAGTACAAGTGGTCTTCCGACTTCCCCTCTGGGATGACGATCGACTCCCAGCAGCAACAACAGCAGCGCCAGCAGCAGTAGGCGTTACACTCAAGGATGCATCGGAGGAATCCCAGGCAGGAGAGGACTCGTCAGACTTGACAGTGACATGGCCTGCAGGACTATTGGCTTTCCTGTCTAAGGAGGAAATTGACACTGAGGAAGTTGGTGGTGTGGTTTGCAGGAGCTTGGTTACAAGAGGAAGGGATTTAGTGGTCAGTGGACTGCTTCTGCTGTCATCCAAAGTTTTTGAACTTGTCACTGACTTCTGATGAATGCAGTCCAAGTGATGTATAAGGGAGGATGTTCCTAAGTGGTTAACGTCCTTACCCCTACTTATTACAGCTTGACAAAGGCAACACACGGCTTGACACCAGTTGTCGGCATTTCTGTTGAAATAATTCCACACCGAAGAGGGGATTTTTTTTGTATTTTAACCAGGCATGTCAATGGCCATATTCGTCCCACGGACAACAGGTGTCTCCCCGGGTGCCTGACTTAAACAAACCACCGCACCATCAGAATCCTCCTTGTCAATTTCCTCCCCAGCGCCAGCAACACCCATATCCTCATCCTGGTGTACTTCAACAGTGACATCTTCAATTTGACTATCAGGAATTGGACTGCGGGTGCTAATTCCAGCTATTGCAGGGGGCGTGCAAATGGTGGAAGGCGCAACCTCTTCCCGTCCAGTGTTGGGAAGGTCAGGCATCGCATCCGACACAATTGGACTCTCCTTGGGGATTTGTGATTTAGAAGAACGCACAGTTCTTTGCTGTGCTTTTGCCATCTTAACTCTTTTAAGTTTTCTAGCAGGAGGATGAGTGCTTCCATCCTCAGGTGAAGCTGAACCACTAGCCTTGAACATAGGCCAGGGCCTCAGCCGTTCCTTGCCACTCCGTGTCGTAAATGGCACATTGGCAAGTTTACGCTTCTCCTCAGACGATTTTGATTTAGATTTTTGGGGCATTTTACTGAGCTTTATTTTTTTGGATTTTACATGCTCTCTACTATGACATTGTGCATCGGCCTTGGCAGACGACGTTGATGGCATTTCATCGTCTCGGCCATGACTATGGCAGCAGCTTCAGCACGAGGTGGAAGTGGATCTTGATCTTTCCCTATTTTACCCTCCACATTTTTGTTCTCCATTTTTTAATGTGTGGAATTATATGCCAGTATATCAATAGCAATGGCCTACTACTATATATACTGCGCACAACTGAAATGCACCACAGGTATGGATGGATAGTATACTTGACGACACAGAGGTAGGTAGAGCAGTGGCCTTCTGTACCGTACTGCTATATATTATATACTGGTGGTCAGCAAACTGTGCAAAACTGAAATGCACCACAGGTATGGATGGATAGTATAATTGACGACACAGAGGTAGGTAGAGCAGTGGCCTTCTGTACCGTACTGCTATATATTATGTACTGGTGGTCAGCAAAATTATGCACTGTACTCCTACTATATACTACAATGCAGCACAGATATGAAGCGTTTTTCAGGCAGAGAACGTATAATACTGGTGGTCAGTGCCGTAACTAGGCATTTTAGCGCTGTGTGCAAGAAATGACATCGTCACCCCTCAATGCAAGACAGGGGCAGTGCGCGCCGTAGGCGCGTGAAAAATATATTGGGGCGTGGCTTCATGGGGAAGGGGCGTGGCCACAAAATAATAGCAATTCATACTACGGTGCACAGTAGTTTCCATTATTCAAATTACGCTGCACAGTAGCGCCACTACACCAGGTAGAGCCCCTATTTTACATTACAGCAGACAGCGTCCCCCTTTTTACACATTACAGCAGACAGTCCCCCTTTTTACTAGAGATGAGCGGGTTCGGTTTCTCTGAATCCGAACCCGCCAGAACTTCATGTTTTTTTTCACGGGTCCGAGCGACTCGGATCTTCCCGCCTTGCTCGGTTAACCCGAGCGCGCCCGAACGTCATCATGACGCTGTCGGATTCTCGCGAGGCTCGGATTCTATCGCGAGACTCGGATTCTATATAAGGAGCCGCGCGTCGCCGCCATTTTCACACGTGCATTGAGATTGATAGGGAGAGGACGTGGCTGGCGTCCTCTCCATTTAGATTATAAGAGACTGAGAGAGATTTACTGGAGCTGACTAGGAGGAGTACTGTTACTGTAGAAGTGTAGAGACTGAGTGGAGAGAGTTTACTAGTGAGGACAGTGCAGTTTACTTTATAATCCGTTCTCTGCCTGAAAAAGCGATACACAGCACACAGTGACTCAGTCACATACCATATCTGTGTGCACTGCTCAGGCTCAGGCCAGTGTGCTGCATCATCTATTATCTATATATAATATTATATATATCTGTCTGACTGCTCAGCTCACACAGCTTATAATTGTGGGGGAGACTGGGGAGCACTACTGCAGTGCCAGTTATAGGTTATAGCAGGAGCCAGGAGTACATAATATATTATATAGTGAGTGACCACCAGACACACAGTGCAGTTTATTTAATATATCCGTTCTCTGCCTGAAAAAAGCGATACACACAGTGACTCAGTCAGTCACATACCATATCTGTGTGCACTGCTCAGGCTCAGGCCAGTGTGCTGCATCATCTATTATCTATATATAATATTATATATATCTGTCTGACTGCTCAGCTCACACAGCTTATAATTGTGGGGGAGACTGGGGAGCACTACTGCAGTGCCAGTTATAGGTTATAGCAGGAGCCAGGAGTACATAATATATTATATAGTGAGTGACCACCAGACACACAGTGCAGTTTATTTAATATATCCGTTCTCTGCCTGAAAAAAGCGATACACACAGTGACTCAGTCAGTCACATACCATATCTGTGTGCACTGCTCAGGCTCAGGCCAGTGTGCTGCATCATCTATTATCTATATATAATATTATATATATCTGTCTGACTGCTCAGCTCACACAGCTTATAATTGTGGGGGAGACTGGGGAGCACTACTGCAGTGCCAGTTATAGGTTATAGCAGGAGCCAGGAGTACATAATATATTATATAGTGAGTGACCACCAGACACACAGTGCAGTTTATTTAATATATCCGTTCTCTGCCTGAAAAAAGCGATACACACAGTGACTCAGTCAGTCACATACCATATCTGTGTGCACTGCTCAGGCTCAGGCCAGTGTGCTGCATCATCTATATATATTATATATCTGTCTGACTGCTCAGCTCACACAGCTTATAATTGTGGGGGAGACTGGGGAGCACTACTGCAGTGCCAGTTATAGGTTATAGCAGGAGCCAGGAGTACATATTATATTAAAATTAAACAGTGCACACTTTTGCTGCAGGAGTGCCACTGCCAGTGTGACTGACCAGTGACCTGACCACACTGACCACCAGTATAGTTAGTAGTATACTTATATTGTGATTGCCTGAAAAAGTTAAACACTCGTCGTGTGACTTCACTTGTGTGTTTTTGTTTTTTTTATTCTATAAAAATAAAACTCATTCTGCTGACAGACAGTGTCCAGCAGGTCCGTCATTATATAATATATAATATATACCTGTCCGGCTGCAGTAGTGATATATATATATTTTTTATATCATTTATCATCCAGTCGCAGCAGACACAGTACGGTAGTTCACGGCTGTGGCTACCTCTGTGTCTCTGCACTCGGCAGGCAGTCCGTCCATAATTGTAATACCACCTAACCGTGGATTTTTTTCATTCTTCTTTATACATACATAGTTACATAGACATCTTCTCTTTATCAACCAGTCTATATTAGCTGCAGACACAGTACAGTACGGTAGTTCACGGCTGTGGCTACCTCTGTGTCTGCACTCGGCAGGCAGTCCGTCCATAATTGTATACCACCTAACCGTGGTTTTTTTTCATTCTTCTTTATACATACATAGTTACATAGACATCTTCTCTTTATCAACCAGTCTATATTAGCTGCAGACACAGTACAGTACGGTAGTTCACGGCTGTGGCTACCTCTGTGTCTGCACTCGGCAGGCAGTCCGTCCATAATTGTATACCACCTAACCGTGGATTTTTTTCAGTCTTCTTTATACATACATAGTTACATAGACATCTTCTCTTTATCAACCAGTCTATATTAGCTGCAGACACAGTACAGTACGGTAGTTCACGGCTGTGGCTACCTCTGTGTCTGCAGTCGGCAGGCAGTCCATAATTGTATACTAGTATCCATCTCCATTGTTTACCTGAGGTGCCTTTTAGTTGTGCCTATTAAAATATGGAGAACAAAAATGTTGAGGTTCCAAAATTAGGGAAAGATCAAGATCCACTTCCACCTCGTGCTGAAGCTGCTGCCACTAGTCATGGCCGAGACGATGAAATGCCAGCAACGTCGTCTGCCAAGGCCGATGCCCAATGTCATAGTACAGAGCATGTCAAATCCAAAACACCAAATATCAGAAAAAAAAGGACTCCAAAACCTAAAATAAAATTGTCGGAGGAGAAGCGTAAACTTGCCAATATGCCATTTACCACACGGAGTGGCAAGGAACGGCTGAGGCCCTGGCCTATGTTCATGGCTAGTGGTTCAGCTTCACATGAGGATGGAAGCACTCAGCCTCTCGCTAGAAAAATGAAAAGACTCAAGCTGTCAAAAGCAGCACAGCAAAGAACTGTGCATTCTTCGAAATCCCAAATCCACAAGGAGAGTCCAATTGTGTCGGTTGCGATGCCTGACCTTCCCAACACTGGACGTGAAGAGCATGCGCCTTCCACCATTTGCACGCCCCCTGCAAGTGCTGGAAGGAGCACCCGCAGTCCAGTTCCTGATAGTCAGATTGAAGATGTCAGTGTTGAAGTACACCAGGATGAGGAGGATATGGGTGTTGCTGGCGCTGGGGAGGAAATTGACCAGGAGGATTCTGATGGTGAGGTGGTTTGTTTAAGTCAGGCACCCGGGGAGACACCTGTTGTCCGTGGGAGGAATATGGCCGTTGACATGCCAGGTGAAAATACCAAAAAAATCAGCTCTTCGGTGTGGAGGTATTTCACCAGAAATGCGGACAACAGGTGTCAAGCCGTGTGTTCCCTTTGTCAAGCTGTAATAAGTAGGGGTAAGGACGTTAACCACCTCGGAACATCCTCCCTTATACGTCACCTGCAGCGCATTCATAATAAGTCAGTGACAAGTTCAAAAACTTTGGGTGACAGCGGAAGCAGTCCACTGACCAGTAAATCCCTTCCTCTTGTAACCAAGCTCACGCAAACCACCCCACCAACTCCCTCAGTGTCAATTTCCTCCTTCCCCAGGAATGCCAATAGTCCTGCAGGCCATGTCACTGGCAATTCTGACGAGTCCTCTCCTGCCTGGGATTCCTCCGATGCATCCTTGCGTGTAACGCCTACTGCTGCTGGCGCTGCTGTTGTTGCCGCTGGGAGTCGATGGTCATCCCAGAGGGGAAGTCGTAAGCCCACTTGTACTACTTCCAGTAAGCAATTGACTGTTCAACAGTCCTTTGCGAGGAAGATGAAATATCACAGCAGTCATCCTACTGCAAAGCGGATAACTGAGGCCTTGGCATCCTGGGTGGTGAGAAACGTGGTTCCGGTATCCATCATTACTGCAGAGCCAACTAGAGACTTGTTGGAGGTACTGTGTCCCCGGTACCAAATACCATCTAGGTTCCATTTCTCTAGGCAGGCGATACCGAAAATGTACACAGACCTCAGAAAAAGAGTCACCAGTGTCCTAAAAAATGCAGCTGTACCCAATGTCCACTTAACCACGGACATGTGGACAAGTGGAGCAGGGCAGGGTCAGGACTATATGACTGTGACAGCCCACTGGGTAGATGTATGGACTCCCGCCGCAAGAACAGCAGCGGCGGCACCAGTAGCAGCATCTCGCAAACGCCAACTCTTTCCTAGGCAGGCTACGCTTTGTATCACCGGTTTCCAGAATACACACACAGCTGAAAACCTCTTACGGCAACTGAGGAAGATCATCGCGGAATGGCTTACCCCAATTGGACTCTCCTGTGGATTTGTGGCATCGGACAACGCCAGCAATATTGTGTGTGCATTAAATATGGGCAAATTCCAGCACGTCCCATGTTTTGCACATACCTTGAATTTGGTGGTGCAGAATTTTTTAAAAAACGACAGGGGCGTGCAAGAGATGCTGTCGGTGGCCAGAAGAATTGCGGGACACTTTCGGCGTACAGTCACCACGTACAGAAGACTGGAGCACCACCAAAAACTACTGAACCTGCCCTGCCATCATCTGAAGCAAGAAGTGGTAACGAGGTGGAATTCAACCCTCTATATGCTTCAGAGGTTGGAGGAGCAGCAAAAGGCCATTCAAGCCTATACAATTGAGCACGATATAGGAGGTGGAATGCACCTGTCTCAAGTGCAGTGGAGAATGATTTCAACGTTGTGCAAGGTTCTGATGCCCTTTGAACTTGCCACACGTGAAGTCAGTTCAGACACTGCCAGCCTGAGTCAGGTCATTCCCCTCATCAGGCTTTTGCAGAAGAAGCTGGAGGCATTGAAGAAGGAGCTAAAAGGGAGCGATTCCGCTAGGCATGTGGGACTTGTGGATGCAGCCCTTAATTCGCTTAACAAGGATTCACGGGTGGTCAATCTGTTGAAATCAGAGCACTACATTTTGGCCACCGTGCTCGATCCTAGATTTAAAGCCTACCTTGGATCTCTCTTTCCGGCAGACACAAGTCTGCTGGGGTTGAAAGACCTGCTGGTGACAAAATTGTCAAGTCAAGCGGAACGCGACCTGTCAACATCTCCTCCTTCACATTCTCCCGCAACTGGGGGTGCGAGGAAAAGGCTCAGAATTCCGAGCCCACCCGCTGGCGGTGATGCAGGGCAGTCTGGAGCGACTGCTGATGCTGACATCTGGTCCGGACTGAAGGACCTGACAACGATTACGGACATGTCGTCTACTGTCACTGCATATGATTCTCTCAACATTGATAGAATGGTGGAGGATTATATGAGTGACCGCATCCAAGTAGGCACGTCACACAGTCCGTACTTATACTGGCAGGAAAAAGAGGCAATTTGGAGGCCCTTGCACAAACTGGCTTTATTCTACCTAAGTTGCCCTCCCACAAGTGTGTACTCCGAAAGAGTGTTTAGTGCCGCCGCTCACCTTGTCAGCAATCGGCGTACGAGGTTACATCCAGAAAATGTGGAGAAGATGATGTTCATTAAAATGAATTATAATCAATTCCTCCGCGGAGACATTGACCAGCAGCAATTGCCTCCACAAAGTACACAGGGAGCTGAGATGGTGGATTCCAGTGGGGACGAATTGATAATCTGTGAGGAGGGGGATGTACACGGTGATATATCGGAGGGTGAAGATGAGGTGGACATCTTGCCTCTGTAGAGCCAGTTTGTGCAAGGAGAGATTAATTGCTTCTTTTTTGGGGGGGGTCCAAACCAACCCGTCATATCAGTCACAGTCGTGTGGCAGACCCTGTCACTGAAATGATGGGTTGGTTAAAGTGTGCATGTCCTGTTTTGTTTATACAACATAAGGGTGGGTGGGAGGGCCCAAGGACAATTCCATCTTGCACCTCTTTTTTCTTTTCTTTTTCTTTGCA
This sequence comes from Pseudophryne corroboree, assembly GCF_028390025.1. Classification (NCBI taxonomy): domain Eukaryota; kingdom Metazoa; phylum Chordata; class Amphibia; order Anura; family Myobatrachidae; genus Pseudophryne; species Pseudophryne corroboree. The sequence goes on along the minus strand of NC_086445.1, from coordinate 208,009,535 downwards.
TCATGTGCTGATTGGGGAGGGTTTTTTGGAAGGGACATCCTGCGTGACACTGCAGTGCCACTCCTAGATGGGCCCGGTGTTTGTGTCGGCCACTAGGGTCGCTAATCTTACTCACACAGTCAGCTACCTCAATGCGCCTCTTTTTTTCTTTGCGTCATGTGCTGTTTGGGGAGGGTTTTTTGGAAGGGACATCCTGCGTGACACTGCAGTGCCACTCCTAGATGGGCCCGGTGTTTGTGTCGGCCACTAGGGTCGCTAATCTTACTCACACAGCTACCTCATTGCGCCTCTTTTTTTCTTTGCGTCATGTGCTGTTTGGGGAGGGTTTTTTGGAAGGGCCATCCTGCGTGACACTGCAGTGCCACTCCTAGATGGGCCCGGTGTTTGTGTCGGCCACTAGGGTCGCTAATCTTACTCACACAGCTACCTCATTGCGCCTCTTTTTTTCTTTGCGTCATGTGCTGTTTGGGGAGGGTTTTTTGGAAGGGACATCCTGCGTGACACTGCAGTGCCACTCCTAGATGGGCCCGGTGTTTGTGTCGGCCACTAGGGTCGCTTATCTTACTCACACAGCGACCTCGGTGCAAATTTTAGGACTAAAAATAATATTGTGAGGTGTGAGGTATTCAGAATAGACTGAAAATGAGTGGAAATTATGGTTTTTGAGGTTAATAATACTTTGGGATCAAAATGACCCCCAAATTCTATGATTTAAGCTGTTTTTTAGTGTTTTTTGAAAAAAACACCCGAATCCAAAACACACCCGAATCCGACAAAAAAAATTCGGTGAGGTTTTGCCAAAACGCGTTCGAACCCAAAACACGGCCGCGGAACCGAACCCAAAACCAAAACACAAAACCACGAAAAATTTCAGGCGCTCATCTCTACTTTTTACACATTGCGGCAGCTAGTCCCCCTTTTTACACATTGTGGCAGCCAGGACCCATTTTTACACACTGCGGCAGCCAGGACACCTTTTTACACATTGCGGCAGCCAGTCCCCCTTTTTACACATTGCGGCAGCCAGTCCCCCTTTTTACACATTGCGGCAGCCAGGACCCCTTTTTACACATTGCGGCAGCCAGGACCCCTTTTTACACATTATGGCAGATGGTGTCCCCAAGAAAGAGAGAGAGAGAGAAAGAGAGAGAGAGAGAAAGAGAGAGAGGGATATACTTACCTTCTCCCCGCTGACAGGCTCCTCGTGCTGGCATCTCCCTCTGTGCAGGCATCGGACAAGGAGGAGGAGGGAGGGGGACTGGAGCCACAGCAGCGCTATTTCATTGGTAGTAAGCGCCGCTGCAGCATCCCCCTCTCCTTCCGTATAGGCTGCCCGGCGCCGCTGTGAATGCTGGGATGGAGGAACCGCATCCCAGCATCTACAGCAGCGCCGGGCAGCCTATACGGAAGGAGAGGGGGATGCTGCAGCGGCGCTTACTACCAATGAAATAGCGCTGCTGCGGCTCCAGTCCCCCTCCCTCCTCCTCCTTCTCACCTGCCCGGCGCGGCTCTCTCCTTCACAGCGCGGCGGCGGCGCACGGCGCAGACTTCAGAGGCGGCATGTAATGAGTCAATTTGACTCATTACATGCCGCTGGCCGTGCGCCCTCAGGGCAACTGCGCTGTGTGCCAAGCCCTCTTGTCACACACGTAGTTACGGCCCTGCTGGTGGTCACTGGTCAGCAAAACTCTGCACTGTACTCCTCCTATATAATACTGGTGGTCCCCAGTCCCCACAATAAAGCAGTGTGAGCACAGATATATACAGCACACTGAGCACAGATATGGAGCGTTTTTCAGGCAGAGAACGTATAATACTGGTGGTCACTGGTCAGCAAAACTCTGCACTGTACTCCTCCTATATAATACTGGTGGTCCCCAGTCCCCACAATAAAGCAGTGAGCACAGATATATGCAGCACACTGAGCACAGATATGGAGCGTTTTTCAGGCAGAGAACGTATAATACTGGTGGTCACTGGTCAACAAAACTCTGCACTGTACTCCTCCTATATAATACTGGTGGTCCCCAGTCCCCACAATAAAGCAGTGTGAGCACAGATATATGCAGCACACTGAGCACAGATATGGAGCGTTTTTCAGGCAGGGAACGTATAATACTGGTGGTCACTGGTCAGCAAAACTCTGCCCTGTACTCCTCCTATATAATACTGGTGGTCCCCAGTCCCCACAATAAAGCAGTGAGCACAGATATATGCAGCACACTGAGCACAGATATGGAGCGTTTTTCAGGCAGAGAACGTATAATACTGGTGGTCACTGGTCAACAAAACTCTGCACTGTACTCCTCCTATATAATACTGGTGGTCCCCAGTCCCCACAATAAAGCAGTGTGAGCACAGATATATGCAGCACACTGAGCACAGATATGGAGCGTTTTTCAGGCAGAGAACGTATAATACTGGTGGTCACTGGTCAGCAAAACTCTGCACTGTACTCCTCCTATATAATACTGCTGGTCCCCAGTCCCCACAATAAAGCAGTGAGCACAGATATTTGCAGCCACCTGAATAAAACTGAGAGGACACCAGCCACGTCCTTTCACTATCATTTCCAATGCACGAGTGAAAAATGGCGAAGACACGCGGCTCCTTATATAGAATCCGAATCTCGCGAGAATCCGACAGCGGGATGATGACGTTCGGGCGCGCTCGGGTTAACCGAGCAATGCAGGAAGATTCTAATCTGCCTCGGAACCGTGTAAAATGGGTGAAGTTCGGGGGGGTTCGGATTCCGAGGAACCGTACCCGCTCATCACTAATATATATATATAACCTCATGTGGAACGGCAGGATTGGAAATTTTTCGGGTTTTGTGTTTTGGTTTTGGATTTGGTTCCGCGGCCGTGTTTTGGATCCGGACGCGTTTTGGCAAAACCTCCCTGAAAATTTTTTGTCGGATTCGGGTGGTTTTTTTTTCAAAACCCCTCAAAAACAGCTTAAATCATAGAATTTGGGGGTAATTTTGATCCTATAGTATTATTAACCTCAATAACCATAATTTCCACTGATTTCCAGTCTATTCTGAACACCTCACACCACACAATATTATTTTTAGTCCTAAAATTTGCACCCAGGTCGCTGGATGACTAAGCTAAGCGACCCAAGAGGCCGGCACAAACACCTGGCCCATCTAGGAGTGGCACTGCAATGTCAGACAGGATGGCACTTAAAAAAATTGGCCCCAAACAGCACGTGATGCAAAGAAAAGAGAAAAAGAGGTGCACTGTGGTCGCTGGACGGCTAAGCTAAGCGACACAAACACCTCAATATCACAGGAATTATTCATTCTAATCAATGGTATTATTGGTCCAACTCACTGGAAGAAAATGACAAAATCACAGGAATTATTTGTTTTAATCAATGGTATTATTGGTCCAAATCACTGGAAGAAAATGACAAAATCACAGGAATTATTCGTTCTAATCAATGGTATTATTGGTCCTACTCACTGGAAGAAAATGACAAAATCACAGGAATTATTTGTTCTAATCAATGGTATTATTGGTCCAAATCACTGGAAGAAAATGACAGAATCACAGGAATTATTCGTTCTAATCAATGGTATTATTGGTCCAAATCACTGGAAGAAAATGACAAAATCACTGGAATCATTTGGCAAGATCACTGTAATTAATAATTAATAATAAATCACTGATATTAATTGGTAAAATCTCGCTATCTCCTGCCTAGTTAAGTGGAATCTAGATGGGATTTTGTACCGGGGACACAATTACTTCATCAATTGTCTAAATCCCAATGCACTAATGGCGGAAAACGGGTGCACGGCTAACAGCGCACTGATTATACTGAGAACTGATTATACTGATCAATCACTGATTATACTGAGCACTGATTTTACTGAGCACTGATGATACTACGGAGAACTGACACTGAGCAGCGAGAACAGCACTGGACTATTGTACTGTAGTATACTGGTCACCACAATGCTGCACTGTACTACTATATACTGCTCACAACAATGCAGTACAGATATGGATACTTGAAGTGACACGGAGCTGCAAGATACAGCAATGGACTACTGTACTGTACAACTATATACTGTTGGTCACCAAAATGCTGCACTGTACTACTATATATACTGCTCACAAAAATGTAGGCTCTTGAATATTTTCAGCTCCAGGCCCATGTGGACCTTAATTCGGCCCTGTGTACATGCAGGTGCCCCTTCAGAGCTTGGAGCCCAGTGGCAGGCATCTTAATTGCCTCTGGGGGTTACGCCCCTGCCTGTACCCCTGTGGGCCAGTCCGAGGGTGAAGCATTTAAGGGTTAAACAAAAAAAATATATGTATATAATTTGGGAGTAGGCTATTATGCGATTCCGATAATTAGAAAGACAATCCTTATCTCACAAACTTTCCACTCAGATGGAGATCCGCCAGCGAGCAGGTACTGTAAGTCAGTACCAGATCATCAGTACCCCAGCTTATCTTTGCATTCAGAGTGCAGACATCTGCGAGCAGTGCTCAGAGAAGAACTTCTGTGCTCTACAATATGTGGCAAATGGATGGGACAAGTAACACATTGTACAAAATGGTAATACTAAGGTACTGTATTGTGCGTTCACAGAATTGTGATACAGCATGGTAATTTTATTTGCTCTTTAAAACATCAACTTATACAATGCATTGATTTTTCTGTTCAGATGACTGGTTTAATGGCAGAATCATAGGGCTCAAATATTATAATCCTACTTATTGTTCTGACAATTGAGCTACATTTTATATTTTGTCTATGCCAGTGGTTCCCAAACTGGCTGGCAGGGCACTTGCAGTGGTGCAATGTGTTGGTGGTCCGGGACCAAATCAAATTATTTATGGCCGGCATGATAGGCAAAAACAGTGTTATGGCTGCCAATCATAAAATATGCGACAGGCAGAAACGCCACCACATAACTGAACCTAAGGATGGCCAGTAAGCACAATTTACTTCATTTAATAATCTTTACTGATTTTCTCAATAAGAAACTTTTGGCCTAGGGATGCCATGCAAGGAATGCTGATACTCTAGGGCGCTATGAGTTAAGAAAGTTTGGAAATACTGTTCTATGTGTTTATGGAGTCTCATCAGACTGAGTGTGGTCTCCATAACCTGGAGGGGAGAGTAGAGGTTAGCACTTTAGCAGCAATCTGCATTACTTCCAAGTAATGCAACAGCTTGGGGCAGTTTAAGCAAATCCAAGAATGGGACACACAGTGCTATAATCTATACACAGCTGCAACTATCCAGATACACAGATGTGTCAGGAGCTCTGACAGACACAAGTGAGCCCCACATTAAACCATTGCAATCGCTTCATTGTAGCATCTGTACGCTGAGCAATAATGTCACTGTTGGACACATGGAAAATGTATGCTGAAATTGCATGGGACTCGTTCTTTCTGGTTAGTGTGGGAGTGATCACACCTATGAAAACATGCAGAATACTTTTCATAGGGGGTCATTCCGAGTTGATGGCATGCTGCCGATTTTCGCTGCGCTGCAATCAGGTATATACTGCACATGCGTATGCACCACAATGCGCACGCACGTCGTACGGGTACAATACGGATCGTATCTGAGCATTGTATTTAATGAAGAATCCATACGCACAGCCGATCACAAGAAGATTGACAGGAAGAGGGCGTTTATGGATGTCAACTGACCGTTTTCTGGGAGTGGTAGGGAAAACGCAGGCGTGTCCAAGCATTTGCAGGGCGGGTGTGTGACGTCAATTCCGGCACCAAAAAGACTGAAGTGATCGCAAGGGCTGAGTAAGTTCAGACCTACTCTGAAACTGCATAAAATGTTTTTGTAGAGCTCAGCTGCACATGCGATCGCACACTTGCAAAGCAAAAATACACTCCCCCGTGGGCGGCGACTATGCATTTGCACGGCTGCAAAAAACAGCTAGCGAGCTATCAACTCAGAATGAGGGCCACAGAACTCTTTGCAGCCATAGATTTTACGGAGATGTCTAGGCTACAGTAACACTATTAGGAGACTGTTTATAAATCTATTATTTGCAGTCATTCCTCTGAAAACAGATGCTTTTGGTGGATGGCTGCATTATTTATAAAATGCCATGGAACATGTGCTAATAATGCCTAAGGCAGGCTTTCCCAACCTCTGTCCTTAGGGCAGACTAACAGTACAGGTTTTATGATATCCATGCTTGAGCACAGGTGACTTAGGGGGACATTTACTAAGCAGTGATCAGAGCGGAGAAGTGAGCCAGTGGAGAAGTTGCCCCATCAACCAATCAGCAGCTTTGTATAATTTTATAGTATGCAAATTATAGATGTTACTTCAGTGCTGATTGGTTGCCATGGGCACTACTCCACTGGCTCACTTCTCCGCTCTTATCACTGCTTAGTAAATGTCCCCCTTAATTAGTACCTCAATTATTACTGTTCACCTCCTGACAATCTGACCACACCTATCACATGAGGCCACTTTCATAATGTATTATCAGGGCCACTTAAAATCTCTATTTAGTCCCCAGCAGCAACTCCAAAACTGAGAGTGGTGCAGCACCCCAGCACCCAGAGGTGGACCAGTGCATCGCCAGGCCACATAGTATAATTTAATTAGCAATGCCGCTGTAGCCTCCGGAGCAAAGCAGAGAGCCCCCCCCCCTGAACAAATATGTCCTGCTCTAGTACCAGAACCACATTAACCAAATAAATCTGTTTTTTTTTTCAGTGCGAGAAGCCTTAGGAAGTGCTGCGGACACTGAAGAAGGTTGAGTCGGTCTAGAATGCACCCGATGCTCCAATTCATCCTAGATGTTATCAGTGGTGTTAAGAACTAGACTCTGAGTTGGCCAGTCCATCCGGATTAACTTATTTTCTCTGACGTCCTAGCGGATGCTGGGTACTCCGTAAGGACCATGGGGAATAGACGGGCTCCGCAGGAGACTGGGCACTCTAAAGAAAAGATTAGGTACTACATCTGGTGTGCACTGGCTCCTCCCTCTATGCCCCTCCTCCAGACCTCAGTTAGAATCTGTGCCCGGCCAGAGCTGGTTGCACACTAGGGGCTCTCCAGAGCTTCCTAGAAATAAAAGTATTTGTTAGGTTTTTTATTTTCAGTGAGATCTGCTGGCAACAGACTCACTGCTACGTGGGACTTAGGGGAGAGAAGCAAACCTACCTGCTTGCAGCTAGCTTGTGCTTCTAGGCTACTGGACACCATTAGCTCCAGAGGGATCGAACACAGGGCCCGACCTCGATCGTCCGTTCCCGGAGCCGCGCCGCCGTCCCCCTTGCAGAGCCAGAAGACGAAAGAAACCGGAGGAAATCGGCGGCTGAAGACTTCGGTCTTCATTAAGGTAGCGCACAGCACTGCAGCTGTGCGCCATTGCTCCCTATGCACACCACACACTCCGGTCACTGATGGGTGCAGGGCGCTGGGGGGGGGGGGGGCGCCCTGGGCAGCAATTAGAGTACCTTACATGGCAAAAAGCACATAATACAGTCTAATAAACTGTATATGTGCATAATCCCCCGCCATAAAAGTATATAAAAAAGCGGGAGAAGTCCGCCGAGAAGGGGGAGGGGCTATCTCCCTCAGCACACCGGCGCCATTTTCTCTTCACAGCTCCGCTGGAAGACAGCTCCCCAGGCTCTCCCCTGCAGTTTCCAGGCTCAAAGGGTAAAAAAGAGAGGGGGGGCACTAAATGTAGGCACAAACTGAGTATATTAAGCAGCTATAGGGAAAATTCACTTTTGTTAGTGTAAATCCCTGTTTATATAGCGCTGTGGTGTGTGCTGGCATACTCTCTCTCTGTCTCCCCAAAGGACTTTGTGGGGTCCTGTCCTCAGTCAGAGCATTCCCTGTGTGTGTGTGCGGTGTGTCGGTACGGCTGTGTCGACATGTTTGATGAGGACGCTTACGTGGAGGCGGAGCAGGTGCCGATAAGTGTGATGTCGCCCCCTGCGGGGCCGACACCTGAGTGGATGGATATGTGGAAGGTATTAACCGACAGTGTCAACTCCTTACATAAAAGGTTCGATGACGCAGCTTTGGGACAGCCGGCATCTCAGCCCGCGCCTGCCCAGGCATCTCAGAGGCCGTCAGGGGCTCAAAAACGCCCGCTACCTCAGATGGCAGACACAGATGTCGACACGGAGTCTGACTCCAGTGTCAACGAGGATGAGACAAATATACAATCCACTAGGGCCATCCGATGCATGATTACGGCAATGAAAAATGTGTTGCACATTTCTGACATTAACCCGGTTACCACAAAAAAGGGTATTATGTTTGGGGAGAAAAAGCAGCCAGTGACTTTTCCCCCATCTGATGAGTTAAACGAATTGTGTGAAGAAGCGTGGGGTTCACCAGATAAGAAACTAGTCATTTCTAAGCGGTTATTAATGGCGTACCCTTTCCCGCCAACGGATAGGTTACGCTGGGAGACATCCCCTAAGGTGGACAAGGCGCTCACACGCTTATCAAAAAAGGTGGCACTGCCGTCTCAGGATATGGCCGCCTTAAAGGAGCCTGCAGATAGAAAGCAGGAGGCTATCCTGAAGTCTGTGTATACACACTCAGGTACTATACTGAGACCTGCTATTGCTTCAGCATGGATGTGCAGTGCTGCAGCAGCGTGGTCTGATTCCCTGTCTGATAACATTGATTCCCTTGACAGGGACACTATATTGCTAACCATAGAGCATATTAAAGACGTAGTCTTATATATGAGAGATGCACAGAGGGACATTTGCCGTCTGGCATCTAGAATTAATGCGATGTCCATTTCTGCCAGGAGAGTATTATGGACTCGGCAGTGGACGGGTGATGCTGATTCTAAAAGGCACATGGAAATTTTGCCTTATAAGGGTGAGGAATTGTTTGGGGACGGTCTTTCGGACCTCGTATCCACAGCAACAGCTGGGAAGTCGACTTTTTTACCTCAGGTTCCCTCACAGCCTAAGAAAGCACCGTATTATCAAGTACAGTCCTTTCGGCCTCAGAAAGGCAAGCGGGTTAGAGGCGCGTCCTTTCTGCCCAGAGGCAGGAGTAGAGGGAAAAAGCTGCACCATACAGCCAGTTCCCAAGAACAAAAATCCTCCCCTGTTTCCACTAAGTCCACCGCATGACGCTGGGGCTCCACATGTGGAGCCAGGTGCGGTGGGGGCCCGTCTCCGGAACTTCAGCGACCAGTGGGTTCGCTCACAGGTGGATCTCTGGGTTCTACAAGTGGTATCTCAGGGATACAAGCTGGAGTTCGAGACGTCTCTCCCTCGCCGTTACCTCAAATCAGCCTTGCCAGCTACTCCCCAGGACAGGGAGGTAGTACTGGCGGCAATTCACAAGCTGTACCTCCAGCAGGTGATAATAAAAGTTCCCCTCCTTCAACAGGGACGGGGTTACTATTCCACAATGTTTATGGTACCGAAACCAGACGGTTCGGTGAGACCCATTCTAAATTTGAAATCCTTGAACACTTATATAAGGAAGTTCAAGTTCAAAATGGAATCGCTCAGGGCGGTTATTGCAAGCCTGGAAGAGGGGGATTACATGGTATCACTGGACATCAAGGATGCTTACCTACATGTCCCCATTTACCCACCTCACCAGGTGTACCTCCGTTTTGTGGTACAGGACTGCCATTACCAATTCCAGATGTTGTTGTTTGGTCTGTCCACGGCACCGAGGGTATTTACCAAAGTAATGGCCGAAATGATGATACTCCTTCGAAAGAAGGGAGTTATAATTATCCCGTACTTGGACGATCTCCTTATAAAGGCGAGGTCCAGGGAGCAGTTGTTGGTCGGAGTAGCACTATCTCAGGAAGTACTACAACAGCACGGCTGGATTCTGAATATCCCGAAGTCGCAGCTGGTTCCTACGACGCGTCTGCTGTTCCTGGGTATGATTCTGGACACAGAACAGAAGAAGGTGTTTCTCCCGGAGGAGAAGGCCAAGGAGTTGTCATCTCTGGTCAGAGACCTCCTAAAACCAAAACAGGTGTCGGTGCATCACTGCACGCGAGTCCTGGGAAAGATGGTAGCTTCTTACGAGGCAATTCCATTCAGCAGGTTCCATGCACGGATCTTTCAGTGGGACCTGTTGGACAAGTGGTCTGGATCGCATCTTCAGATGCATCGGCTGATCACCCTGTCCCCGAGGGCCAGGGTGTCTCTGCTGTGGTGGCTGCAGAGTGCTCATCTACTCGAGGGCCGCAGATTCGGCATAGAGGGACTGGGTCCTGGTGACCACGGATGCAAGCCTCTGAGGTTGGGGGGCAGTCACTCAGGGAAGAAACTTCCAAGGACAATGGTTGAGTCAGGAAGCTTCCCTACACATAAACATTCTGGAACTAAGGGCAATTTACAATGCCCTAAGTCAGGCAAAAACCCTGCTTCAAAACCAGCCGGTGCTGATTCAGTCAGACAACATCACGGCGGTCGCCCATGTAAACCGACAGGGCGGCACAAGAAGCAGGATGGTGATGGCAGAAGCCACAAGGATTCTCCGATGGGCGGAAAATCACGTGATAGCACTGTCAGCAGTGTTCATTCCGGGAGTGGACAACTGGGAAGCAGACTTCCTCAGCAGGCACGACCTGCACCCGGGAGAGTGGGGACTTCATCCAGAAGTCTTCCAGCTGATTGTAAATCGTTGGGAAAGGCCACAGGTGGACATGAAGGCGTCCCGCCTCAACAAAAAGCTAAAAAGATATTGCGCCAGGTCAAGGGACCCTCAGGCGATAGCTGTGGACGCTCTAGTGACACCGTGGGTGTACCAGTCGGTTTATGTGTTCCCTCCTCTTCCTCTCATACCAAAGGTACTGAGGATAATAAGAAAGAGAGGAGTAAGAACTATACTCATCGTTCCGGATTGGCCAAGAAGGACTTGGTACCCGGAACTACAAGAAATGATCTCAGAGGACCCTTGGCCTCTGCCTCTCAGACAGGACCTGCTACAGCAGGGGCCCTGTCTGTTCCAAGACTTACCGCGGCTGCGTTTGACGGCATGGCGGTTGAACGCCGGATCCTGATGGAAAAGGGCATTCCGGTTGAAGTCATTCCTACGCTGATAAAAGCTAAGAAGGAGGTGACAGCAAAACATTATCACCGCATATGGCGAAAATATGTTGCTTGGTGTGAGGCTATGAAGGCCCCAACAGAAGAATTTCAGCTGGGTCGATTTCTGCACTTCCTACAGTCAGGAGTGACTATGGGCCTAAAATTGGGATCCATTAAAGTCCAGATTTCGGCCCTGTCTATTTTCTTTCAAAAAGAACTGGCTTCACTGCCTGAAGTTCAGACGTTTGTTAAGGGAGTGCTGCATATTCAGCCCCCTTTTGTGCCCCCAGTGGCACCTTGGGATCTCAACGTTGTGTTGGATTTCCTAAAATCACATTGGTTTGAGCCACTTCAGACCGTGGAGTTGAAATATCTCACGTGGAAAGTGGTCATGCTTTTGGCCTTGGCTTCGGCTAGGCGTGTGTCAGAATTGGCGGCTTTGTCATGCAAAAGCCCCTATCTGATCTTCCATATGGACAGGGCAGAATTGAGGACTCGTCCCCAATTTCTCCCTAAGGTGGTATCAGCGTTTCATTTGAACCAACCTATTGTGGTGCCTGCGGCTACTCGGGACTTGGAGGCTTCCAAGTTGCTGGACGTAGTCCGGGCCCTGAAAATCTATGTTTCCAGGACGGCTAGAGTCAGAAAAACTGACTCGCTGTTTATCCTGCATGCACCCAACAAGCTGGGTGCTCCTGCTTCTAAGCAGACTATCGCTCGCTGGATCTGTTGCACGATTCAACTTGCACATTCTGCGGCTGGACTGCCGCATCCTAAATCAGTCAAAGCCCATTCCACGAGGAAGGTGGGCTCTTCTTGGGCGGCTGCCCGAGGGGTCTCGGCTTTACAACTTTGCCGAGCTGCTACCTGGTCGGGATCAATCACGTTTGCAAAATTCTACAAGTTTGATACCCTGGCTGAGGAGGACCTTGAGTTTGCTCATTCGGTGCTGCAGAGTCATCCGCACTCTCCCGCCCGTTTGGGAGCTTTGGTATAATCCCCATGGTCCTTACGGAGTACCCAGCATCCACTAGGACGTCAGAGAAAATAAGATTTTACTCACCGGTAAATCTATTTCTCGTAGTCCGTAGTGGATGCTGGGAGCCCGTCCCAAGTGCGGAAATCTGCAATACTTGTATATAGTTATTGCTTAACTATAGGGTTTTTTGTTCTGAGCCATCAGTTTAATGAGGCTCAGTTGTTGTTCATACTGTTAACTGGGTATAATTATCACAAGTTGTACGGTGTGATTGGTGTGGCTGGTATGAGTCTTACCCTGGATTCCAAATCCTTTCCTAGTAATGTCAGCTCTTCCGGGCACAGTTTCCCTAACTGAGGTCTGGAGGAGGGGCATAGAGGGAGGAGCCAGTGCACACTAGATGTAGTACCTAATCTTTTCTTTAGAGTGCCCAGTCTCCTGCGGAGCACGTCTATTCCCCATGGTCCTTACGGAGTACCCAGCATCCACTACGGACTACGAGAAATAGATTTACCGGTGAGTAAAATCTTATTTTCTGTATTCTAGTCCAGCATCGCCCTGTAAACATGACATCACGTGCTTACGATGATTCCCTTTTCAAACTGGGCTAGCTCCCTCCGGTAAGCCATTTCATTAGCAAATGATCTAATCAGTGTCCCTCTACCCATTGTATACCTTTATGAACACGTGTCTGCTGCTGGAGCACACCAGTTTGCTGTACGAAAGTAGTAAGATCCAGTATCTGACTGGGGCGTAAAGGGCTCACAGAGCGAATACAGTGGTAGAACCCATGCTTAGGTGTGTAGCCATCCATCAGAGGCTTGGCTAACAATAACAAAGTGCATGGTCTGGGCTCCTTGATAAATATACACAGTAAATACTGATAGTACATGAATGATAATGTACCATATCAATAATAGAAGTGCACTGTAGAAAATTCACCTTAGTCCTGTGCAGTATAATGTAACATACTGTACAGTAGTCTGGAACCTAATCAGTACAGGAGGGTTGGCCCTCAGGCAGTGAAACCCACTAATCCCAGTCGCCTTGAGGCAAAGTTTTGTGCCCCCACCCACTTAAAAAGAAGGGAAAACAAGTATGGTGTGTGTGAATGTGTGTGTATATAAGTTGTGTGCTATATATATATATATATATATATATATATATATTAGTGATGTGCACGGGACATTTTTCGGGTTTTGTGTTTTGGTTTTGGATTCGGTTCCGCTGCCGTGTTTTGGATTCGGACGCGTTTTGGAAAAACCTCCCTGAAAATTTTTTGTCGGATTCGGGTGTGTTTTGGATTCGGGTGTTTTTTTACAAAAACCCCTCAAAAACAGCTTAAATCATAGAATTTGGGGGTAATTTTTATCCCATAGTATTATTAACCTCAATAACCATAATTTCCACTCATTTCCAGTCTATTATGAACACCTCACACCTCACAATATCATTTTTAGTCCTAAAATTTGCACCGAGGTCGCTGGATGACTAAGCTAAGCGACCCAAGTGGCCAACACAAACACCTGGCCCATCTAGGAGTGGCACTGCAGTGTCAGACAGGATGGCAGATTAAAAAAATTGTACCAAACAGCACATGATGCAAAGAATAAAAGAGGCCCAATGAGGTAGCTGTGTGACTAAGCTAAGCGACCCAAGTGGCCGACACAAAGACCTGGCCCATCTAGGAGTGGCACTGCAGTGTCAGACAGGATGGCACTTCAAAAAATAGTCCCCAAACAGCACATGATGCAAAGAAAAATGAAAGAAAAAAGAGGTGCAAGATGGAATTGTCCTTGGGCCCTCCCACCCACCCTTATGTTGTATAAACAGGACATGCACACTTTAACAAACCTATCATTTCAGCCACATGGTCTGCCACATGACTGTGACTGAAATGACTGGTTGGTTTGGGCCCCCACCAAAAAAGAAGCAATCAATCTCTCCTTGCACAAACTGGCTCTACAGAGGCAAGATGTCCACCTCCTCCTCATCGTCCGATTCCTCACCCCTTTCACTGTGTACATCCCCCTCCTCACAGATTATTAATTCGTCCCCACTGGAATCCACCATCTCAGGTCCCTGTGTACTTTCTTGAGGCAATTGCTGGTGAATGTCTCCACGGGGGAATTGATTATAATTCATTTTGATGAACATCATCTTCTCCACATTTTCTGGAAGTAACCTCGTTTGCTGATTGCTGACAAGGTGAGCGGCTGCACTAAACACTCTTTCGGAGTACACACTGGAGGGGGGGCAACTTAGGTAAAATAAAGCCAGTTTCTGCAAGGGCCTCCAAATTGCCTCTTTTTCCTGCCAGTATACGTACGGACTGTCTGACGTGCCTACTTGGATGCGGTCACTCATATAATCTTCCACCATTCTTTCAATGGTGACAGAATCATATGCAGTAACAGTAGATGACATGTCAGTAATCGTTGGCAGGTCCTTCAGTCCGGACCAGATGTCAGCACTCGCTCCAGACTGCCCTGCATCACCGCCAGCGGGTGGGCTCGGAATTCTTAGCCTTTTCCTCGCACCCCCAGTTGCGGGAGAATGTGAAGGAGGAGCTGTTGACAGGTCAGGTTCAGCTTGACTTGACAATTTTCTCACCAGCAGGTCTTTGAACCTCTGCAGACTTGTGTCTGCCGGAAAGAGAGATACAACGTAGGTTTTAAATCTAGGATCGAGCACGGTGGCCAAAATGTAGTGATCTGATTTCAACAGATTGACCACCCGTGAATCCTGGTTAAGCGAATGAAGGGCACCATCCACAAGTCCCACATGCCTAGCGGAATCGCTCTGTTTTAGCTCCTCCTTCAATGTCTCCAGCTTTTTCTGCAAAAGCCTGATGAGGGGAATGACCTGACTCAGGCTGGCAGTGTCTGAACTGACTTCACGTGTGGCAAGTTCAAAGGGTTGCAGAACCTTGCACAACGTTGAAATCATTCTCCACTGCGCTTGAGTCAGGTGCATTCCCGCTCCTTTGCCTATATCGTTGGCAGATGTATAGGCTTGAATGGCCTTTTGCTGCTCCTCCATCCTCTGAAGCATATAGAGGGTTGAATTCCACCTCGTTACCACCTCTTGCTTCAGATGATGACAGGGCAGGTTCAGGACTGTTTGCTGGTGCTCCAGTCTTCGGCACGCGGTGGCTGAATGCCGAAAGTGGCCCGCAATTCTTCGGGCCACCGACAGCATCTCTTGCACGCCCCTGTCATTTTTTAAATAATTCTGCACCACCAAATTCAATGTATGTGCAAAACATGGGACGTGCTGGAATTTGCCCAGATGTAATGCACGCACAATATTGGTGGCGTTGTCCGATGTCACAAATCCCCAGGAGAGTCCAATTGGGGTAAGCCATTCTGCGATGATATTCCTCAGTTTCCGTAAGAGGTTTTCAGCTGCGTGCCTCTTATGGAAAGCGGTGATACAAAGCGTAGCCTGCCTAGGAACGAGTTGGCGTTTGCGAGATGCTGCTACTGGTGCCGCCGCTGCTGTTCTTGCTGCGGGAGGCAATATATCTACCCAGTGGGCTGTCACAGTCATATAGTCCTGAGTCTGCCCTGCTCCACTTGTCCACATGTCCGTGGTTAAGTGGACATTGGGTACAACTGCATTTTTTAGGACACTGGTGACTCTTTTTCTGACGTCTGTGTACATTTTCGGTATCGCCTGCCTAGAGAAATGGAACCTAGATGGTATTTGGTACCGGGGACACAGTACCTCAATCAAGTCTCTAGTTGCCTGTGAATTAACGGTGGATACCGGACACACATTTCTCACCGCCCAGGCTGCCAAGGCCTGAGTTATCCGCTTTGCAGCAGGATGATTGCTGTGATATTTCATCTTCCTCGCAAAGGACTGTTGGACAGTCAATTGCTTACTGGAAGTAGTACAAGTGGTCTTCCGACTTCCCCTCTGGGATGACGATCGACTCCCAGCAGCAACAACAGCAGTGCCAGCAGCAGTAGGCGTTACACTCAAGGATGCATCGGAGGAATCCCAGGCAGAAGAGGACTCGTCAGACTTGACAGTGACATGGCCTGCAGGACTATTGGCTTTCCTGTCTAAGGAGGAAATTGACACTGAGGGAGTTGGTGGTGTGGTTTGCAGGAGCTTGGTTACAAGAGGAAGGGATTTAGTGGTCAGTGGACTGCTTCCGCTGTCATCCAAAGTTTTTGAACTTGTCACTGACTTCTGATGAATGTGGTCCAGGTGACGTATAAGGGAGGATGTTCCTAGGTGGTTAACGTCCTTACCCCTACTTATTACAGCTTGACAAAGGCAACACACGGCTTGACACCAGTTGTCCGCATTTCTGTTAAAATAATTCCACACCGAAGAGGTGATTTTTTTTGTATTTTGACCAGGCATGATTGTCAATGGCCATATTCGTCCCATGGACAACAGGTGTCTCCCCGGGTGCCTGACTTAAACAAACCACCTCACCATCAGAATCCTCCTTGTCATTTTCCTCCCCAGCGCCAGCAACACCCATATCCTCATCCTGGTGTACTTCAACAGTGACATCTTCAATTTGACTATCAGGAACTGGACTGCGGGTGCTCCTTCCAGCAATTGCAGGCAGAGCCGGCCATAGGCATAGGCAAGCTAGGCAATTGCCTAGGGCATTTGATATGCCTAGGGGCATCAGCAGCTTCTGCTGATTAAAATGATATGCGGCATGCCTATATTCTGTGTGTAGCATTTCATATGCAGATACAGCCACAGTCTCACACAGTATATAGGCATGCTGCATATCATTTTAATCATCAGAAGCTGCTTGTGCATCCTAACCACATAGCAATGCAAATAAGATGCATTTTCATAAAAAAAAGGTGCCCGACGTTAGCATTGAGGCAAGAATTATGAGGACACATCTGTATCCAAGCAGAGGCAGAGGTCACAGTGTTAGTGGCAGTGTGAGTGTTGTGTGCATGTGAGTGGTTTGGTTGTGCAGTAGTGTTCAGAATATGTGTAAGGAGCATTATGTGTGTCATGTAAAAATGCATTAATAATGTGCAACATATGTGTAAGGGGCACATGTGTGTCATTATGTGTATAAGGGCATTAATAATATGCAGCAAATGTGTAGGGGGCACAATGTGTGTCATTATGTGTATAAGGGCATTAATAATGTGCGGCATATGTGTAAGGGACATTGGCCCTCATTCCGAGTTGTTCGCTCGGTATTTTTCATCGCATCGCAATGAAAATCCGCTTAGTACGCATGCGCAATGTTCGCACTGCGACTGCGCCAAGTAACTTTGCTATGTAGAAAGTATTTTTACTCACGGCTTTTTCATCGCTCCGGCGAACGTAATGTGATTGACAGGAAATGGGTGTTACTGGGCGGAAACACGGCGTTTCAGGGGCGTGTGGCTGAAAACGCTACCGTTTCCGGAAAAAACGCAGGAGTGGCTGGAGAAACGGTGGGAGTGCCTGGGCGAACGCTGGGTGTGTTTGTGACGTCAACCAGGAACGACAAGCACTGAACTGATCGCACAGGCAGAGTAAGTCTGGAGCTACTCTGAAACTGCTAAGTAGTTAGTAATCGCAATATTGCGAATACATCGGTCGCAATTTTAAGAAGCTAAGATTCACTCCCAGTAGGCGGCGGCTTAGCGTGTGTAACTCTGCTAAATTCGCCTTGCGACCGATCAACTCGGAATGAGGGCCATTATGTGTAAAAGGGCATTAATAAAGGTTGTAATAATGTGTAAGGCGCATTATGTTTATAAGGACATTAATAATGTGTCTCATAAGTGTAAGGGGCATTACGGTGCGGAATTATGTGTATAAATGCATTACTAATGTGTGGCATTATGTGTATATGGTGCTCTACTATGTGGCATTGCGTATAGAAAGAGCACAACTGTGTCGTCTAATGTGAATAAAGGGCAATAGGGTGTGGTGTAATGTGAATAAGGAGCAATTCAGTGTGATGTAATGTGAATAAGGGGTTCTACTGTGAGGAGTAACGTTTATAAGGTAAAGTGATACTACTGTGGGATGTAATGTGAATTATGGAAACTATTGCATGATCAAATGTGAATAAAGTTGCAGTACTGTGCGGCGTAATTTGAATTGGGGTTACTATTGTGTGGCCATGCCCCTTGCCAACAAAAACATACCCCTCTTTGGGCTGTGCGCAAATGTGCGAACTGTTCCTATTTAAAATATAGGGGGTACAAACGCCAAAATAAGGACTGCTATGGGTGAGGGGTAATGGTGCTGGGAAAGAGGTGCAAGGTCAGAGGCGGAACCAGCGGTGGTGTTAGGGGGCACCAGCCAAAATCTTGCCTAGGGCATCATATTGGTTAGGGCCGGCTCTGATTGCAGGGGGCGTGCAAATGGTGGAAGGCGCAACCTCTTCCCGTCCAGTGTTGGGAAGGTCAGGCATCGCAACCGACACAATTGGACTCTCCTTGGGGATTTGTGATTTAGAAGAACGCACAGTTCTTTGCTGTGCTTTTGCCATCTTAACTCTTTTACGTTTTCTAGCAGGAGGATGAGTGCTTCCATCCTCAGGTGAAGCTGAACCACTAGCCTTGAACATAGGCCAGGGCCTCAGCCGTTCCTTGCCACTCCGTGTCGTAAATGGCACATTGGCAAGTTTACGCTTCTCCTCAGACGATTTTGATTTAGATTTTTGGTCATTTTACTGAGCTTTATTTTTTTGAATTTTACATGCTCTCTACTATGACATTGTGCATCGGCCTTGGCAGACGACGTTGATGGCATTTCATCGTCTCGGCCATGACTATGGCAGCAGCTTCAGCACGAGGTGGAAGTGGATCTTGATCTTTCCCTATTTTACCCTCCACATTTTTGTTCTCCATTTTTTAATGTGTGGAATTATATGCCAGTATCAATAGCAATGGCCTACTACTATATATACTGCGCACAACTGAAATGCACCACAGGTATGGATGGATAGTATACTTGACGACACAGAGGAAGGTAGAGCAGTGGCCTTCTGTACCGTACTGCTATATATTATATACTGGTGGTCAGCAAACTGTGCAAAACTGAAATGCACCACAGGTATGGATGGATAGTATAATTGACGACACAGAGGTAGGTAGAGCAGTGGCCTTCTGTACCGTACTGCTATATATTATATACTGGTGGTCAGCAAAATTATGCACTGTACTCCTACTATATACTACAATGCAGCACAGATGTGGAGCGTTTTTCAGACAGAGAACGTATAATACTGGTGGTCACTGGTCAGCAAAACTCTGCACTGTACTCCTCCTATATAATACTGGTGGTCCCCAGTCCCCACAATAAAGCAGTGTGAGCACAGATATATGCAGCACACTGAGCACAGATATGGAGCGTTTTTCAGGCAGAGAACGTATAATACTGGTGGTCACTGGTCAGCAAAACACTGCACTGTACTCCTCCTATATAATACTGGTGGTCCCCAGTCTCCACAATAAAGCAGTGTGAGCACAGATATATGCAGCACACTGAGCACAGATATGGAGCGTTTTTCAGGCAGAGAACGTATAATACTGGTGGTCACTGGTCAACAAAACTCTGCACTGTACTCCTCCTATATAATACTGGTGGTCCCCAGTCCCCACAATAAAGCAGTGTGAGCACAGATATATGCAGCACACTGAGCACAGATATGGAGCGTTTTTCAGGCAGAGAACGTATAATACTGGTGGTCACTGGTCAGCAAAACTCTGCACTGTACTCCTCCTATATAATACTGGTGGTCCCCAGTCCCCACAATAAAGCAGTGTGAGCACAGATATATGCAGCACACTGAGCACAGATATGGAGCGTTTTTCAGGTAGAGAACGTATAATACTGGTGGTCACTGGTCAGCAAAACTCTGCACTGTACTCCTCCTATATAATACTGGTGGTCCACAGTCCCCACAATAAAGCAGTGTAAGCACAGATATATGCAGCACACTGAGCACAGATATGGAGCGTTTTTCAGGCAGAGAACGTATAATACTGGTGGTCACTGGTCAGCAAAACTCTGCACTGTACTCCTCCTATATAATACTGGTGGTCCACAGTCCCCACAATAAAGCAGTGTAAGCACAGATATATGCAGCACACTGAGCACAGATATGTAGCGTTTTTCAGGCAGAGAACGTATAATACTGGTGGTCACTGGTCAGCAAAACTCTGCACTGTACTCCTCCTATATAATACTGCTGGTCCCCAGTCCCCACAATAAAGCAGTGAGCACAGATATTTGCAGCCACCTGAATAAAACTGAGAGGACGCCAGCCACGTCCTCTCACTATCATTTCCAATGCACGAGTGAAAAATGGCGGCGATGCGCGGCTCCTTATATAAAATCCGAATCTCGCGAGAATCCGACAGCGGGATGATGACGTTCGGGCGCACTCGGGTTAACCGAGCAAGGCGGGAAGATTCGAATCTGCCTCGGAACCGTGTAAAATGGGTGAAGTTCGGGGGGTTCGGATTCCGAGTAACCGAACCCGCTCATCACTAATATATATATATATATATATACATACTTTATTTTCCACCTCACGCAGGTTGCACAATTTCATGCAGGGTTTGCTGGTCAGGTTTTACAGGCAGTTTTAAAACAGCAGCAGAACATTCCAAGCTGGTCACTTGTCGGCATCAGGAGCATTGACCTAATGAACAAACTCATTTTTAAAGGTAGCAGAAAAGTTGTAGTAATTAGACCAGTTGTGGATTCAACAGACTCAGCCAAAACCCAGACTGGATTCCATCAGACCTGTTGCTGCTGCTCCAATCCTGCCGTTCCACATTAACCTCATGTGGAACGGCAGGATTGGAAATTTTTCGTGTTTTGTGTTTTGGTTTTGGATTTGGTTCCGCGGCCGTGTTTTGGATTTGGACGCGTTTTGGCAAAACCTCCCTGAAATTTTGTTGTCGGATTCGGGTGTGTTTTGGATTCGGGTGTTTTTTTTCAAAAAAACCTCAAAAACAGCTTAAATAATAGAATTTGGGGGTAATTTTGATCCTATAGTATTATTAACCTCAATAACCATAATTTCCACTCATTTCCAGTCTATTCTGAACACCTCACACCTCACAATATTATTTTTAGTCCTAACATTTGCACCCAGGTCGCTGGATGACTAAGCTAAGCGACCCAAGAGGGCGGCACAAACACCTGGCCCATCTAAGAGTGGCACTGCAATGTCAGACAGGATGGCACTTAAATAAATTGTCCCCAAACAGCACATGATGCAAAGAAAAGAGAAAAAGAGGTGCACTGTGGTCGCTGGACGGCTAAGCTAAGCGACACAAACACCTCAATATCACAGGAATTATTCATTCTAATCAATGGTATTATTGGTCCAACTCACTGGAAGAAAATGACAAAATCACATGAATTATTTGTTCTAATCAATGGTATTATTGGTCCAAATCACTGGAAGAAAATGACAAAATCACAGGAAATGTTTGTTCTAATCAATGGTATTATTGATCCAAATCACTGGAAGAAAATGACAAAATCACAGGAATTATTCGTTCTAATCAATGGTATTATTGGTCCAAATCACTGGAAGAAAATGACAAAATCACTGGAATCATTTGGCAAGATCACTGTAATTAATAATTAATTATAAATCACTGATATTAATTGGTAAAATCTTGCTATCGCCTGCCTAGTTAAGTGGAATCTAGATGGGATTTTGTACCGGGGACACAATAACTTCATCAATTGTCTAAATCCCAATGCACTAATGGCGAAAAACGGGCGCACGTCTAACAGCGCACTGATTATACTGAGAACTGATTATACTAATCAATCACTGATTATACTGAGCACTGATTTTACTGAGCACTGATGATACTACGGAGAACTGACACTGAGCAGCGAGAACAGCACTGGACTATTGTACTGTAGTATACTTGTCACCACAATGCTGCACTGTACTACTATATACTGCTCACAACAATGCAGTACAGATATGGATACTTGAAGTGACACGGAGCTGCAAGATACAGCAATGGCCTACTGTACTGTACAACTATATACTGTTGGTCACCAAAATGCTGCACTGTACTACTATATATACTGCTCACAAAAATGTAGCACAGATATGGAATGGATACTTGCAGTGACACAGAGCTGCAAGATACAGCAATGGCCTACTGTACTGTACAACTATATACTGTTGGTCACCAAAATGCGGCACTGTACTACTATATATACTGCTCACAAAAATGCAGCACAGATATAGAATGGATACTTGCAGTGACACAGCTGCAAGATACAGCAATGGCCTACTGTACTGTACAACTATATGCTGTTGGTCACCAAAATGCTGCACACTGAGCACAGATATTTGCAGCACACTGAGCACAGATATGGAGCTTTTCAGACAGAGAACGTAGATATTTGCAGCACAGTGAGCACAGATATTTGCAGCACACTGAGCACAGATATAGAGCTTTGCAGGCAGAGAACGTAGTCACGTCCTCTCCGTTCAATCTCCAATGCACGAGAGAAAATGGTGGTGACGCGCGGCTCTTTATATAGAATACGAATCTCGTGAGAATCCGACAGCAGGATGATGACGTTCAGCCGCGGTCGGGTTAACCAAGCAAGGCGGGAAGATCCGAGGCTGCCTCGGAACCGTGTAAACTAGGTGAAGTTCAGGGGGGTTCAGATCTCAACGAACCGAACCCGCTCATCTCTAATATATATACACATATATAGCATACGGCTTACAGAATTATATACAGATGTGTCCTTCTACATCATGCCTCAATACACTACATAGCGGGAGATGCCCAGTGTGAGTGAGCTAACAGGTCCCGTGCAACTCCATTAGCGTTGGCCCTTTTTTGTGCAAAAAATGTGTCATTCTTATCACTATGTGAATAAGACGCACAAGCAGACTCTGCTACACACATATCCGCGGTCGCACACAAAATATAGGCATGCTGCATATCACTTTAATCAGCAAAAGCTGCTTGTGCGCCCTCTTTGCATTGTTTTGCGAATAATACACATTTTAATGGAAAAAGTCGCACAGAAGATGCTAGCTGCTACCAAGCCAGTCTACAGCATGGTGTAACTAGAAGGGCTGTGAGGCTAGATGTAAATGGACACATCTGTAGATAGCACTCTTAGCCGGTCTACAGGAACCGGAGCCCGCAGTGAATTGGCAAGGCTCCAGTTACGTCGTGTGACAACGGCTGGTGGGTTCCATCTAACAGTGCAGCAGCAGCGGGTGCACCGTTGCTTCCTGCAGCGCAGGCTGAGCGGTGCCAGGCAGGAGCCATCCTGTCTCCTATTGCAGATGTTAGCAGGGCTCCTGGGACAGAGCCAATTAACTATGCAGCAGTAGGGTGTGCCGCAGAGCTCCATTGGAAGAGCAGCAGTCACACTTGGATCTCGCCACTCCCGGGTGGTGCCTAACTCTAACCCTCCCTTCCCCGCTGGCTAACCCTAACTCTCCCCGCTTGGTGCCTAAACCTAACCTTACCCCACCCCTGCGCGACAGAATGCAATAAGAATTCCAGATGTTGGTATTTTGACGCTGGGATCCCAACCTCTGTCAGTATTACGTCACCGGGATTATGCTGTCAGTTGGGATTCCAGCGTCGGTATTATGACCGCCGGGATCCCATCTGGCGGCATTTTAACTGCATCCCCTCACCCCACCCACAC
The DNA here is from genome assembly GCF_028390025.1 of Pseudophryne corroboree. Lineage (NCBI taxonomy): Eukaryota > Metazoa > Chordata > Amphibia > Anura > Myobatrachidae > Pseudophryne > Pseudophryne corroboree. The sequence continues at coordinate 207,985,832 of NC_086445.1, read as the reverse complement.
AGCACTGAACCCACCTCTCCTGTTCCCCACAATAGGCTCTTGAATATTTTCAGCTCCAGGCCCATGTGGACCTTAATTCGGCCCTGTGTACATGCAGGTGCCCCTTCAGAGCATGGAGCCCAGAGGCAGGCATCTCCATTGCCTCTGGGAGTTACGTCCCTGCCTGTACCCCTGTGGGCCAGTCCGAGGGTGAAGCATTTAAGGGTTAAACAAAAAAAATATATGTATATAATTTGGGAGTAGGCTATTATGCGGTACCGATAATTAGAAAGACAATCCTTATCTCACAAACTTTCCACTCAGATGGAGATCCGCCAGCGAGCAGGTATTGTAAGTCAGTACCAGATCATCAGGGGGTTTCCAGAGAGAGGTGGAGCCAAGCATGGGGGTTGAGACTCAGGTGAACCAGTATATACCTGGTCCTTTAAACATTAAACATGCATTGGCGTTTCTATAATGGGTGCAATGGGTGTGGTGCACACGGGCCCCTGGGTCCACGGGGGTCCAGACCGCACCCATTTTAATACATACCTTTCCGGAGTCTAGCACCGGGAGCTGTGATCATGCGCGGTAGCCAATTTGGTCTCCGGATCATGGCGGGCGCCATGTTTCCGGAGACCTGCGCATGCGTAGTAGACTCCGGCACAGTGCCGGAGTCTACAGCGTCAGTGCCGGAGTCTACAGCGCCAGTGCCGGAGTCTACAGCGCCATGCAGAGGGGGAGGCCCACCCGGAGGTGCACACGGGCCCCCTCCTCTGTAGAAATGCCCTTGTAAATGTGTATATATAGGTACACTAAATATATATACACACACAGTATATATAGTATACACACATATATATATACCGTATATATATATATATATATATATATACACACATTATACATACATATGTACACATACATATATATATATATATATATACACACATAAAATACACTATACTACACACTGCTAGGTGGTATATATACACATATTAAAGATTGAAACTGTACTCAGGGAGGTATTAAATAAAGTACTGTACCCCTGGGAAGTGAGAACACAAGCACACAGCAGCAGCATTGACTTCCCCTGGAGAAGGGTGACCGATGAGAGATCACATCACAGTAGCGTGGAAACACATCAAGGTGAGGCGCTCTCTGCACAGTGCACAACCCGCGATTTGCGGGTGTTTGAAAAGGGGGCGGAGCCAATGCTCGAGGGGCAGAGCTTAAGCCGCAACAGGAGGCTCTATTGTGTGGGGGAACAAAATTGGTCTGTCGGGGGGGGGGGGGGTTTCTGGGTACTCAGAAACCCCCCCTGTGTGCGCCACTGACAGTGCTATAATCTATACACAGCTGCAACTATCCAGATGAACAGATGTGTCAGGAGCTCTGACAGACACAAGTGAGCCCCACATTAAACCATTGCAATCGCTTCATTGTAGCATCTGTACGCTGAGCAATAATGTCACTGTTGGACACATGGAAAATGTATGCTGAAATTGCATGGGACTCGTTCTTTCTGGTTAGTGTGGGAGTGATCACACCTATGAAAACATGCAGAATACTTTTCATAGGGGGTCATTCCGAGTTGATGGCATGCTGCCGATTTTCGCTGCGCTGCAATCAGGTCTCTACTGCACGTGCGTATGCACCACAATGCGCACGCACGTCGTACGGGTACAATACGGATCGTATCTGAGCATTGCATTTAACGAAGAATCCATACGCACAGCCGATCACGAGAAGATTGACAGGAAGAGGGCGTTTATGGATGTCAACTGACCGTTTTCTGGGAGTGGTAGGGAAAACGCAGGCGTGTCCAAGCATTTGCAGGGCGGGTGTGTGACGTCAATTCCGGCACCAAAAAGACTGAAGTGATCGCAAGGACTGAGTAAGTTCAGACCTACTCTGAAACTGCACAAAATGTTTTTGTAGAGCTCAGCAGCACATGCGATTGCACACTTGCAAAGCAAAAATAAACTCCCCCATGGGCGGCGACTATGCATTTGCACGGCTGCAAAAAACAGCTAGCGAGCTATCAACTCAGAATGAGGGCCACAGAACTCTTTGCAGCCATAGATTTTACGGAGATGTCTAGGCTACAGTAACACTATTAGGAGACTGTTTATAAATTTATTATTTGCAGTCATTCCTCTGAAAACAGACGCTTTTGGTGGATGGCTGCATTATTTATAAAATGCCATGGAACATGTGCTAATAATGCCTAAGGCAGGCTTTCCCAACCTCTGTCCTTAGGGCATACTAACAGTACAGGTTTTATGATATCCATGCTTGAGCACAGGTGACTTAGGGGGACATTTACTAAGCAGTGATCAGAGCGGAGAAGTGAGCCAGTGGAGAAGTTGCCCCATCAACCAATCAGCAGCTTTGTATAATTTTATAGTATGCAAATTATAGATGTTACTTCAGTGCTGATTGGTTGCCATGGGCACTTCCCCACTGGCTCACTTCTCTGCTCTTATCACTGCTTAGTAAATGTCCCCCTTAATTAGTACCTCAATTATTACTGTTCACCTCCTGACAATCTGACCACACCTATCACATGAGGCCACTTTCATAATGTATTATCAGGGCCACTTAAAATCTATATTTAGTCCCTAGCAGCAACTCCAAAACTGAGAGTGGTGCAGCACCCCAGCACCCAGAGGTGGACCAGTGCATCGCCAGGCCACATAGTATAATTTAATTAGCAATGCCGCTGTAGCCTCCGGAGCAAAGCAGAGAGCCCCCCCCCCCTGAACAAATATGTCCTGCTCTAGTACCAGAACCACATTAACCAAATAAATCTGTTTTTTTCAGTGCGAGAAGCCTCAGGAAGTGCTGCGGACACTGAAGAAGGTTGAGTCAGTCTAGAATGCACCCGATGCTCCAATTCATCCTAGATGTTATCAGTGGTGTTAAGAACTAGACTCTGAGTTGGCCAGTCCATCCGGATTAACTTATTTTCTGTATTCTAGTCCAGCATCGCCTGTAAACATGACATCACGTGCTTACGATGATTCCCTTTTCAAACTGGGCTAGCTCCTTCTGGTAAGCCATTTCATTAGCAAATGATCTAATCAGTGTCCCTCTACCCATTGTATACCTTTATGAACACGTGTCTGCTGCAGGAGCACACCAGTTTGCCTGTACGAAAGTAGTAAGATCCAGTATCTGACTGGGGCGTAAAGGGCTCACCGAGGGAATACAGTGGTAGAACCCATGCTTAGGTGTGTACATTTATTACCAGAAGGCACCGGGGACACAAGAGTTCATTAGGAGGAGTGCCGGTCCGCAACCAAGAACTATATATATATATATATATATATATTTAGTGATGTGCACCGGACATTTTTCGGGTTTTGTGTTTTGGTTTTGGATTCGGTTCCGCGGCCGTGTTTTGGATTCGGACGCGTTTTGGCAAAACCTCCCTGAATTTTTTTTGGCGGATTCGGGTGTGTTTTGGATTCGGGTGTTTTTTTACAAAAACCCCTCAAAAACAGCTTAAATCATAGAATTTGGGGGTCATTTTGATCCCATAGTATTATTAACCTCAATAACCATAATTTCCACTCATTTCCAGTCTATTCTGAACACCTCACACCTCACAATATTATTTTTAGTCCTAAAATTTGCACCAAGGTCGCAGGATGACTAAGCTAAGCGACCCAAGTGGCCGACACAAACACCTGGCCCATCTAGGAGTGGCACTGCAGTGTCAGACAGGATGGCAGATTAAAAAAATTGTCCCCAAACAGCACATGATGCAAAGAAAAAAAGAGACGCAATGAGGTAGCTGTGTGACTAAGCTAAGCGACCCAAGTGGCCGACACAAACACCTGGCCCATCTAGGAGTGGCACTGCAGTGTCAGACAGGATGGCACTTCAAAAAATAGTCCCCAAACAGCACATGATGCAAAGAAAAATGAAAGAAAAAAGAGGTGCAAGATGGAATTGTGCTTGGGCCCTCCCACCCACCCTTATGTTGTATAAACAGGACATGCACACTTTAACAAACCCATCATTTCAGCCACAGGGTCTGCCACACGACTGTGACTGAAATGACTGGTTGGTTTGGGCCCCCACCAAAAAAGAAGCAATCAATCTCTCCTTGCACAAACTGGCTCTACAGAGGCAAGATGTCCACCTCCTCCTCATCGTCCGATTCCTCACCCCTTTCACTTGTACATCCCCCTCCTCACAGATTATTAATTCGTCCCCACTGGAATCCACCATCTCAGGTCCCTGTGTACTTTCTTGAGGCAATTGCTGGTGAATGTCTCCATGGAGGAATTGATTATAATTCATTTTGATGAACATCATCTTCTCCACATTTTCTGCAAGTAACCTCGTACGCCGATTGCTGACAAGGTGAGCGGCTGCACTAAACACTCTTTCGGAGTACATACTGGAGGGGGGGCAACTTAGGTAAAATAAAGCCAGTTTCTGCAAGGGCCTCCAAATTGCCTCTTTTTCCTGCCAGTATACGTACGGACTGTCTGACGTGCCTACTTGGATGCAGTCACTTATATAATCCTCCACCATTCTTTCAATGGTGACAGAATCATATGCAGTGACAGTAGATGACATGTCAGTAATCGTTGGCAGGTCCTTCAGTCCGGACCAGATGTTAGCACTCGCTCCAGACTGCCCTGCATCACCGCCAGCGGGTGGGCTCGGAATTCTTAGCCTTTTCCTCGCACCCCCAGTTGCGGGAGAATGTGAAGGAGGAGCTGTTGACGGGTTACGTTCCGCTTGACTTGACAATTTTCTCACCAGCAGGTCTTTGAACTTCTGCAGACTTGTGTCTGCCAGAAAGAGAGATACAACGTAGGTTTTAAATCTAGGATCGAGCACGGTGGCCAAAATGTAGTGCTCTGATTTCAACAGATTGACCACCCGTGAATCCTGGTTAAGCGAATGAAGGGCTCCATCCACAAGTCCCACATGCCTAGCGGAATCGCTCTGTTTTAGCTCCTCCTTCAATGTCTTCAGCTTCTTCTGCAAAAGCCTGATGAGGGGAATGACCTGACTCAGGCTGGCAGTGTCTGAACTGACTTCACGTGTGGCAAGTTCAAAGGGTTGCAGAACCTTGCACAACGTTGAAATCATTCTCCACTGCGCTTGAGTCAGGTGCATTCCCCCTCCTTTGCCTATATCGTAGGCAGATGTATAGGCTTGAATGGCTTTTTGCTGCTCCTCCATCCTCTGAAGCATATAGAGGGTTAAATTCCACCTCGTTACCACCTCTTGCTTCAGATGATGACAGGGCAGGTTCAGGACTGTTTGCTGGTGCTCCAGTCTTCGGCACGCGGTGGCTGAATGCCGAAAGTGGCCCGCAATTCTTCGGGCCACCGACAGCATCTCTTGCACGCCCCTGTCGTTTTTTAAATAATTCTGCACCACCAAATTCAATGTATGTGCAAAACATGGGACGTGCTGGAATTTGCCTGCCTAGGTGTTAGGCGCCGAGGGTCCGCTCGTCAGTGCGGCCGGCGCCTAGCAACGGGGACGCCACTGTCGGATCGTGTTCCCCGTTGCTGGGTCTAAGTTTATATCATCACTGGTTTCCTGGCTGTGTAGCATGCAGCTGCACGGCATGTTGTAATTATCACTCATCTGTTTCCCTGGCCATGCAGCTTGTCAGCTGCATGGCATTTAATCCAATCAGCCTCCAAACAGCTGATTGGAAGACTCTCTGTTAAAAGCACTCCCAGGACTCCTCACAGACGCCGGTGATAGCTTCCTGTTTGCCTGATTCTGCTGCAGAGAGAGTTCCCAGTCCCGGTCTGTTCGTTTGTTCCTGTTCTCAGTGATCCAGTACTCGGAAGTTACCATCTGTTCCTGGAGTCTGACCGAGCACCTTTAACATCTGGTGGTGTTCGTGAGTCGCGGCGCAGCCGTGTGTTGCGGCTTGTCCGCTACTATTTATTATTGTGTTTATTTTGAGTTCTGGTGCTTTGCGGAGGATTCCGCTTCCACAAGATCCACTCTGGTGTCCAGCGGTGCCGGATAGGAGTGTCGGATCCGTGGATCCTTGGTTGTCCTTTTCCCTGGCGGCTAGTCCGCACATACCTTTTGATTTAGTTAAGTTAGCTTGTAACCCCTGGCTTGGTTGCTTAGTCAGAGGGCCCCTTGTTATCTCCCTGTCTCGGACTTCCCCTTGTCTCCCATTAAGACCTGCGGGGGCATCGGGGTTGGGCAGACATAATCCGCCCTTCGAACGCGGCTGCCATGGGCTCAAGCAACCATAGTCTCGCAGGGGATTTCTGATAACACGGGCGAGACAACGGAGTTAGGGCGCCAGGGGTTACTAGGCTCTCCAGCTCCCACAACCTGTATTTCATTCCTGTACTCAGATCTCTGCCATAAGATCTTCTCCAGTCTGGAGTACAGGAATCGTAACATTATCACCGGCCCGACAAAAGAAAAAATTTCAACAGGAGTTAATTTTTTCACTTATCCAGTAGGGAGAATTTTGTCGGCCTCATGAATCCCACCGGTGTTGGGCCAAATCCTGGCCAGTTTTTGGTTAGTCAGATTCAGGAACTTACCCAGATGGTTCAGGATCTGTCCCTCCGGGTGAGCTCACAGGAAGATCTGTTACGGACTTCCCCGAGGGTCATCCCTGAACCAAAAATGCATCTGCCTGACCGTTTTTCTGGGGATAGAAAACAGTTTTTTAATTTTAAAGAGTCTTGTAAACTGTATTTTCGTTTAAGACCAGTTTCCTCAGGTACGGAGGCTCAGCGGGTTGGAATTATAATTTCTCTGCTTCAGGGGGATCCTCAGACCTGGGCTTTTGGTTTAAAGACAGACGATCCGGCCTTATCGTCTGTAGACGCTTTTTTGAAATCTTTAGGGCTATTGTATGACGACCCTGATAGAGAGGCATCCGCAGAAAGTCAGTTGCGTGCTCTAAGACAGGGTAGGAATCCTGCAGAGAATTATTGTACGGAGTTTCGCCGTTGGTCGAACGACTGTGGCTGGAATGATCCTGCCCTGCGCAGTCAGTTTCGCCTCGGCTTATCTGAATCTATAAAAGACAGCCTCCTTCAGTATCCCGCTCCTGAGAACCTTGATAAACTCATGGAGCTCTCTATTAAAATAGATCGTCGGCTCAGAGAGCGGAGGACTGAGAAAGGGGCATCTGTAGTTTCTTTTCCCTGTGTTTCTTCCGTTCCGATAGACATGGAGGAGCCTATGCAGATTGGTCTCTCCAAATTGTCTCCGGAAGAAAGAACCAGGAGGCAAAATTCTGGTCTGTGTTTGTACTGCGGAGGTAAGGGACATTTTGCCCGTAGTTGCCCAAACAAGTCGGGAAACTTCCTGACCAAGTGAATAGTGAGGGGGTTCACTTTGGTCTACAGCTCATCTCCTCAAATAATTCACTATTGGTTCCTGCTAAAGTTTCTTATGACAGCCTCTGTTCCTCGGTCTCTGCTTTTGTGGACAGTGGAGCTGCAGGAAACTTTATGGACTTAACATGGGCCAAGGCCTTAGGTATTCCTCAGTTAACATTAAGTAGGTGTATCACCATGCATGGTTTAGATGGGAGTCCCTTATCCAATGGGGTTATTTCTCTATGTACACCTCCTGTTTTGCTCTCGGTGGGAGCTCTACATTCTGAAAAGATTGAGTTTTTTCTTACCCATTGTCCAGCAGTTCCTGTGGTTCTGGGTCACCCTTGGCTGGCCTTTCATAATCCCATCATAGATTGGCAGTCTGGGGAGATTCTACAATGGAGTACCATCTGTGATAAAGAATGTATTACACTTCCTATCCGAGTAGCTGCTGCCAGGCCCGCACATATTCCTGGAGAGTACCAAGATTTTTTGGATGTGTTTTCCAAGGGCAATGCGGATATTTTGCCTCCCCATAGGCCTTATGATTGTACCATTGAGTTAATTCCTGGTGCCACGTTGCCTAAAGGAAGGTTATATGCATTGTCTGGTCCTGAAACTGTGGCCATGAATGAGTATGTGAAAGAAAGTCTTGAGAAAGGGTTTATCAGGCCATCTAAATCCCCTTTAAGTGCAGGTTTTTTCTTCGTAGAGAAGAAGGATGGTTCCCTCAGACCCTGCATTGACTTTCGAGCCCTGAATAAAATCTCAGTAAAGAATACTTACCCTCTGCCTCTGATCTCTGTCCTCTTTGATCAGCTACGTTCGGCTGTTATTTTTTCCAAGATTGACCTGAGAGGAGCATATAATCTCATTAGAATCAGATCGGGGGATGAGTGGAAAACGGCATTCAGTACTCAATCAGGTCACTATGAGTATCTGGTCATGCCTTTCGGCCTATCTAACGCTCCGGCAGTCTTTCAGGATCTCATTAATGATGTGCTCCGTGAGTTTCTGGGAAGATTCGTTGTGGTCTATTTAGACGACATTTTGATTTATTCTGACTCTATAGAACAACATGTTACCCAGGTGCGTCAGGTACTTAAGAAATTACGTGAAAATCACTTGTATGCCAAACCGGAGAAGTGTGAATTTCACGTCACGGAGGTATCCTTTTTAGGGTACATTATTTCCCCTCGGGGATTCCGAATGGAACCTAAGAAGCTCCAAGCCATCCTGAGTTGGGCGCAACCCACCAACTTAAAAGCAATTCAGCGCTTTTTAGGGTTTGCGAACTACTACAGAAGGTTTATTCACTCTTTCTCTGACATAGTTGCTCCCATTGTGGCACTCACTAAGAAGGGAGCAGATCCTACCAATTGGTCATGTGAAGCTAAAGTATCTTTTCAGGCCTTGAAACAAGCCTTTGTCTCAGCCCCTGTCCTTAGACATCCCAACCCAGAATTGCCTTTCATCGTTGAGGTAGATGCCTCGGAGGTTGGTGTAGGGGCTATCCTTTCTCAGAAGGATCCAGATTCCCTTGAGTTACATCCTTGTGCCTTTATGTCCAGGAAATTCTCATCTGCTGAATCCAACTACGATGTTGGTAATCGGGAGTTGCTGGCTATTAAATGGGCTTTTGAGGAGTGGAGACATTGGCTTGAAGGAGCGACCCATACCATTTCTGTTTTGACAGATCACAAAAATCTTCAATACATTGAATCAGCTAAGCGACTGAATGCCCGACAGGCTCGTTGGGCTTTATTTTTCACTCGTTTCAAATTCATTATCACCTTCAGACCTGGTTCCAAGAATACCAAGGCAGATGCCCTCTCACGCAGTTTTCTTCCCGCTCAAGACAACAGTCCTGTTACTCTCATACTTCCGCCTTCAGTCATTCAGGCAGGTCTCACACAGGATGTTTTTTCTCAATTGAAGCTGCTTCAACATCAAGCTCCGGGAAATACTCCTGCTGGTCGTCTTTTTGTTCCTGAGTTTTTGAGAGCAACTGTTTTGGAGGAATTTCATGATAGCAAAGTTGCAGGGCATCTGGGAGTCGCTAAAACTTTTGAATTGGTATCCCGCGCAGTGTGGTGGCCTGGTCTTTCTAAAGACATTAAAGAGTTTGTTTTTTCGTGTCAGGTCTGTGCACAGCATAAAGTTTCCCGTTCTTTGCCTATTGGTCAACTTATGCCATTGAATGTTCCTCTTAGACCATGGTCGCATATCTCCATGGATTTTGTGGTGGATCTCCCTCTGTCAGCTGGATGCACAGTCATATGGGTGGTAGTGGACCGTTTTAGTAAGATGGCTCATTTTATTGGTCTTCCCCGATTGCCATCTGCCCAGGGATTGGCAGTCTTGTTCCTCCGTCATGTTTTCAGACTCCATGGGTTACCCACTGATATTGTTTCTGACAGGGGTCCACAATTCATTGCACAGTTTTGGAAGTCTTTTTGTGCTTCGTTAAAAATGAAATTATCATTAACCTCCGGTTATCATCCACAATCAAATGGACAGACTGAGCGAGTGAACCAATCCTTAAAACAATATTTGCGTTTGTACTCGGCCAAACTCCAAAATGACTGGTCTGAGTTTCTTCCATTGGCAGAGTTTGCTTATAATAATGCCTGTCATTCCTCTACCAATGTGTCTCCATTTTTTGCAGTTTTTGGTTTCCACCCCAGAGCTAATTCATTTTTCCAACATTCCTCTGTCTCCTCTCTGGCCCTGACCTCTCATCTTAAACTTATTTGGAAAAAAGTGCACATAGCTCTCAGAAAAGCAGCTTTCAAGGAAAAAGATTTTTCGGACAGGTTCCGGCGGCCGTGCACTTTTAGAGTAGGAGACAGGGTGTGGCTGTCGACTCGCAATATCAAACTTCGACAAACCTCAGCCAGATTGGGTCCTAGATTTATTGGACCATTTCTCATTATCAAAAAAGTCAATCCAGTTGCTTTCCGGTTACAGCTACCAAAAACGTTACGAATCGGAAATACCTTCCATTGCTCTTTGCTCAAACCATATGTTTCATCTAGCAGATTTCCTCGTAAAAAACCTCAGGGGAGATCACCAGTTATTGTACAGGGTCAGCAGGAGTTCGTGGTTGAGAAGGTTCTCGATTCCAAGCTGTCCCGGGGTCGGCTTTATTTTTTGGTGCATTGGAGAGGTTATGGTCCTGAGGAAAGGTCGTGGGTCCTAGATGAGGACCTTCATGCCCCAAGGCTCAAAAGGGCATTTTTTCAAGAATTTCCTCAGAAACCCGGATTTAGGGGTTCCTTGACCCCTCCTCAAGGGGGGGGTACTGTTAGGCGCCGAGGGTCCGCTCGTCAGTGCGGCCGGCGCCTAGCAACGGGGACGCCACTGTCGGATCGTGTTCCCCGTTGCTGGGTCTAAGTTTATATCATCACTGGTTTCCTGGCTGTGTAGCATGCAGCTGCACGGCATGTTGTAATTATCACTCATCTGTTTCCCTGGCCATGCAGCTTGTCAGCTGCATGGCATTTAATCCAATCAGCCTCCAAACAGCTGATTGGAAGACTCTCTGTTAAAAGCACTCCCAGGACTCCTCACAGACGCCGGTGATAGCTTCCTGTTTGCCTGATTCTGCTGCAGAGAGAGTTCCCAGTCCCGGTCTGTTTGTTTGTTCCTGTTCTCAGTGATCCAGTACTCGGAAGTTACCATCTGTTCCTGGAGTCTGACCGAGCACCTTTAACATCTGGTGGTGTTCGTGAGTCGCGGCGCAGCCGTGTGTTGCGGCTTGTCCGCTACTATTTATTATTGTGTTTATTTTGAGTTCTGGTGCTTTGCGGAGGATTCCGCTTCCACAAGATCCACTCTGGTGTCCAGCGGTGCCGGATAGGAGTGTCGGATCCGTGGATCCTTGGTTGTCCTTTTCCCTGGCGGCTAGTCCGCACATACCTTTTGATTTAGTTAAGTTAGCTTGTAACCCCTGGCTTGGTTGCTTAGTCAGAGGGCCCCTTGTTATCTCCCTGTCTCGGACTTCCCCTTGTCTCCCATTAAGACCTGCGGGGGCATCGGGGTTGGGCAGACATAATCCGCCCTTCGAACGCGGCTGCCATGGGCTCAAGCAACCATAGTCTCGCAGGGGATTTCTGATAACACGGGCGAGACAACGGAGTTAGGGCGCCAGGGGTTACTAGGCTCTCCAGCTCCCACAACCTGTATTTCATTCCTGTACTCAGATCTCTGCCATAAGATCTTCTCCAGTCTGGAGTACAGGAATCGTAACACTAGGAAAGAGTTGGCGTTTGCGAGATGCTGCTACTGGTGCCGCTGCTGCTGTTCTTGCTGCGGGAGGCAATACATCTACCCAGTGGGCTCTCACAGTCATATAGTCCTGAGTCTGCCCTGCTCCACTTGTCCACATGTCCGTGGTTAAGTGGACATTGGGTACAACTGCATTTTTTAGGACACTGGTGACTCTTTTTCTGACGTCTGTGTACATTTTCGGTATCACCTGCCTAGAGAAATGGAACCTAGATGGTATTTGGTACCGGGGACACAGTACCTCAATCAAGTCTCTAGTTGCCTGTGAATTAACGGTGGATACCGGACACACGTTTCTCACCGCCCAGGCTGCCAAGGCCTGAGTTATCCGCTTTGCAGCAGGATGACTGCTGTGATATTTCATCTTCCTCGCAAAGGACTGTTGGACAGTCAATTGCTTACTGGAAGTAGTATAAGTGGTCTTCCGACTTCCCCTCTGGGATGACGATCGACTCCCAGCAGCAACAACAGCAGCGCCAGCAGCAGTAGGCGTTACACTCAAGGATGCATCAGAGGAATCCCAGGCAGGAGAGGACTCGTCAGACTTGACAGTGACATGGCCTGCAGGACTATTGGCTTTCCTGTCTAAGGAGGAAATTGACACTGAGGGAGTTGGTGGTGTGGTTTGCAGGAGCTTGGTTACAAGAGGAAGGGATTTAGTGGTCAGTGGACTGCTTCCGCTGTCATCCAAAGTTTTTGAACTTGTCACTGACTTCTGATGAATGCGGTCCAGGTGACGTATAAGGGAGGATGTTCCTAGGTGGTTAACGTCCTTACCCCTACTTATTACAGCTTGACAAAGGCAACACACGGCTTGACACCAGTTGTCCGCATTTCTGTTGAAATAATTCCACACCGAAGAGGTGATTTTTTTTGTATTTTGACCAGGCATGTCAATGGCCATATTCGTCCCACGGACAACAGGTGTCTCCCCGGGTGCCTGACTTAAACAAACCACCTCACCATCAGAATCCTCCTTGTCAATTTCCTCCCCAGCGCCAGCAACATCCATATCCTCATCCTGGTGTACTTCAACAGTGACATCTTCAATTTGACTATCAGGAACTGGACTGCGGGTGCTCCTTCCAGCAATTGCAGGGGTCGTGCAAATGGTGGAAGGCACAACCTCTTCCCGTCCAGTGTTGGGAAGGTCAGGCATCGCAACCGACACAATTGGACTCTCCTTGGGGATTTGTGATTTAGAAGAACTCACAGTTCTTTGCTGTGCTTTTGCCATCTTAACTCTTTTAAGTTTTCTTGCAGGAGGATGAGTGCTTCCATCCTCAGGTGAAGCTGAACCACTAGCCCTGAACATAGGCCAGGGCCTCAGCCGTTCCTTGCCACTCCGTGTCGTAAATGGCACATTGGCAAGTTTACGCTTCTCCTCAGACGATTTTGATTTAGATTTTTGGATCATTTTACTGAGCTTTATTTTTTTGGATTTTACATGCTCTCTACTATGACATTGTGCATCGGCCTTGGCAGACGACGTTGATGGCATTTAATCGTCTCGGCCATGACTATGGCAGCAGCTTCAGCACGAGGTGGAAGTGGATCTTGATCTTTCCCTATTTTACCCTCCACATTTTTGTTCTCCATTTTTTAATGTGTGGAATTATATGCCAGTATCAATAGCAATGGCCTACTACTATATATACTGCGCACAACTGAAATGCACCACAGGTATGGATGGATAGTATACTTGACGACACAGAAGTAGGTAGAACAGTGGCCTACTGTACCGTACTGCTATATATTATATACTGGTGGTCAGCAAACTGTGCAAAACTGAAATGAAATGCACCACAGGTATGGATGGATAGTATACTTGACGACACAGAGGTAGGTAGAGCAGTGGCCTTCTGTACCGTACTGCTATATATTATATACTGGTGGTCAGCAAACTGTGCAAAACTGAAATGCACCACAGGTATGGATGGATAGTATAATTGACGACACAGAGGTAGGTAGAGCCAGGGCCGTAACTAGGTGTGTGCTGATGGTGCCTTCCCACAGCGCACATGCACTGTAGGCGCACCATCGGCAGCACGACACCCCCCACCCCCCCGCGCCGCCGCCCCTTGTACTTCAGCCACCAGCCACCCATGCAGCATTCTAGAGGAAGGGCCCCATGCACCCAGTATGTCCCCTCGGTGGTCGCTGCCCTTCACTCATCGGGGCTGTCATCCCACAGCCGGCTGGCTTCCGCGATACTATCGGGGAGAGACAGCTGAGCTCCGCCCTCCCTGTGCTGCTGCCAGGTTCACGCTCCGTCCTCCCTGCACCCGGTGTTACGGCTGCCGCTGCCAGTATCACGGGGCTCCGTCCTCCCTGCACCCGGTGCTGCGGCTGCCGCTGCCAGGATCACGGCGCTCCGTCCTCCCTGCACCTGGTGCTGCGGCTGCTGCGGCTTGGCATGCGGACCTCCCATGATGAAGTGCTGGTCTCTGCTGCTGCTGTGCCTGGCGTACGGAGGTGAGCACTGTGCACAGGGGCCTGCACATGTACAGATGTCTACATAGTGTTATGCAGCAGCTTATCAAACTATACCCCCCAGTGTGCTGCATAGTGTACAGTAGTGCCATTCTTCCCTGTGCTGTGCTGCCAGTCTGCCCTGCTGCCACTCTGCCCAGTACCCTGCTCCCCCTACTGTCACTCTGCCCTGTACCCTGATGCCACCACTCTGCTTAGTACCCTGCTCCTTCTACTGTCACTCTGCCCTGTACCCTGATGCCACCACTCTGCCCAGTACCCTGCTCCCCCTACTGTCACTCTGCCCTGTACCCTGATGCCACCACTCTGCTTAGTACCCTGTTCCCTCTACTGTCACTCTGCCCTGTACCCTGATGCCACCACTCTGCCCAGTACCCTGCTCCCCCCTACTGCCACTCTGCCTTGTACCCGGATGCTACCACTCTGCACTGCACCCTGCCCCCCCTACTACCACGCAGCCCTGTACCCTGATGCTACCATTCTGCACTGAACCCTGCCCCCCCTACTGCCATGCTGCCCTGTACCCTGATGCCACCACTCTGCACTGCACCCTGCTCTCCCTACTGCCATGCTGCCAGTGCCATATACCCTGCTCCCCCTACTGCCACGCTGCCCTTTACCCTGATGCCACCACTCTGCACTGCACCCTGCTCCCCCTACTGCCATGCTGCCATATACCCTGCTCCCCCTACTGCCACTCTGCCCTGTGCCCTGCTCCCCCTACTGCCACTCTGCCCTGTACCCTGCTGTCACTGCTGCCACTCTGCCCTGTACCCTGCTCCCCCAGCTGCCACTCTGCCCTGTACCCTGCTCACCCTGCCACTCTGCCCTGTACCCTGCTCCATCTACTTCCACTCTGAACCCCCCCCCCCCCTCCCCCTCCCATTTTAGTGCACGGTGCAAATTTTGCCTTTTACTTTTTACACTTGTCTACACACCAATTGATGCCATACCCACTTTATCCACAGCTCCACCCCCAGGGGGACCCTGCCTATAGTCTCAGTTCCTGGCCCCACAATTTCTGATGGCAGCCCTGCCCGCCAGCCCCAGCCCATCTGTCAGCAGTGAGGGGAGAGAGGAGCAGGAACGGGTGCAGCGGGAGGAGAGGGAACGGAAGAACCGGCTGCAGCTCTGCGTCTCCAAGCAGCCCACCAACATGACACGGAGGCAGCAAAAGGTGAGTGGGCACCAGCGGCGGGATGCTCCCTGCATGGGTGGAAACTTCTCCCCACTTGCACATCCAGCGGGTCGAACGTGTCCCTGCCTGGTGTGCTGTGGCAGTGAGGGCAGCATACAGGTAGCTGTGGGCAGCATGTAATATATAAGGTGTCCCTGCCTGGTGTGCTGCTCTGCATGGTGCTGTGACAGTGAGGGCAGCACTGGCTGGGCTGTGTTATTATACAGGTATGTAATATGTAACGCAGGTGAAGAGGTCCCAGAAGGAAGCAGCTCATGTGCTGTAGGATGCAATGTGTAAAAAGAGGGACTGGCTGCTGTAATGTGTAAAAAGGGGGACGCTGTCTGCCGTAATGTGTAAAAAGGGGGACGCTGTCTGCCGTAATGTGTGAAAGGGGCTCTACCTGGTGTAGTGGCGCTACTGTGCACTGTAGTATGAATTGGTATTATATTGTGGCCACGCCCTTCCCCATGAAGCCACACCCCTATATATTTTTCACACGCATGTGGCGCGCACTACCCTTGTCTTGCATGGGGGGGGGGGAGAGCCAATGCCATTTCTGGCACACAGCACTAAAATGCCTAGCTACGGCACTGGGTAGAGCAGTGGCCTTCTGTACCGTACTGCTATATATTATATACTGGTGGTCAGCAAAATTATGCACTGTACTCCTACTATATACTACAATGCAGCACAGATATGGAGCGTTTTTCAGGCAGAGAACGTATAATACTGGTGGTCACTGGTCAGCAAAACTCTGCACTGTACTCCTCCTATATAATAGTGGTGGTCCCCAGTCCCCACAATTAAGCAGTGTGAGCACAGATATATGCAGCACACTGAGCACAGATATGGAGCGTTTTTCAGGCAGAGAACGTATAATACTGGTAGTGATGTGCACCGGAAATTTTTCGGGTTTTGTGTTTTGGTTTTGGGTTCGGTTCCGCGGCCGTGTTTTGGGTTCGAACGCGTTTTGGCAAAACCTCACCGAATTTTTTTTGTCGGATTCGGGTGTGTTTTGGATTTGGGTGTTTTTTTCAAAAAACCCTAAAAAACAGCTTAAATCATAGAATTTGGGGGTAATTTTGATCCCATAGTATTATTAACCTCAATAACCATAATTTCCACTCATTTTCAGTCTATTCTGAACACCTCACACCTCACAATATTATTTTTAGTCCTAAAATTTGCACCGAGGTCGCTGGATGGCTAAGCTAAGCGACACAAGTGGCCGACACAAACACCTGGCCCATCTGGGAGTGGCACTGCAGTGTCAGGCAGGATGGCCCTTCAAAAAAATACTCCCCAAACAGCACATGACGCAAAGAAAAAAAGAGGCGCAATGAGGTAGCTGTGTGACTAAGCTAAGCGACCCTAGTGGCCGACACAAACACCTGGCCCATCTAGGAGTGGCACTGCAGTGTCACGCAGGATGGCCCTTCAAAAAAATACTCCCCGAACAGCACATGACGCAAAGAAAAAAAGAGGTGCAATGAGGTAGCTGTGTGACTAAGCTCAGCGACCCTAGTGGCTGACACAAACACCTGGCCCATCTAGGAGTGGCACTGCAGTGTCAGACAGGATGGCCCTTCAAAAAAATACTCCCAAAACAGCACATGACGCAAAGAAAAAAAGAGGCGCAATGAGGTAGCTGTGTGACTAAGCTAAGCGACCCTAGTGGCCGACACAAACACCTGGCCCATCTAGGAGTGGCACTGCAGTGTCACGCAGGATGGCCCTTCAAAAAAATACTCCCCAAACAGCACATGACGCAAAGAAAAAAAGAGGCGCAATGAGGTAGCTGTGTGACTAAGCTAAGCGACCCTAGTGGCCGACACAAACACCTGGCCCATCTAGGAGTGGCACTGCAGTGTCACGCAGGATGGCCCTTCAAAAAAATACTCCCCAAACAGCACATGACGCAAAGAAAAAAAGAGGCGCAATGAGGTAGCTGTGTGACTAAGCTAAGCGACCCTAGTGGCCGACACAAACACCTGGCCCATCTAGGAGTGGCACTGCAGTGTCACGCAGGATGGCCCTTCAAAAAAATACTCCCCAAACAGCACATGACGCAAAGAAAAAAAGAGGCGCAATGAGGTAGCTGTGTGACTAAGCTAAGCGACCCTAGTGGCCGACACAAACACCTGGCCCATCTAGGAGTGGCACTGCAGTGTCAGACAGGATGGCCCTTCAAAAAAATACTCCCCAAACAGCACATGACGCAAAGAAAAAAAGAGGCGCAATGAGGTAGCTGTGTGACTAAGCTCAGCGACCCAAGTGGCCGACACAAACACCTGGCCCATCTAGGAGTGGCACTGCAGTGTCAGACAGGATGGCCCTTCAAAAAAATACTCCCCAAACAGCACATGACGCAAAGAAAAAAAGAGGCGCAATGAGGTAGCTGTGTGACTAAGCTAAGCGACCCTAGTGGCCGACACAAACACCTGGCCCATCTAGGAGTGGCACTGCAGTGTCACGCAGGATGGCCCTTCAAAAAAATACTCCCCAAACAGCACATGACGCAAAGAAAAATGAAAGAAAAAAGAGGTGCAAGATGGAATTGTCCTTGGGCCCTCCCACCCACCCTTATGTTGTATAAACAGGACATGCACACTTTAACGAACCCATCATTTCAGCGACAGGGTCTGCCACACCACTGTGACTGAAATTACTGGTTGGTTTGGGCCCCCACCAAAAAAGAAGCAATCAATCTCTCCTTGCACAAACTGGCTCTACAGAGGCAAGATGTCCACCTCATCATCATCGTCCGATTCATCACCCCTTTCACTGTGTACATCCCCCTCCTCACAGATTATTAATTCGTCCCCACTGGAATCCACCATCTCAGGTCCCCGTGTACTTTCTGGAGGCAATTGCTGCTGGTGAATGTCTCCATGGAGGAATTGATTATAATTCATTTTAATGAACATCATCTTCTCCACATTTTCTGGAAGTAACCTCGTACGCCGATTGCTGACAAGGTGAGCGGCGGCACTAAACACTCTTTCGGAGTACACACTGGAGGGAGGGCAACTTAGGTGGAATAAAGCCAGTTTCTGCAAGGGCCTCCAAATTGCCTCTTTTTCCTGCCAGCATACGTACGGACTGTCTGACGTGCCTACTTGGATGCGGTCACTCATATAATCCTCCACCATTCTTTCAATGGTGAGAGAATCATATGCAGTGACAGTAGACGACATGTCAGTAATCGTTGGCAGGTCCTTCAGTCCGGACCAGATGTCAGCATCAGCAGTCGCTCCAGACTGCCCTGCATCACCGCCAGCGGGTGGGCTCGGAATTCGTAGCCTTTTCCTCGCACCCCCAGTTGCGGGAGAATGTGAAGGAGGAGATGTTGACGGGTCGCGTTCCGCTTGACTTGACAATTTTCTCACCAGCAGGTCTTTGAACCTCTGCAGACTTGTGTCTGCCGGAAAGAGAGATCCAACGTAGGTTTTAAATCTAGGATCGAGCACGGTGGCCAAAATGTAGTGCTCTGATTTCAACAGATTGACCACCCGTGAATCCTGGTTAAGCGAATGAAGGGCTCCATCCACAAGTCCCACATGCCTAGCGGAATCGGTCTGTTTTAGCTCCTCCTTCAATGCCTCCAGCTTCTTCTGCAAAAGCCTGATGAGGGGAATGACCTGACTCAGGCTGGCAGTGTCTGAACTGACTTCACGTGTGGCAAGTTCAAAAGGTTGCAGAACCTTGCACAACGTTGAAATCATTCTCCACTGCGCTTGAGACAGGTGCATTCCACCTCCTTTGCCTATATCGTGGGCAGATGTATAGGCTTGAATGGCCTTTTGCTGCTCCTCCATCCTCTGAAGCATATAGAGGGTTGAATTCCACCTCGTTACCACCTCTTGCTTCAGATGATGGCAGGGCAGGTTCAGGTGTTTTTGGTGGTGCTCCTGTCTTCTGTACGCGGTGCCTGTATGCCGAAAGTGGCCCGCAATTCTTCTGGCCACCGACAGCATCTCTTGCACGCCCCTGTCGTTTTTTAAATAATTCTGCACCACCAAATTCAAGGTATGTGCAAAACATGGGACGTGCTGGAATTTGCCCAGATGTAATGCACGCTCAATATTGCTGGCGTTGTCCGATGCCACAAATCCCCAGGAGAGTCCAATTGGGGTAAGCCATTCTGCGATGATCTTCCTCAGTTGCCGTAAGAGGTTTTCAGCTGTGTGCGTATTCTGGAAAGCGGTGATACAAAGCGTAGCCTGCCTAGGAACGAGTTGGCGTTTGCGAGATGCTGCTACTGGTGCCGCCGCTGCTGTTCTTGCAGCGGGAGGCAATACATCTACCCAGTGGGCTGTCACAGTCATATAATCCTGAGTCTGCCCTGCTCCACTTGTCCACATGTCCGTGGTTAAGTGGACATTGGGTACAACTGCATTTTTTAGGACACTGGTGACTCTTTTTCTGACGTCCGTGTACATTCTCAGTATCGCCTGCCTAGAGAAGTGGAACCTAGATGGTATTTGGTTTCGGGGGCACACTACCTCAAGCAATTCTCTAGTTCCCCGTGAACTAACGGCGGATACTGGATGCACGTCTAACACCAACATAGTTGTCAAGGCCTGAGTTATCCGCTTTGCAACAGGATGACTGCTGTGATATTTCATTTTCCTCGCAAAGGACTGTTGGACAGTCAATTGCTTACTGGAAGTAGTACAAGTGGTCTTCCGACTTCCCCTCTGGGATGACGATCGACTCCCAGCAGCAACTGATAAAACTAAATATTTATCTTATATAACACCCTTTATGAGGTCTAAGAACACTGTACGCTATTCACGTATGGAGTACCGTAAGGGTACGTACGTTGCGTAACAATCGCTTAGCCGTAGTCGAGACGCCCAAGCGTCACGTTCGCTCACGGCCAAGAGATCACAGGCAGGCACGCTATTGGTTGCCGACTAACGTAATGATTCGCTATAGCGTAGCGGACGCTCGGGACCACGAGGAGATCACCAGCGGCGCTGACGCTCACAAGGTTAAACCTTTATATCTAAACCATAAACAATGTATTATGCAGCAAAACCTTAGTGTAATGATAGAGTGTAGATGCAACCTTGTAGAGTGTAGATGCAACCTTGTGTAGCCTGATTATCTTAAAAGCTGTTCGAGCGTCACCAACGCTCTGAAAATACTTAACACTATAAGAAATACACCGATACCGTGCTTAGGGTCTAACGCCTTATATGAATGTTATTACTTGCAAAAAGAATAATACAATACAAGTCACACACTACAATATAACATAGACTAACTAACCAGATAACTACACAGGAAATACAATATAATACAATTACGTTTGCAGGAAAATTAAGAGAGAAAGGGGAGAAGAGAGAGAGAGAGAAATGGCCCACAATAACAAGAAATACAATATGATTGCGGAGAAAACTTACGCACAAAGGGGAACGATCGCATGCACCTCTGGACATCCAGCTCCCGATTATCAGCAATGAGAACCGTTGAAGAGTGAGAGCTGGATGTGATCGGCTTGTCTATTTATGCCCCACACACAATACGATTCAATGGTCCCTACAATCTCATTGTTCATTGGACACAGGAATTCCTCCTC